>NC_141697.1:842224851-842559851 GCF_964263255.1 Lissotriton vulgaris
TATGCAGCAGATGACAGATTATGCGGCAAATCCATAAGTGTGCAAAAAATGCTAGGGCCGCAGAACCACATCATTACAGTGGCTTTGGTTATGAATGAGTTGGTCATTGCTATTTCAAGTGTAGTTCCACAAAGGTATAGCTGGTTTCCTATACTCCTCTCTGCAAAGCAAGGCCCTGTTTAAAGAGTCTGCTCATTTCAGGGTCTCTGCTGAACCAGAACTTGTACACAGATGCAGGTGTGAGGTGCCCCCTGAATGGGCTGTCAGCACAAATCAGACGTAAAGCAGCTGGGCTGCACTTTTTCCAAGGCCGAGGAAACTGCAGTAAAATATCCAATTTTTCAAAGAAATTCCAGCGCTCGCACCAGAGCTCAAAACAAGTCTTGCGGCCAAACAAAGCAATCCAGCAGCCATTAGCGCCGTTAAATGGCCGGGCAGAGGAACGCGACGAACGCGTCCCCACCCAGTCTGCGAACTTCAGCGAATTCGGTGAAAGAAATAGACAGTAAGGTTGAAGGGTGGACTGATTCAAATATGAAGGAAAATAACGAGAGGAATTAAAGAATTCGAGGTAAAAGGAAATTGGAGGTAAAAGAAACTTCGAGTAAAGGGAAAAAAAAGAAAGAAGGATATGAAAAGAAAAAAGAAAAATGCAGAGAAAGGCAGCCATATCAAGCTAAGTATGGAAAATGTAATAAAAAACAAGAAAGAAATGAAAGGGGGTGGGTAAGTGTAGAAGTAGAAAGAAAAAAATCAAGGAAAAACCAAACGGTCTGACCTAGGCAAGGTGGTGTGACAGGAAACAAGGACTGGGCGAGAAGGGAGGGGGGGGAATGCCAGCAGGAAGGGAGGGAGTGGCAATTGGTGAGCACTTTCGCGGCCGCTTTGATTTTCTCAGTGGCCACGAGGCTCACTGAGAACATCAAAGCGGCCGCGAAATTGCTCCCAAAGGCTGCAGGCAGACAAATGGTGCGCGCGCCCGGCACACATGCACTGTACGCGATCCGCCTGCATACTTTGGGAGCACTTTTTAAAGTCCCTACTTAATTATCGCAAAGCATCGCCTACGCGATGGCTATAGCAAGACCTAATAAAGCACACCAAGTAACCACACAGTAAAAGGTCCAGTCCTCATGGGAGGTAACAACAAGAGACAGGGAGGTAACTAAGGAAGGGCTAATAAGCCTCTTGACAAATCAAAGCCCCCACATTTACAAAGAACAGTCACAAAAGTAAATACAAAATAGGGGCGGAGAGTGGATGCAGCTCAAAAACAAGCATTAAAAATGCAATACGTCTCGCCTTTGATTAAGTTAAAGCTATTTGCTTTGCTAATGGTATTGTAAGCAAAGTAAATGGCTTTAACTTAATGAAAGGCGAGACCTATCACATTTTTAATGCTTGTTCTCAACATGCTCCACTGAAGTAGACACCACATACAAGGAGAGGTGGACATTTCACTAATCACTAGTTTTTTTACCAGTAAGTGCACATGAGCTTAATGGTCTCATGTAGATCCTTTGAATATCAATCCACTTCTCTATTCAGGACACACTACAAAGTCAGTTAATCACATTGCATAAATACATTGATCCTGGCTTAATATTTAAAGCTCATTTAAGGCTGGTCTAACTTGATATATAGTTCACACTGCGATGGTTTCCACTGCTACCTGAGGAATAGGAGATGTTGGAGTTTTGTTCGCTGAAAATTCTTCATAGTGTATAAGGACTCCGCTCAGCTGCAGGATTTTATGGACGAAGGCAGGAAGCTGATGAATATCCACAGGAATCGCCTGGCTTGGGTCTTTTACTGCCTCATCACAGTAATCTAATCTGAAAGCCAAATACAAGAAAGTCATTGGCTATTTTAGGCGCCTTAAAGCCTAATAGTGATTGAAAAATTATGTGTTCTGGGTTAGATGTAATGAACATAAACCTTTTCCTCTTTCATCGTCGTAATTCAAATACAGAAAATTAAACTCCGTGTGAGATGAGCAATACAACCAAATTGTCCCATTACTCGGTGCAGTAGCAGCAGCAGACTTTAGAAGCACAATAGTTTATCTACGACTGAAAGGAACGACTTGTATATTAGCAATCCAACATTAAGGGAAGCAATCAGACCCTGTAATCTAGCCAACATCAAATCAATTGGAGCTCAGTATCTAATTTAGAGCATAGAATATCCACTCACAGCAACTCAACCCAAAACGTTTTAAGCTCATCAAGGCACTCAATAAATTGGACGCCGGCAGTGTAACCAGCCAAAATCTAATAGATAGCAATCCAGCTAAGCACAATACACTCAATCCGCTCTCTGGGTCGGAATCAAAACACGCACAGGGCTTGTTGTAGCTGTCGGGGAAAAACAAATTACAAGGACTCGGAGACCTGTAAATGCAGTTATCCAGCATTATCTTTCATAGATTTACATGCTTGAATCAGTTCCCATCAACGCGAGAGGTATGTTTTAGAAGCAGACGTTTAACAATATGTTTATTTAATATTTATAGTCTATATCAATATTTGAATGTAGAACAAACCTCGTAACTTTGAAAGAAAAAACTGTGAGAAAAGGAAGAGGAAAGAAAAACGTTTTGCCATTTAATCAAAATATTTTCAAAAGGTTAAGAAACACAGTATATAAATCAATAAAGGCTAGCTAGTTTAAGGGAAATATTAGGGAGACTCAGGTACGTCAGCAGTGACAATATGTGGAAAAAACACTGTTTTCCTTTGAAAGCCCTCACCCACCGACCTAGTCGGTGGCATGCTTCATCATCGGGCCCACCACAGTGGCACCGAATGTGCCCCGGGTGTGCTTCAACGCCAGGTGACTGCGGAGCTGGTATTTTGCTGAGTGTGCAGTGAAGGGGTTGAGAAAAAGGATAACATGTCGGAGACAACCAGCACGCCAAATGAGACAGGCTTGAGAATGAAGTCCACCTTCACCCCTCCACCGGGTAGCATCCCGGTCGAAATCCTGACGTTCGAACAGGCAGTCTACACCGATATACAAAACCTTCAACAAAAGGACACCTTCAACAACCTATCCAGCAAAGATAGAAGTACCATCCAACGCCTACAAAATGAGCCCACACTGGTGATCAAACCAGCTGATAAAGGGGGAGGAATAGTCCTGATGAATAAAACAGACTACGACCTCGAATGTAAGAGGCTCCTCAGTGACACAAGGAACTACAAACGCCTCACCAAAGACCCGACTGAACAACTTCAAGTCACCATCAACCAACTGGTCACCAACGCTAAAGACAACGAACACATCTCTAAACAAGAGGCGGACTACCTTTGTCCCAAAGAAATAAAGACCCCTTACTTCTATACGGTCCCCAAGATACATAAAGGTATCTCTCCACCACCCGGGAGACCCATCGTATCGGGGATCAAGTCACTCCTAGAGCCCCTATCTCGGTTCTGTGATTTCTTCCTAAACCCACTCGTCCAAAAGACCCCCTCTTACATAAAAGACACCAAACACCTTCTTAGTGTGATTCAAGAAATTGACTTTGACCCCACCACAGAACTCATGGCAGGACTAGACATAGAAAGCCTATACACTAGCCTACCACAGGACGCTACACTCCAAGTGTTACATGATGTCCTAATGACAAGCCCTTGGGAATACAACACCCCCCGTAGCTTCATCTTAGACTGCGCGGCTCTGGCTCTCAAAGAGAACTATTTTGAATATGAAGGCACGCACTACTTACAGACGAATGGAACGTCTATGGGCAGTGTTTTTGCCCCTAGTGTGGCAGGATTGTACGTGGCCCACTTTGAAGACACTCACGTACAACAACCCACCAACCCTTTCTCTGCCAACATACGAATGTGGCGTCGGTATATCGACGATATACTCTTAATCTGGAAAGGAAACCAAGAATCACTGGACAGCTTCATGCTCTGGGTCAACCAACTGGACCCCTACTTACGCTTCACATGCACCAGCAGTACCACTGAACTACCCTTCCTGGACCTGAACATCAAACCTGAGAATGGGAAGCTTACCACCACCACCTACTACAAACCCACAGCAAGGAATTCACTGCTAAGGTTTGACAGTTTTCACCCTCGACACCTGAGGGAAAACTTGCCCTATGGGCAGTTTCTGCGTATCAGGCGCAATTGCAGTAACATCAAGGACTATAAACAACAGTCCAATGACCTGGTACACAAACTCAGGGACCGTGGTTACCCCACCAGGATAATAAATCAAACCCGCAAAAGAGCAAGGAATCAAAACCGAGAAGCCCTCCTGGAAAACTACGACAAACCTGAGGAAGAACCAGTCCTTACCTGTGTAACAACGTACAACACAGCATCGAACCAAATTTCCAACATTATACAACGGAATTGGAAAATTATCAACTCAGGCACCAGACAATGGGAAAAACCACGCATTGCTTACAAAAGAGCCACCAACCTAAGAGACCAACTAGTCAATACCAGGCCACGCACGACCAATCAGAACAGAGACAACACAATTGTTAATGCATGGGGCCTGCCCAAGATCACCGGACACCAACCCTGTAACAACTGCAGCGTATGCCACCTTACATCTCCGTCTAAAACCCTCAATCTGGAACCTGGCAAAACCTGGACGCAGCGAAATTTCACTAACTGCAACTCTACCAACCTAGTCTACCTGATAACTTGCAGATGCGGCCTGAGATACATTGGCATGACCACTCGCAAGGTACGCACAAGAATGACTGAACACAGGAGTACAATAAGATGTGGGAAAAATATCAGTAAACTCACAGATCACTTCCTGACCCACAACCACACACCAAATGACTTCTCCTGGACTGTCATTGAGAAATTTGACAATGCCAAAGATGAAAGATTCCTCCTACAAAAAGAGCAGCGTTGGATTTACCGCCTAGCCACACACATCCATGGCCTGAACGATGCCATTCCATGGAATAGCCTAACAGTATAACCATAACATGCCCACTAATACAGCTTGGGCTGTGAGCCAATGAAAACCTCCCCGGTCCAACTCAGTAGCACCTGGCACTTCATGTGAGCCACTCCCTATGGCTCAAAACTGGTGCCCCTGCCCCCTTGCATGAGCGCCCTCCCTGACCCTCTCTCTCCAACTAGTGATCCCTTTCTCTACTTAGTACTTCCTAAGCATGATGGGTATTACCCATTCTCCACACAGTGGCCCAATACTTCGTTTATTATGACCCTCTGGCTAGCGCATAGTCAGCGCTACACACACCTGTTCACTTACAGGCTGTTCACATTGCCCAGCGCTCGCGTTGCCATTACACGCGCCAGGGCCCAATACTTCGTTTATCATGACTCTCTGGCTAGCGCATATTCAGCGCTACTCAAACCTGTTCTCTTACAGGCTGTTCACATTGCCCAGCGTTCGCGTTGTCAGCGCTCACTCGGCGATGCACCACGCATGCGCATTAGAGACCCGTTTCCTGCGCATGCGCATTGACGCGCTCTTGCTTCCGCGCATGCGCGAGCCCACACGCTGCTTCCCTGCACATGTGAAGATGGTCGCAGCATGACATGGCGATCTACGCGCATACCGCCCTCTCTTTCTACTCTAACCAGGTGAAATAGATTACGATAAGAGCATAAAAAGACACACAATGCGGCCCATTCACTGCATTCCGGGCGCCGCGGATGGACGAATAGGTCCCAGGAGGAACCAGACCGAACTACTCGTGAGTAACCCTCTAATCCTGCAAATGGGGTAAGCACTTTCTCTCCCTACAGGTTAGAAAGCCTTGTATGTCTCATTTTTATCCCTACAGGGTCTCTTTCTCTGCCAGGCGACCCATGAGGCTTTTTACATTGAAATAACAGAGTGAGGACCTAGTACCATTACTTTCCTGTACCTCACCTTGTGATTTCGTTTTTAGCCCACCACCCCTCACTAACGGTTCAATATACCCTCACAAGCTCTATGGAGTCCCCATGAGCTCACCATAGCCGCATATAGGTCGAACACCACCTTATAAGCCGGCCAAAAATGGTTCTTTTACTTAATGCAACCCTAACATGACTCTTCCTTGTACGTCTTGTCTTTGTCCTATGTGTTCTGTGTAGAAAAGCTTGAGGGAATCCCCCTCTAACAGTTACAGCGCCTTAGCGTGCGCGACACATAGAGAAAATAACAACACTCACTTAATATAGTTTATTATAATTTGCACTTTTCACCCTCTTTTGGTCCTGAGGAAAGCCAGCTTACAACAAAAGGCACTGGCTGAAACATGTAGACCACACTGGACGCTGGAGGTCATTGTAACTCTCCCTTAAAACGTCCTATTGCCTTTTTAATCTGCTAACAGAGGCCCAGTTTATTAAATATTGCTAAACCCTCGGGTGCTGGGACCTCCTGGATAGCATTTTAATTTCTCACCTTCACACCCCTTCACTGCACACTCAGCAAAATACCAGCTCCACAGTCACCTGGCGTTGAAGCACACCCGGGGCACATTCGGTGCCACTGTGGTGGGCCCGATGATGAAGCATGCCACCGACTAGGTCGGTGGGTGAGGGCTTTCAAAGGAAAACAGTGTTTTTTCCACATATTGTCACTGCTGACGTACCTGAGTCTCCCTAATATTTCCCTTAAACTAGCTAGCCTTTATTGATTTATATATATAAACTGGGGATACAGGCTAGCTTATCTAGTCCTCTCTCTCTTGTTGATCTGTATAAGAAACACAGTAAACAATCTAAATGAGCTTTGCATTTTGGCACGCATACAAGACATTTCCAAAGCTTCCATATCATTGTTTGCTTTTGCCAGGAGTCAAGGTTTTAGATGTTTACTATTCAAAGCCTCCATACTTTTATAACAAGCACTGGCATAGCCATTGTCTCTCTGCAATGGTAGTGCCTAATTAGAGCAATGCTAGAAGCAGTTTATTATTTACAATACTTTAGTTTATTTACCCTGTAAAATGTATTCGTTGCATAAAGCGCTGAGGATTGGTGTCATTTCATTTATGAAAAGCGCTTTTATATTCCGAGAAATACGTTTATGGCATGGACTACTATGACGCCTACTTTGAAGTGAATAGCTTCAAAGCCAACTACTTCTGATTCTTATCGGACTAATTTATGTAATTATATATCATTATAATTTTGGATGCATTTTATTAAAAGTCGATATATGAAATTTAAGGTCTGTTAGACATTTTCATTCTGAAGCTGCATTATTCCCTTAGCTCAGTACAATGGACCTTTACATTTTCTAAATGCTGCCTTCTGTGTACAAAAAATGCAACATCTTTCGATTTGAGGACATTCTTTTAGAGTTCACTGTTTTTAGATGCATCTAACACATTCACAATATTTAAATCGGACCATCAACGTGTCGTCCTGCATACGTGCAGTGCATCACATTATTTGCCCAAACATGAACATTAAAAATGATTTTACCAATTGGTAACAACTACCCCTTCCCCCACCCCCTCCCTCCTCGGTTCTGTAGCAACATGTACATTGTGAGAAGTTGGCCTGATGTATAATGTCCACAATTCTGTGGGCACCCTGTATCAGTCCAAACAATTCCTTATGGTGGTGGTTGTAAAGTCAACCTTATAAACAAGCTATCCTAGGGGTAGCATGGACTAAGCAGTCTTAGGCTAAACTCAAGAGGGCATGTGAAGCCAGCTGTTTTACCATATGCAATCCTGCAATATCAAATGAAAGGACACCACACAAGTTATATATTATAAAAATATATGTATTTATTACTAGAATAATCCTCTGTACTCGTTATGAGTGCAGAGGCACATGCGTTTAAACAAAAGCACAGTTAAACATTCAAAAGTTGCACGATTTTGGATAGGCCCGGTGGCCACTCAAACCATATACTAAAATAGTGGTATAAGTACCACCTCTCAAACAATGGTAAGGCCTAGGGCGTTGTGAATTGCTGTGACTACTCGGGACTAGCAGAGATTAAGTCGGGAGAGGCCCGCGGGACACGGGTGCAGTGCCTAAAGCACAAGCATATGCCAATGCAAAGTCAATGGCGCGTAAAAGTTATCGAGTTACTGTTTTGAAAGTCTTCCGACTGGAATAGAATTACCACACTTTAAACTAGGACACTAGAGGTGTAACCCACTACAGGGGCACCGGTGTTAGATCGTTACCTCACCCACAGGAAACGGGTGCATAGGTGCCAAACTGTGTCGGGTTTCGTCGTGGAGATCTATGGAGACTGGAGATGAAGATGCTGTAGGCGGCCAGGAGAGAAGAGTCCGGTTGGACCCAAGGGTGGATCGAAGATGTAGAGTACCTGAAAGCAGAGGGGACAGAGTCTGGGTCACCAGCCAGTGACCAGGATGGAACCAGGAAGGAACCAGGCGATGTCGGGCGCTATCAGGTGGTTGTCGTGAAGCTTGACTCCGCTGCCACGTGGACTCTGGGGCATCAACGATGACCAGAAGTGGAGCACAAGCTGTCCCACGTGTTGGCTTCCGGATCGGAGCTAACAGGCCTTGGCAAATGCAAATCACGCAGGATTCGAAGATCGCTTCTTACTCGGACCAGCAAGGTCAGAGCGGTGGCTCCTTTTCAGGGGAGCGAGGGCCAGTCTGGAGCAACCAGACTAGATGTGTAAATTGTAAGGTTCGTCGGTTCTGGGGCCACTAGCCAACGGGCAAGCGACCAGACCAACGCGTCGAGCAGGAAAATGCAAAAGGGCCCCACGCAGCACTCGATGAGTGTGGAGGGGAGATCTTCGGTGCACAAGCTGCTCCGGGCTGGGGCTTCTCAAACCCCAATGCACAGCTTCGAGGTTGCCTCGGGAGCTGCATGGTCAGCACTTTGCAGTCTTTTCAAGATGGCCGGCTCCACGCTTCATGTCGCCTCCACGGGTCTCAGATTCGCACGGACTGTGGATCGGGCTGTTAGAAGTCAGGGAAGCTGGGTCTTGTCGATCTCGGTCGCTCGAGTTCCGACGGGAACTGCAACAAAGCAAACCGTTGGGCGCTGGATGGTGCCTGTTTGCACAGGGTGGTCACTCCTTGACCACAAGGGAGATTCTTCAGTCTTCCACGTCGAGTGGGATGTCGAAGGGTCCAGAGTTCTGTATCAAAGTTTCGATCAGGATAATCTAATGCTCCTGGGCACAGCTCCTACCTTTATTCCAAATTAAGGGGCTGGATTACCTGCTAGGTCCCTCCTATGGGTGGAACCCAGGAAGGGGGTGGTTACACCCCTTTCCCTTTGTCCAGTTTCTAGCCAGAGCTGGGACTGGAGTGTCCCAGCACCGGTTTGAACTGGACTATGCATGGGAAGCCTTGTGCTCCCCAGGCAGTGTCTAGTTTCATTCAACCCTCCCTGCTACAATCCACTATCTCCTGTCTGGGGTGGTGTAACACCTCCCTGTGACAGGATACCAATTGTCCAGGCCTCCCCTGCCGGAGTTTCGGTCAGCAGCAGGCGGCCAGACTCGTGTCTGTGGCAGCAGCATCCATTTTGTGATGCTGGGGCTTTGGTTAGATTTAACCGCGTTTAAGCAAAGTAACATGTCTTCTACCTCTAGAAGGGTGGAATGCTATCCCCGTCGCCAGGACTGGCGAGGGGGTAGTATTCCAAAGCGTATGACACCTTACACAACACGTTTCGATAAAGCCAAACCAAAGTTAGCAAGTAACCGCGAGGATTATAATGCACTTAAGAGTATATGGTATGGCAATATCCCAGAACAGCCAAGGGAGTTTGTGGTACTGAAAAATTCTGGACCCGACCATGGTGTGGTACCGAAGCTCTACCCTCGTGCAGAAAATATCATCATACCATGACGATTTTGGTATTGGCAGACCGGTAATGATTAGGACATTATTACTGTGCATTTGCGTCACGATTGAGTGACGGGAACGCCCCTAAATCGTGCTTCCTGTCTTGAAGCCTTGGGTTCCATGCTGTGAGCGGCATCCATCTTGTGATTGCCCTTACATAGTCAATTGACCAAGGCTGAATTCGAGCTGAAAGGACACATACACCTTTCCTGACTCCTCTGTGACCTGGGCAAGCTGACTCCACTGCCTCAAGCCAAACCTGTTCAGGCAGTCCCCAACCCACTGGCCGAGCGAGATTAGTATCAAGGCACAACATACCACAAGCCTTTCATCGCACACAAACCATGTCTAATCTTACACACACCTGTCTCTGTTTCTCTCTTTATGATCTGCTTTACGATGGGGAGGTGCCCGTTTTTATTAGGGGTCCGTCGATATCTGATGGAAACACTGGACCTTGCCGGATAGTTAATTATATACTGGACAAACTGAAGTATAGACTTGTCATCATAACTTTGCTTCCTCTTTGTGTTGGAAATATGTGAATTATTTACTGTAAAGCAAAGAATGTGTGCCTAGGGCATAATTATTTGTATAAAAGGTCTGTGTGGAGGCCATGCAGGCAGACTACCTCATTCAGTTGCTTTAAATGTGACTGGGCGACGTAGCCTCACAATTAAATTGAAATAAAGATGTCTTTTCATATTTCAGATTCTCTGTTGATTCCTTTGCTGCTTATGAATGAAGTACCTATTGGTAAGACCCCTGAGAAGAAGTATGATGATTTTCAGTATGATGGTTTTTAGGTACTTCAGATGGCGCGACCAACGCGGGCCTCATCATGAAGTGATTATCTGGAGGAGTAATTTTGTCAGAGAACAGAAATCTGCTGGGGAAGGCAAGACAGAAATCTACTAAAAGAGGTACTCTGTGCACGGAGGTTCTGGGGGATTCTCTGTCTTTGCTGCCTAGTATATTTTTGATTTTTCTGACTTAGATCTCTCCAAAAGATGTCACTCCTGACTGAGGAACCCACTTTTTGGCGTAAGTGTTTTTTAACAAAAGAGACTGTTAGTGCAGTTAGAACTTGGCAGTTAGAATTTGGACAACTATTTGTTTGGTATAGCTTTGATAAGTTTGTATAGGTTTGTATATGCGAATTACAATTTGTGTAGGTGTATATGCGAATTGCAATTTGTGTAGGCAGGTAATGCCATTTGTTTTACTTGAAGTATAGGTGGGTCGCTCCCAGTCCTTTGTTTTTGCTTGGTTTGTATTTGAGGATTGCAAAAGCCCCTTGAAGTTTAAAGCTAGATTAGTGAGCTATAAGATGCCTGATCTTAGCAAATTTGGAGATTTGTGTTGGCCAACTTTGTATACGTTTGGATTTGCCGGCTTCCCCTAAAGGGAATATCTAAATAGGTTAGATATACAAACATATTTCTTCCTTGGTGATTTTGTATCCCCAGGGAATTAAAATATGACATAATACATAACAAGGATCCTTTGCTCTGTGCACTTTCATATGCAGAACAACTTTTGGTGTTCTGCCAGCTACAGCTAGTGAATTGAGTGTATTTTCGTTTTTCTGCACATACAGCTAGCGCTGTTTGGCTGCTTCTGTAGTTTTTTGGAAACACTATTGAGAAGTGTTTCTTGTAAATATGACTTACAGCTACTTGGTTTACGTACAGTCTGGACTGTCCTATTTTCGTCCTGAGTGTTGATTTGTGGGTTTAAACATGTGTTAAATGTGTGTTTAAAATGCGTGTTTAAATGTCTATTTTATTTGTGGGTTTTGTTGTAAATTGCGACAGCGCTATTTACAAGAAATGGTTAGAGCGCGCTGTATTGTGTGTCCTAAATGTTTTCAACACTTTCTGTTTATGTCTGAAATGAGCTCAATGTGTGTGGGTCAAATTTAATGGATATAAATAAGGCCCCAGACAAAAACGAAATTACATGTTTTTGCAAAAATAAATAAATTTACAGCATTTTCCCTTAAATGCACTGTGTTAGATGTTCACAGGCAAACCTTTTCAGCTGCAGTATATTTAATAAGAAGGTTCATTCAGCCAGCTCCTCTCTAGTTAAACACGGGTGGAATTTTGCATAACAGTTCTTTTAAGAAATCAGGCGCAGAAATATGACGCAGAAATGTGACGCGTTTTAAGTTAGGCATATGCGCTTAGGTTTGTGAGTTAATGCATCCAAAATGAGAGGCAAGGGATGTAGCCGGCTCTTATATGTAGAACAATCACAAAAAAGGAATAATTGGGTTTATTAAAAAAATAATTATTAATTATCAAAAATAATTATTAAAAATAAGTGCTACAAAAATCGTTTTCTAATATTTATATAGCTTAACACTCATACTATGACCTCCTAGCATTCAAATTTGATTTAAGTTATGTTGCATCACTAAAATGACAAGTATTCGTGTGTGTAATTTGCCCTTGACATTGGCGAAAACAAGGTCATTTTTATAAAGTATAAATTATTATTTTCAAATACCTGACTCATGGGTTATGTAATAGACATTCTAGTAATCCATATTATGCAAGAAAACTGTAGGATATTCATTTTTTAATGCCCAAAATGTAAAAGCCGATTTTGAGTAAATTCACTGTTTAAAAAGCATTTTGCTTTCATTCAGAGTACTATTTAAAGTGTCTCAGCCTTAAGCAAATGCATGCATTTAGGTTTTGATAAAGGTTGTGCCTTCTTATGATTCAGTGGGTTAATGTGCCAGTAAAAAGGCTTGTTTTAATATCAGGGCTGAAGGTTCTACCTTCAGCTAGGCCTACGGAAAGTTTGTTCATTTAAGACTGAAGTGTGTACCATAGGATTGCAACAAGCATTTACTTAAAAAAACAAAAAAACTGGTCTGTGTGTCTTTAGGTTTTGAGAAACATTAACAGTAAATGTAGTTTAATGATCTGGGTATAGAGATAATTTTGGCGCCTAAAAAAAAAAAGGAGAAATTATTTTTCAAATAGAGCCAACTATTTCAGGTTAGATAGAGCCTACTGGCTTTGTCAGCTTCACTGTGGCAGAGGCCGGGGCCCGGGAGAATTTGCAGAGGCTGGCTCGAGCCGCGCTCCTGAGATGTTATCTTTTAGTGTTCACTGTAAATAATGGAGAAGGCCGTCATGTTGACATTTGCGACCTCTTAATTAGGACTTTTCCTCTGAGGAATGCAGAATGACCTCTCTGCACGGGCTGCTAAGGGTGGGGTTTCTGGTTTCTCTGTAAGAACATCAATAAAATGAACAAACTTAATTTAAAGGGGAAATACATAGGGGTTTCTCTGAAGGTCCCAAAAATGTGTTAAATGCTTGCCAGAACTGATACATTGTGTCTCCACGCCAAGGAAAATAATGTTTGCTAGTTATGTTTATTTTACAGAAAACGGAGTGTTGCATCCAGTCTTAGATAAAAATAACATGCAGCCTTTTTCTCACAATTTTAAAGGCTACAGGCCTAGTTTAAAAAAAAAATGATGATTTGCTCATTAGGTATTTTTTTCAGTGCACATTATAGGTGCCACATTCATATGGAGTATCAGTGTAACAATTTCTTTTAGAACGGTAAGAATAAGGTGGTTTGATGTTGCGAAGTGCACTGACAAGAAAGTAACAGTTAAGTAATGTAAACTCATTTTTGTATATTACCATGGTTTTTTTGGTGTTGTGTATTTTTCTGCTTCTGCCAATAGATTATTCATGGATTGTTCTAAAGAAGAGAAGACACGTGAGTTTGGCTAATTGAAAAAAGATGTGTTTTTGCGTAATTTGGCCCTGTCATGAAATATTTTAGTTGGTCCTGTATGTTACAAGAAGAGACAGTATGTTTGACAGTAGACTCAAAACTGCGTTATGTTATACTGTCAAAAGGAGGGTACAGGCCCAAATATTGGGTTTTTGGCTGCAGGTTTAAAGTGCATAAAATACACATGCCATGGTGCTGCATTTTTGTATGTATTGTTTTATGTTGTTACTATTACAAGTTCTCCTGTGTTGTGAAGGGGTCCGTATGACGATACGTACCGTTGCACAATAGTTGGATGGATTTGGTATAATGATAAATTTCACAGATATGGTTTGCATACTGTGAGGAAGACAGGCAGCACTTTTACCAGTGCATGCCTAAATTTGGCTATATTGATATTGAAGAAAACTAAAATATAAAACAGGTTCAAAGTGTATCACCTGATGTCAGTCACTCACTGCACATCCCCTTAAAGGAATAGGCAGCCCTAAATTGTTATGTATCCTTGATTGGACCTAAGGATGGAATTATAGATCTGTGACTCAAGGTGACCTAATTTTTATATTGCTTTACGTAATGATGTTTTGTTTCCCAAATAGCATATGGCTTTGTCCCTTGAAAGGAAACTAGGTTTCATTTCTCTCTCCCTGAAGAAGGAACTGGAACATTAGCTAAGATTACTGTATATGGTGGAATTAGAATGTGTGTACCTTTGGTCTTGTGTGCATCCCCCGTGCTCTTGGTGCTGTGTCACATGCCTGAGGCACCCAAGCAAACTCTTGTTCTTGACCAATGTCGCATTATGCTTAGTTACTAGGGATTTTAATTGTGTCCTACTTCCATTT
This sequence comes from Lissotriton vulgaris, assembly GCF_964263255.1. Lineage (NCBI taxonomy): Eukaryota > Metazoa > Chordata > Amphibia > Caudata > Salamandridae > Lissotriton > Lissotriton vulgaris. Next base: position 842,239,276 of record NC_141697.1, read on the forward strand.
CCCCTTCTCCATATTCCTTTCACCAGTCAGCCCATTTATTATGGGTGTATTGTTTATGTGCACACTTCTAGACTGTAGTGATGTGTTAGGGACCCCCATGTTATGTAAAATGTTTTTCCAGACTGACTGTCAGGGTAGTGATAGGCTGGTTAACTGACTCAATATTATAGTAAGACAAGTTTTCCATCCCAATAGGAGATACCTTAAGTTTAAACTTTTGAACATGACAAATTTTCAGATGTGTTCTAATCATGCAAATCCCAGGACTTTCTAGTGCTTGTCCTTTGCCTGCATATTTGATCATTAGCCTTTGTATTGCATAGTGCACCTGATGCACATTTTTAAAGGGGACTTTTCTTCATGTCCTTGATAATCTGAATCATGTTATTTCTCTATTTGAGATGTTCTAGATAAGGAATTTAGGAACACCTAGGCTTAGTCATTGAGGGAACACATGTATTTACCCCATTAGACAATGCCACTGTGTGAGGAAATCCATTTGGATAGAATTCCTGTGTAGCTATTGATGACAGAGAATAATGAAAAGAACATAACTGAAGATGCTAAAGATACTGTTTTGCCCTTTTGCCTTTGCTCTTGTATTTTATGCCCATGGCATATCGTCACTCCCTTGCAGATTGCAGGCCACCTGCTTGCAGCCCCCTTGTTAAAACCCATGAATTGTTCTTGTGCTTGACTTGGAGGAAACTAACAATTGTGTTACCTTTCCTACATCACTAGGCCCTGCTGGATCTTCCAGAGTCAAAAGGAAGAGTGATTCCCTGCAGACCTGTGATCAACACTAAGCCCACTCCCCATCAGTGACCGCTACAGATTTCTTGGCTCTACAAATCCTGCAACAAGGAAGTCGCGAAGCTGGACAGCGATCATCAGCGCAACATCAGTGGTACCTCCAAAAGCAAGGCATCTGCTTAAAAGGCGTTGCAGAAAAAAGGAGGAGCCGGTTCCTTGTTTTCCACAGAATGAGAGTTTATTCATTTGGGCTCTGTACCTGTTATGTGCTGGAAACCTCTGTCAGTGTACATTCCCTTGAGCCCTTGGCCGAATTTTGGCCTCACCCACACCCTGTTTTGCTTTGCTCCAGAGGAGAGGCAGCGCACCCAAGGATCCACGTTTGGAAAAAAGGCACTACATTCTGGTGCCCATGAGAGAGCAGCTTGAGCGTCCTCTGACACTAAATGATGAGTGTTGGAGTCTGAAAGTGCTGCTGATCTTGCTGGGTTGTTTCTCAGTAGTGCTTGGATCTGCACGAGATGCTTTGTGCCCTTGATCAATGAAGAGCACATCACTTGTAGTGTCTGCCACAAAGAAGAGGCACTGGTCCATTGTTTTGAGACATTGAGACTTTCGAGTGAGCTGTGAGTGTTTTGCTTAGGAGGGCACTCCAACTAAACAGTATTGTTTTCTCATGAAAAAGCCTGAATTGAAGAGGCCCAACGCGAAGAAGACACTGAAAGCGGATTTGATGGACAATAGAAGCCTGCAAGGAGAGGCTTTGACGGACTCTGGGTATTTTCTGTGAGCTTGTATAGAATTGGAGTTTGGAAACTAATTTTTGCTGCTTTGCTGGCATTTGTTTTAAAGTACTATTCTGTTTAGTAAAAGCAGAATAAAGTCTCTCTGGGGAAGAGTATCCCTTTTCATCTGAGAGCATTGATCAGGAACGCCACTGTTTCACTTGAACATATAATAAATTACTGAAATGCATAGGAAGCTATATAAAATGTTATTAGATAATTCTAGGATTTGCTTCTGCTTAGGATTGTGGAAAATTATGATTTCATTCGTAATAGTGGTCACTACTTCCTCCCGTGGTCTATATGTTCTCAACAACGTGTTTTCTAGTGTTATTCTAAAATGACATTGTCTTTTATGGGTGGGATTGTTTTTGTTGCTACCCAATTGACATCTGTACCCACCTCCCGACCTATGTCTCTTCCTACTATTACATCTGTGCATTTGACTTTTGCTTTTCCTTTTCCTCTTGCTTTTTCTGAAATTGTATTATGGTTTTCTGTAAAATTTTTGATTGGTTACCATTTGCCAGTTGCAGGGTCACGTAGGAGTACCAACGGTTCAGTTTGTGACCTGAGTAGTGGCAGTAGGTCTGCAGGACTTGCAGTGTCCCTATGACCTGCTAATAATCACAGCTGAAGTACTCTATCAAGATTGCGTGAGCGACATTAGAAAATGGAGATTGTATTGAGGAATGACGATAAAAAGCAAGAGATGAAAAACCGAAATTATAGAATGTTGTTCCCTAAGTGTGGTATAGCTTTATCTATTTTAATACTTTTATGTATTCTATTAGTTACTATATTCTGGTTTGTTTCTCCTACACAATTGACGTCTGCACCAACTTCTCAACCTACTCTTTCTTTTTCTACTGTTTCTTCACATGAGTTTCATATTTTACCTGAACATAAATTGGTTAGGCCAGAGTTTACTGATAGTTCCTTTTGTACAGCTTCTACATCAACACAAGTTAGTAGTGAACATCACTAATTGTTAGGTGGGTGATCTTATACCACATACTACAGATAGAGGTATTACCTATTTGGTCCTGCCATATATGGCCTTTGTACTACTACGTGTGTAAGAAGACCTGTCCCGAGAGAGTTGCTAAGTAGTAAGATGATACTACAGCAACCCCTTGATGATCTGATAAGTATAGACCTAGATTCAGACTGACATGGGTTTAGGTTATTGCCTATATAAGGGCAAAAGGAGCGTCTGTGGTACTGAAAAATTCTGGACCCGACCATGGTGTGGTACCGAAGCTCTACCCTCGTGCAGAAAATATCATCATACCATGACGATTTTGGTATTGGCAGACCGGTAATGATTAGGACATTATTACTGTGCATTTGCGTCACGATTGACTGACGGGAACACCCCTAAATCGTGCTTCCTGTCTTGAAGCCTTGGGTTCCATATTGTGAGCGGCATCCATCTTGTGATTGCCCTTACATAGTCAATTGACCAAGGCTGAATTTGAGCTGAAAGGACACGTACACCTTTCCCGACTCCTCTGTGACCTGGGCAAGCTGACTCCACTGCCTCAAGCCAAACCTGTTCAGGCAGTCCCCAACCCACTGGCCGAGCGAGATTAGTATCAAGGCACAACATACCACAAGCCTTTCATCGCACACAAACCATGTCTAATCTTACACACACCTGTCTCTGTTTCTCTCTTTATGATCTGCTTTACGATGGGGAGGTGCCCGTTTTTATTAGGGGTCCGTCGATATCTGATGGAAACACTGGACCTTGCAGGATAGTTAATTATATACTGGACAAACTGAAGTATAGACTTGTCATCATAACTTTGCTTCCTCTTTGTGTTGGAAATATGTGAATTATTTACTGTAAAGCAAAGAATGTGTGCCTAGGGCATAATTATTTGTATAAAAGGTCTGTGCGGAGGCCATGCAGGCAGACTACCTCATTCAGTTGCTTTAAATGTGACTGGGCGACATAGCCTCACAATTAAATTGTAATAAAGATGTCTTTTCATATTTCAGATTCTCTGTTGATTCCTTTGCTGCTTATGAATGAAGTACCTATTGGTAAGACCCCTGAGAAGAAGTATGATGGTTTTCAGTATGATGGTTTTTAGGTACTTCAAGTTGGTCCCGACAGCTGCAGACAGGCTCAGCTCATGCTAGAGCACCATCTCACATAAGACCAAGCACTCTGCCTCCAGGATTGTTAAGGCCTGCCATAGGAGTGACTTATAGGTATATATGTGTCCAGATATAGGTTTACATATAGGTATACTATATCTAAGCAAGGGGTGATTACACAACCTTGCCACATCTGAGTGATCAGCCAATTGTGTCAGTTTGGATAGCCAGCCAGGGGTGGCAAAAGATATGGTGCAGCCCCTGGTAGGCCTTGGATACACCTATGCCCTGGGTACCTATAGTACATTGTACAGGGGCTGATAAGGTGACCCAATGTCCAATTGGGTATGTACCTAAAGTACATGGATGTGAATTTATAGAGAGAACAGTAGGCTGTGGGTCTGATTAGCAGGCCCACAGCCACATTATGTCGAAAACCAGTGAAGCAAAAAGCAAAAATCTGGGGTGACCATTGGAAAGCAGACCCTACTCTCCTACATACATAATCAGTTGTGGTGTTGTGTCCTAGTCTAACTGGAGCACTGTGCTTAATGCCTGTGCTTGTATGTCCTAACTAGACTTACTATGGACTGTAGCTCAGGGCGCTGCGGCTAGTCAACATGGTCTACTGTATGTTCGGGGCACTAGGTAGAGGGTCGGGACCTATGGCTTGAAGGCCTCTGGCATAACATCCCATTCCATGGATATCTGTTTTTTTACGCAGCCCACGGGCCTCCTCTCGCGTTTTAGCTGCGCACTCAGCCCCTCCCCATCAAATCAACACTCTGACTTTTAGAGTTCACTATTAAATGGTTCTATGGGAAAGCTAACTTTGACCTATAGACATGGACTGCTTCTTTAGGTCTCGCATAGCGATGCAGCGCAAAGCGCTGCTCGCTATCGGCGAGATCTATTGTTGCTGGCTTTGCTCGGAAGGGGGACAGGACCTGTGCACGCGTACAGCAAGGCCTGGACTGAACTGGAGATATGCATGTGTATGGTGCAAGCAGGAGTTGTAATAACGCTGCAAGTCGTACATGTGCACATCAACTGTCTGTGCTGAAGCTTAACAGACGAGAGATGTGCACGCGTACGTGTCGTGGCGTTATCACAACATCTCCTGTCCAGGCGCGGCGCGCTTACCATGTCCAGCATGCCTCACCCCACTCACCTGGGGACTTTGCGCTGCTCCCCGGCTGGTCTCGCATCTTCAGCCGGTCACTGCAGCAACAGGCGGAGCTCGGTCTTGCTCGACAGGAGCCCCGCCTGAAATCCTGCTTTGGCCGCACCATGCGGCATTCACGAAGGCGGGGTGGGCTCTCGCCGGACTTCCTGTAATGCTTGTTTTGTTTGTCACCAAGAGGAATTCCCAGCATACAACTTCTCTGAAATAGCCACAACTCTGTTTAGCAGCTAACGAGCGGGTACAGCGATCTACACAGCTCACGTACTCCCGCTGCCATTTGCCACATCATTTGGCTGATTCTCAGTTTTCAACTTATCAACCTCAGTTGCAGATCAAAGTAGTGCCAACTTAATCTATCACACACAATAGCAACCCTTCCATCTCACAGATGACCTTGGATACGTGCAACTGGTAGGTATGGGGTCGGACTACCTAGGTGTTCTGCAGAAAATTGAAAGACTACCTTTTCTTTGGCAAAACAGTTCAGATCTCCTACAGATAAGGAGATCAGAAGATAAAAACAGAAACTGAAAGTTGGTGGGCCTGAAAAAAAGGAAGGAGTTCCCCAGGACCTAGCTCTGAGCATATAGAAAAGGATTTATTCACCAGTAAATTCATACAACTCTTCTGGTATGTGCAGAAACAGCAAAAGCCTGCTCATTTACTCGAAAGGCAGAAACATTCCGCCATGGGTAAAGAAAAGCATCAGACCTCTTCAGTGATGAAAAAAGCTCATGGATCAGAATTCAAAGGTTCAATCACTAGCCTTTCATCAATCAACAATCCTTCGGCAAAAACTGCTCCGAGAAACAACAGGGTGATATTTGGATTATTTAATTGAACCTCGAACAATGCTTCCATTGATCAGAAACTCTGTGGCAAGAAAACTCTCTAAAAAAACAAGGCGATATCTGAAATGCTTGAAATAATCCTGGCAACTGGTGATTGCGAGGCCTGCATTCTAGTTCATTGTTTTTTTGCCAACTATGCCACTCATGAGGGAGATCTGCCATATGTTCCATATTTGCTCCAATAGAGCATTCCAGCCTGAACTTCAACACATGTCCCCTCCTAACAATAACAAAAGCATTCCAAGATTGGTTTTGGCCTATTTAGGCCTCATCAATTAGTTATTGCTAGAGTTCTGTGGCACAGCAAGCTCAGAACCCACGTCTGGGTATACTTTTTAGGTCTCGACTATTCTATCGCGCAGGGATAGATAGGCGAGAGTACAGTAGGCAGTTCAAAAACTCTACCAAACTTGTGGATCCCGTGCACTTCATGTGAGTATGCGCGTGCACGCCATCGCCAGCCACGTTACACCACCATTTGTCTGTGCCTAGCATCAGACTTCAAAGGCTGATGCTCCCCCGCCCCGTGTGCTCCTCGCGCACCACCATTTGTCTGTGCCTCGCATCAGACTTCAAGGGCTGCCGCTCCCCCGCCCCCCGCATGCACCTCCCGCACCACCATTTGCCTGCTACCTGCCTTCTTTGCAGCTTTCGCTCTCATGTTCTACCGATTTTTTTCTCCCTTCTTCTGTCCATCCCACACACCAGCTCTCCCCTGTCACTTCCTCGGTTTCTCTCCTTCGCTACTTCTCTGCCTTTTGCTTTTAGTCTCACTTTTCTCTCTTGAATGTCCCACCCATGTCCCCCGCTCTCTGTTGCTTCTCTTCCCACGTCAGATTCTGCCTCCCCCGTTCGCCCTTTCCACTCATCCCCTTTGTCTCTGTGCATCTCTCTTCTGTCTCTGTTCCCCTGCAGACGTTTCTTCCACCCCCTTAGCTCACTCTCTCCCTCTCATTCCTCTCCTTTTAACTGATATCCAAGCGGGAGTTCTCTTTTTCTCCTTCTCTGCCCTCTCCCTGGCTCTCTGCCCCCATTGTTCCATCCACTTAACACGCCTTCTCTTCTCCCCGAGTGACTCTCTACCTGTCCCCGCCTCGCCGCCTTCTGCCCCACCCCATCTCGCCTCCCCTCCGTCTCACGCCTCTGTCCTCCCATTCGCCTGCTATGCATGTTCAATACACCACATCACTTTCTACCTCTAGGTCTCATCTGTCACCCACCCCATCAGCGCGTCTGTGCACGTCCTATTCTCTTGCCCCTCACCCTATTTCCATCTGTACAGAATCACAATCTTCGAATCCCAGTCCCATTTGGTCTCATCATCTCCGTCCGCCCCCATTTTTTTCTAATCACTCTGCTAGTTCGACCCTTCACTTTCCACTTCTGATCGTCTCTCTCCCACCCCACCAGTCCCCCACAGTCAGCTCGCCAATTGCATGATTGTCAAACCCCCACTTCAATCTTTATCTCACCGTCACCTTCTACCCACTTCCCTCATGGTTGTAAGGAATGCATGCATAGTGCTTACTACCCATAACAAGCCCCTAAAGCGAACTGCAGCCCCCCTCGCCTTACCATGCAGCAATCCCACCCTGCGGGTGCCACCTGCCTCTACATAAGCCTGGTATTTGTAAACCTCACCCTCACAGCCCTCTCACCCTCCCTCACCCTCACCCTCCCTCACACCCCCTCACCCTCCCTCACACCCCCTCACCCTCACCCTCCCTCACCCTCACTCACCCTCGCACCCCCTCACCCTTGCACCGCCTTACCCTCGCACCTCCTCACCCTCAAACACCCTCACACCCTCACACACCCTCACCCTCACACACACCCTCACCCTCTCACACACCCTCACCCTCTCACACACCCTCACCCTCACCCTCACCCACACCCTCTCACAAACCCTCACGCCCACACTCTACCGCCCACACTCTACCGCCCTCACTCTACCGCCCTCACTCTACCGCCCTCACTCTACCGCCCTCACTCTACCACTCTACTGCCCTCACTCTACCACTCTACCGCCCTCCCTCTACCGCCCTCCCTCTACCGCCCTCACTCTACCGCCCTCACTCTACCGCCCTCACTCTACCACTCTAGGGGCCTCACTCTACCTCCCCAACTCAACCGCCCTCACTGTACAGCCCTCACGCCGTCACTCTACCGCCCTCTCTACCACTACACCGCCCTCACTCTACCACTCTACCGCCCTCACTCTACCACTCTACCGCCCTCACTCTACCACTCTACCGCCCTCACTCTACCGCCCTCACTCTACCACTCTACTGCCCTCACTCTACCGCCCTCACTCTACCGCCCTCACTCTACCGCCCTCACTCTACCGCCCTCACTCTACCGCCCTCACTCTACCGCCCTCACTCTACCGCCCTCACTCTACCGCCCTCACTCTACCGCCCTCACTCTACCGCCCTCACTCTACCGCCCTCACTCTACCGCCCTCACTCTACCACCCTCACTCTACCGCCCTCACTCTACCGCCCTCACTCTACCGCCCTCACTCTACCGCCCTCACTACCACTCTACTGCCCTCACTCTACCGCCCTCACTCTACCACTCTACCGCCCTCACTCTACCACCCTACCGCCCTCACTCTACCGCCCTCACGCTACCGCCCTCACTCTACCGCCCTCACGCTACCGCCCTCACTCTACCACCCTCACTCTACCACCCTCACTCTAGGGGCCTCACTCTAGGGGCCTCACTCTAGGGGCCTCACTCTAGGGGCCTCACTCTACCACTCTAGGGGCCTCACTCTACCTCCCCAACTCAACCGCCCTCACGCCGTCACTCTACCGCCCTCTCTACCACTACACCACCCTCACTCTACCACTCTACCGCCCTCACTCTACCACTCTACCGCCCTCACTATACCACTCTACCGCCCTCACTCTACCGCCCTCACTCTACCACTCTACCGCCCTCACTCTACCAATTTCACTCTACCACTCTACCACCCTCACTCTACCACTCTACCGCCCTCACTCTACCACTCTACCGCCCTCACTCTACCACTCTACCGCCCTCACTCTACCGCCCTCACTCTACCACTCTACCGCCCTCACTCTACCACCCTCACTCTACCGCCCTCACTCTACCGCCCTCACTCTACCGCCCTCACTCTACCGCCCTCACTACCACTCTAAAACCTCACTCTACCGCCCTCACTCTACCGCCCTCACTCTACCACCCTACCGCCCTCACTCTACCGCCCTCACTCTACCACCCTACCGCCCTCACTCTACCGCCCTCACTCTAGGGGCCTCACTCTAGGGGCCTCACTCTACCACTCTAGGTGCCTCACTCTACCTCCCCAACTCAACCGCCCTCACGCCGTCACTCTACCGCCCTCTCTACCACTACACCGCCCTCACTCTACCACTCTACCGCCCTCACTCTACCGCCCTCACTCTACCACTCTACCGCCTTCACTCTACCACTCTACCGCCCTCACTCTACCACTCTACCGCCCTCACTCTACCACTCTACCGCCCTCACTCTACCACTCTACCGCCCTCACTCTACCACTCTACCGCCCTCACTCTACCGCCCTCACTCTACCACTCTACCGCCCTCACTCTACCACTCTACCGCCTTCACTCTACCACTCTACCGCCCTCACTCTACCACTCTACCGCCCTCACTCTACCACTCTACCTCTACCGCCCTCACTCTACCACTCTACCTCTACCGCCCTCACTCTACCACTCTACTGCCTTCACTCTACCACTCTACCGCCCTCACTCTACCACTCTACCGCCCTCACTCTACCACTCTACCGCCCTCACTCTACCACTCTACCGCCCTCACTCTACCACTCTACCGCCCTCACTCTACCACTCTACCGCCCTCACTCTACCACCCTCACTCCACCGCCCTCACTCTACCGCCCTCACTCCACCGCCCTCACTCTACCGCCCTCACTCTACCGCCCTCACTCTACCGCCCTCACTCTACCGCCCTCACTCTACCACTCTAGGGGCCTCACTCTACCTCCCCAACTCAACCGCCCTCACTCTACCGCCCTCTCTACCACTACACCGCCCTCACTCTACCACTCTACCGCCCTCACTCTACCGCCCTCACTCTACCGCCCTCACTCTACCGCCCTCACTCTACCGCCCTCACTACCACTCTACTGTCCTCACTCTACCGCCCTCACTCTACTGTCCTCACTCTACCGCCCTCACTCTACCACTCTACTGTCCTCACTCTACCGCCCTCACTCTACCACTCTACTGTCCTCACTCTACCGCCCTCACTCTACCACTCTACTGTCCTCACTCTACCGCCCTCACTCTACCACTCTACTGTCCTCACTCTACCGCCCTCACTCTACCACTCTACCGCCCTCACTCTACCGCCCTCACTCTACCGCCCTCACTCTACCGCCCTCACTCTACCGCCCTCACTCTACCGCCCTCACTCTACAGCCCTCACTCTACAGCCCTCACTCTACAGCCCTCACTCTACCACTCTAGGGGCCTCACTCTACCTCCCCAACTCAACCGCCCTCACTCTACAGCCCTCACGCCGTCACTCTACCGCCCTCTCTACCACTACACCGCCCTCACTCTACCACTCTACCACCCTCACTCTACCACTCTACCGCCCTCACTCTACCACTCTACCGTCCTCACTCTACCACTCTACCGTCCTCACTCTACCACTCTACCGCCCTCACTCTACCACTCTACCGCCCTCACTCTACCACCCTCACTATACAGCCCTCACTATACAGCCCTCACTCTACCGCCCTCACTCTACCGCCCTCACTCTACCGCCCTCACTCTACCGCCCTCACTCTACCGCCCTCACTCTACCGCCCTCACTCTACCGCCCTCACTCTACCACGCTACCGCCCTCACTCTACCACTCTACCGCCCTCACTCTACCACTCTACCTCTACCGCCCTCACTCTACCACTCTACCTCTACCGCCCTCACTCTACCACTCTACCTCTACCGCCCTCACTCTACCACTCTACCTCTACCGCCCTCACTCTACCACTCTACCTCTACCGCCCTCACTCTACCACTCTACTGCCTTCACTCTACCACTCTACCGCCCTCACTCTACCACTCTACCGCCCTCACTCTACCACTCTACCGCCTTCACTCTACCACTCTAGCGCCTTCACTCTACCACTCTACCGCCCTCACTCTACCACTCTACAGCCCTCACTCTACCGCCCTCACTCTACCGCCCTCACTCTACCGCCCTCACTCTACCGCCCTCACTCTACCGCCCTCACTCTACCGCCCTCACTCTACCACTCTACCGCCCTCACTCTACCACTCTACCGCCCTCACTCTACCACTCTACCGCCCTCACTCTACCACTCTACCGCCCTCACTCTACCACTCTACCGCCCTCACTCTACCACTCTACCACCCTCACTCTACCACTCTAGGGGCCTCACTCTAGGGGCCTCACTCTAGGGGCCTCACTCTAGGGGCCTCACTCTAGGGGCCTCACTCTAGGGGCCTCACTCTAGGGGCCTCACTCTAGGGGCCTCACTCTAGGGGCCTCACTCTACCACTCTAGGGGCCTCACTCTACCTCCCCAACTCAACCGCCCTCACTCTACAGCCCTCACGCCGTCACTCTACCGCCCTCTCTACCACTACACCGCCCTCACTCTACCACTCTACCGCCCTCACTCTACCACTCTACCGCCCTCACTCTACCACTCTACCGCCCTCACTCTACCACTCTACCGCCCTCACTCTACCACTCTACCGCCCTCACTCTACCGCCCTCACTCTACCACTCTAGGGGCCTCACTCTACCTCCCCAACTCAACCGCCCTCACTCTACAGCCCTCACGCCGTCACTCTACCGCCCTCTCTACCACTACACCGCCCTCACTCTACCACTCTACCGTCTTCACTCTACCACTCTACCGCCCTCACTCTACCGCCCTCACTCTACCACTCTACCGCCCTCACTCTACCACTCTACCGCCCTCACTCTACCACTCTACCGCCCTCACTCTACCGCCCTCACTCTACCCCCCTCACTCTACCCCCCTCACTCTACCCCCCTCACTCTAGGGGCCTCACTCTACCTCCCCAACTCAACCGCCCTCACTCTACCGCCCTCTCTACCACTACACCGCCCTCACTCTACCACTCTACCGCCCTCACTCTACCGCCCTCACTCTACCGCCCTCACTCTACCGCCCTCACTACCACTCTACTGTCCTCACTCTACCGCCCTCACTCTACCACTCTACTGTCCTCACTCTACCGCCCTCACTCGCCCTCACTCTACCACTCTACTGTCCTCACTCTACCGCCCTCACTCTACCACTCTACCGCCCTCACTCTACCGCCCTCACTCTACCACTCTACCGCCCTCACTCTACCACTCTACCGCCCTCACTCTACCGCCCTCACTCTACCGCCCTCACTCTACCGCTCTACCGCCCTCACTCTACCGCCCTCACTCTACCGCCCTCACTCTACCGCCCTCACTCTACCGCCCTCACTCTACCGCCCTCACTCCCACTCTACCGCCCTCACTCTACCGCCCTCACTCTACCGCCCTCACTCTACCACTCTACCGCCCTCACTCTACCACTCTACCGCCCTCAATCTACCACTCTACCGCCCTCACTCTACCGCCCTACCACTCTACCGCCCTCACTCTACCACTCTACCGCCCTCACTCTACCGCCCTCACTCTACCGCCCTCACTCTACCACTCTACCGCCCTCACTCTACCACTCTACCGCCCTCACTCTACCACTCTACCGCCCTCACTCTACCACGCTAACTCTACCACCCTCACTCTACCACCCTCACTCTAGGGGCCTCACTCTAGGGGCCTCACTCTAGGGGCCTCACTCTAGGGGCCTCACTCTACCACTCTAGGAGCCTCACTCTACCTCCCCAACTCAACCGCCCTCACTCTACAGCCCTCACGCCGTCACTCTACCGCCCTCTCTACCACTACACCGCCCTCACTCTACCACTCTACCGCCCTCACTCTACCACTCTACCGCCCTCACTCTACCGCCCTCACTCTACCGCCCTCACTCTACCGCCCTCACTCTACCGCCCTCACTCTACCACTCTAGGGGCCTCACTCTACCTCCCCAACTCAACAGCCCTCACTCTACAGCCCTCACGCCGTCACTCTACCGCCCTCTCTACCACTACACCGCCCTCACTCTACCACTCTACCGCCCTCACTCTACCACTCTAACGCCCTCACTCTACCACTCTACCGCCCTCACTCTACCACTCTACCGCCCTCACTCTACCACTCTACCGCCCTCACTCTACCGCCCTCACTCTACCGCCCTCACTCTACCACTCTACCGCCCTCACTCTACCACTCTACCGCCCTCACTCTACCACCCTCACTATACAGCCCTCACTCTACCGCCCTCACTTTACCGCCCTCACTCTACCGCCCTCACTCTACCACCCTCACTCTACCACCCTCACTCTATCACTATACAGCCCTCACTATACCGCCCTCACTCTACCGCCCTCTCTACCGCCCTCACTCTACCACCCTCACTCTACCACTCTAGGGCCTACACTCTACAGCCCTCACGCCGTCACTCTACCGCCCTCTCTACCACTACACTGCCCTCACACTACCACTCCACCGCCCTTACTCTACCGCCCTTACTCTACCGCCCTCACTCCACCGCCCTCACTCCACCGCCCTCACTCCACCGCCCTCACTCCACCGCCCTCACTCCACCGCCCTCACTCCAACCGCCCTCACTCCACCGCCCTCACTCCACCGCCCTCACTCCACCGCCCTCACTCCACCGCCCTCACTCCACCGCCCTCACTCCACCGCCCTCACTCCACCGCCCTCACTCCACCGCCCTCACTCTACCACCCTCACTCTACCACCCTCACTCTACCACCCTCACTCTACCACTCTACCGTCCTCACACCCTCACTCTACCACTCTACAAACCTCTCTACCGCCCTCACTCTACCACTCTACCGCCCTCACTCTACCACCCTCACTCTACCACTCTACCACTCTACCAAACTCACTCTACCACTCTACAGCCCTCACTCTACCACTCTATCGCCCTCACTCTACCACCCTTACTCTACCACTCTACCGTCCTCACTCTACCACTCTACCACCCTCATTCTACGGCCCTCACTCTACGGCCCTCACTCCACCGCCCTCACTCCACCGCCCTCACTCCACCGCCCTCACTCCACCGCCCTCACTCCACCGCCCTCACTCCACCGCCCTCACTCCACCGCCCTCACGCCTTCAGTCTACAGCCCTCTCTACCACTCTACCGCCCTCACTCTACCGCCCTCACTCTACCACTCTACTGCCCTCACTCTACCACTCTACCGTCCTCACTCTACCACTATACCGCCCTCACTCTACCACTATACCGCCCTCACTCTACCACTATACCGCCCTCACTCTACCACTCTACCGCCCTCACTACCACTCTACCGCCCTCACTCTACCGCCCTCACTACCACTCTACCGCCCTCACTCTACCGCCCTCACTACCACTCTACCACTCTACCGCCCTCACTCTACCACTCTACCGCCCTCACTCTACCACTCTACCGCCCTCCCTCTACCACTCTACCGCCCTCCCTCTACCGCCCTCCCTCTACCACCCTCCCTCTACCGCCCTCACTATACAGCCCTCACTATACAGCCCTCACTATACAGCCCTCACTATACAGCCCTCACTATACAGCCCTCACTCTACCACTCTACCGCCCTCACTCTACCACTCTACCGCCCTCACTCTACCACTCTATCGCCCTCACTCTACCACCCTTACTCTACCACTCTACCGCCTTCACTCTACCACTCTAACGCCCTCACTCTACCACTCTACCGCCCTCACTCTACCACTCTACCGCCCTCACTCTACCACTCTACCGCCCTCACTCTACCACTCTACCGCCCTCACTCTACTACTCTACCGCCCTCACTCTACCACTCTACAGCCCTCACTCTACCACTCTACCGCCCTCCCTCTACCACCCTCCCTCTACCACCCTCCCTCTACCACTCTAGGGGCCTCACTCTACCTTCCTCACTCAACCGCCCTCACTCTACAGCCCTCATGCTGTCACTCTACCGCCCTCTGTACCACTACACCGCCCTCACTCTACCGCCCTCACTCTACCGCCCTCACTCTACCGCCCTCACAACCTCACTCTACCACCCTCACTCTACCAATCTACCGCCCTCACTCTACCACTCTACTGCCCTCACTCTACCACTCTACCGCCCTCACTCTACCACTCTACCGCCCTCACTCTACCACTCTACCGCCCTCACTCTACCACTCTACTGCCCTCACTCTACCACTCTACTGCCCTCACTCTACAGCCCTCACGCCGTCACTCTACCGCACCACCCTCACTCTACCACCCTCACTCTACCGCCCTCACTCAACCACTCTACCGCCCTCACTCTACCACCCTCACTCTACCACTCTACCGCCCTCACTCTACCACTCTACCGCCCTCACTCTACCACTCTACCGCCCTCACTTCACTGCCCTCACTCTACCGCCCTCACTCTACCGCCCTCACTCTACCGCCCTCACTCTACCGCCCTCACTCTACCGCCCTCACTCTACCGCCCTCACTCTACCGCCCTCACTCTACCGCCCTCACTCTACCGCCCTCACTCTACCACTATACCGCCCTCACACTACCACTCTACCGCCCTCACTCTACCACTATACCGCCCTCACACTACCACTCTACCGCCCTCACTCTACCACTCTACTGCCCTCACTCTACCGCCCTCACTCTACCGCCCTCACTCTACCGCCCTCACTCTACCGCCCTCACTCTACCACTCTAGGGGCCTCACTCTACCACCCTCACTCTACCACTCTACCAAACTCACTCTACCACTCTACAGCCCTCACTCTACCACTCTATCGCCCTCACTCTACCACCCTTACTCTACCACTCTACCGTCCTCACTCTACCACTCTACCACCCTCATTCTACGGCCCTCACTCTACGGCCCTCACTCCACGGCCCTCACTCCACCGCCCTCACTCCACCGCCCTCACTCTACCGCCCTCACTCTACCGCCCTCACTCTACCGCCCTCACGCCTTCAGTCTACAGCCCTCTCTACCACTCTACCGCCCTCACTCTACCGCCCTCACTCTACCACTCTACTGCCCTCACTCTACCACTCTACCGTCCTCACTCTACCACTATACCGCCCTCACTCTACCACTATACCGCCCTCACTCTACCACTATACCGCCCTCACTCTACCACTCTACCGCCCTCACTCTACCACTCTACCGCCCTCACTACCACTCTACCGCCCTCACTCTACCGCCCTCACTACCACTCTACCGCCCTCACTCTACCGCCCTCACTACCACTCTACCACTCTACCGCCCTCACTCTACCACTCTACCGCCCTCACTCTACCACTCTACCGCCCTCCCTCTACCACTCTACCGCCCTCCCTCTACCGCCCTCCCTCTACCACCCTCACTATACAGCCCTCACTATACAGCCCTCACTATACAGCCCTCACTATACAGCCCTCACTATACAGCCCTCACTATACAGCCCTCACTCTACCACTCTACCGCCCTCACTCTACCACTCTACCGCCCTCACTCTACCACTCTACCGCCCTCACTCTACCACTCTACCGCCCTCACTCTACCACTCTACCGCCCTCACTCTACCACTCTACCGCCCTCACTCTACCACTCTACCGCCCTCACTCTACCACTCTACCGCCCTCACTCTACTACTCTACCGCCCTCACTCTACCACTCTACAGCCCTCACTCTACCACTCTACCGCCCTCCCTCTACCGCCCTCCCTCTACCACCCTCCCTCTACCACCCTCCCTCTACCACTCTAGGGGCCTCACTCTACCTTCCTCACTCAACCGCCCTCACTCTACAGCCCTCATGCTGTCACTCTACCGCCCTCTCTACCACTACACCGCCCTCACTCTACCGCCCTCACTCTACCGCCCTCACTCTACCGCCCTCACTCTACCGCCCTGACTCTACCGCCCTGACTCTACCGCCCTCACAACCTCACTCTACCACCCTCACTCTACCAATCTACCGCCCTCACTCTACCACTCTACTGCCCTCACTCTACCACTCTACCGCCCTCACTCTACCACTCTACTGCCCTCACTCTACCACTCTACCGCCCTCACTCTACCACTCTACCGCCCTCACTCTACCACTCTACTGCCCTCACTCTACCACTCTACTGCCCTCACTCTACCACTCTACCGCCCTCACTCTACTGCCCTCACTCTACCACTCTACTGCCCTCACTCTACTGCCCTCACTCTACAGCCCTCACGCCGTCACTCTACCGCACCACCCTCACTCTACCACCCTCACTCTACCGCCCTCACTCAACCACTCTACCGCCCTCACTCTACCACCCTCACTCTACCACTCTACCGCCCTCACTCTACCACTCTACCGCCCTCACTCTACGGCCCTCACTTCACCGCCCTCACTCTACCGCCCTCACTCTACCGCCCTCACTCTACCACTATACCGCCCTCACTCTACGGCCCTCACTTCACCGCCCTCACTCTACCGCCCTCACTCTACCGCCCTCACTCTACCACTATACCGCCCTCACACTACCACTCTACCGCCCTCACTCTACCACTCTACCGCCCTCACACTACCACTCTACCGCCCTCACTCTACCACTCTACCGCCCTCACTCTACCACTCTACCGCCCTCACTCTACGGCCCTCACTCTACCGCCCTCACTCTACCGCCCTCACTCAACCACTCTACCACCCTCACTCTACCACTCTACCGCCCTCACTCTACCACTCTACCGCCCTCACTCTACCACTCTACCGCCCTCACTCTACCACTCTACCGCCCTCACTCTACCACTCTACCACCCTCACTCTAGGGGCCTCACTCTAGGGGCCTCACTCTAGGGGCCTCACTCTAGGGGCCTCACTCTAGGGGCCTCACTCTAGGGGCCTCACTCTAGGGGCCTCACTCTACCACTCTAGGGGCCTCACTCTACCACTCTAGGGGCCTCACTCTACCTCCCCAACTCAACCGCCCTCACTCTACAGCCCTCACGCCGTCACTCTACCGCCCTCTCTACCACTACACCGCCCTCACTCTACCACTCTACCGCCCTCACTCTACCACTCTACCGCCCTCACTCTACCACTCTACCGCCCTCACTCTACCACTCTACCGCCCTCACTCTACCACTCTACCGCCCTCACTCTACCACTCTACCGCCCTCACTCTACCGCCCTCACTCTACCACTCTAGGGGCCTCACTCTACCTCCCCAACTCAACCGCCCTCACTCTACAGCCCTCACGCCGTCACTCTACCGCCCTCTCTACCACTACACCGCCCTCACTCTACCACTCTACCGTCTTCACTCTACCACTCTACCGCCCTCACTCTACCGCCCTCACTCTACCACTCTACCGCCCTCACTCTACCACTCTACCGCCCTCACTCTACCACTCTACCGCCCTCACTCTACCGCCCTCACTCTACCCCCCTCACTCTACCCCCCTCACTCTACCCCCCTCACTCTAGGGGCCTCACTCTACCTCCCCAACTCAACCGCCCTCACTCTACCGCCCTCTCTACCACTACACCGCCCTCACTCTACCACTCTACCGCCCTCACTCTACCGCCCTCACTCTACCGCCCTCACTACCACTCTACTGTCCTCACTCTACCGCCCTCACTCTACCACTCTACTGTCCTCACTCTACCGCCCTCACTCGCCCTCACTCTACCACTCTACTGTCCTCACTCTACCGCCCTCACTCTACCACTCTACCGCCCTCACTCTACCGCCCTCACTCTACCGCCCTCACTCTACCACTCTACCGCCCTCACTCTACCACTCTACCGCCCTCACTCTACCACTCTACCGCCCTCACTCTACCGCCCTCACTCTACCGCCCTCACTCTACCGCCCTCACTCTACCGCCCTCACTCTACCGCCCTCACTCTACCGCCCTCACTCTACCGCCCTCACTCCCACTCTACCGCCCTCACTCTACCGCCCTCACTCTACCGCCCTCACTCTACCGCCCTCACTCTACCGCCCTCACTCTACCGCCCTCACTCTACCACTCTACCGCCCTCACTCTACCACTCTACCGCCCTCAATCTACCACTCTACCGCCCTCACTCTACCGCCCTACCACTCTACCGCCCTCACTCTACCACTCTACCGCCCTCACTCTACCGCCCTCACTCTACCACTCTACCGCCCTCACTCTACCACTCTACCGCCCTCACTCTACCACTCTACCGCCCTCACTCTACCACGCTACCGCCCTCACGCTACCACCCTCACTCTACCACCCTCACTCTAGGGGCCTCACTCTAGGGGCCTCACTCTAGGGGCCTCACTCTAGGGGCCTCACTCTAGGGGCCTCACTCTAGGGGCCTCACTCTACCACTCTAGGAGCCTCACTCTACCTCCCCAACTCAACCGCCCTCACTCTACAGCCCTCACGCCGTCACTCTACCGCCCTCTCTACCACTACACCGCCCTCACTCTACCACTCTACCGCCCTCACTCTACCACTCTACCGCCCTCACTCTACCGCCCTCACTCTACCGCCCTCACTCTACCGCCCTCACTCTACCACTCTAGGGGCCTCACTCTACCTCCCCAACTCAACAGCCCTCACTCTACAGCCCTCACGCCGTCACTCTACCGCCCTCTCTACCACTACACCGCCCTCACTCTACCACTCTACCGCCCTCACTCTACCACTCTAACGCCCTCACTCTACCACTCTACCGCCCTCACTCTACCACTCTACCGCCCTCACTCTACCACTCTACCGCCCTCACTCTACCGCCCTCACTCTACCACTCTACCGCCCTCACTCTACCACTCTACCGCCCTCACTCTACCACCCTCACTATACAGCCCTCACTCTACCGCCCTCACTTTACCGCCCTCACTCTACCGCCCTCACTCTACCACCCTCACTCTACCACCCTCACTCTATCACTATACAGCCCTCACTATACCGCCCTCACTCTACCGCCCTCTCTACCGCCCTCACTCTACCACCCTCACTCTACCACTCTAGGGCCTACACTCTACAGCCCTCACGCCGTCACTCTACCGCCCTCTCTACCACTACACTGCCCTCACACTACCACTCCACCGCCCTTACTCTACCGCCCTCACTCCACCGCCCTCACTCCACCGCCCTCACTCCACCGCCCTCACTCCACCGCCCTCACTCCACCGCCCTCACTCCACCGCCCTCACTCCACCGCCCTCACTCCACCGCCCTCACTCCACCGCCCTCACTCCACCGCCCTCACTCCACCGCCCTCACTCTACCACCCTCACTCTACCACCCTCACTCTACCACCCTGTTGGACAGGCCACATGACGGGCCGCTCTCCCCCGGCTCGACCAAGCCCGAGCCAGTCATACAAGCACCACACACCACCATTGCACGTCCTACGTCCCCTCAGGGACACCTGCCCTCAAGCATGATAACCTCGTGGGTCCGATCCACGGCCGACCCACGCGCCCAGCCCGGGCCGCCATCTTGGACACTTCGCCACGAGGCCGCCTGGCCCCCGATCGACCTCAACCCCGGGCCTAGCCCGGCCTCAGACATTCCGGCACCATCCTCCACCCAGGAGGTGAGCGGGCTACTTGGCAAGTCAATGGGAGAAAGAGGTGCCGATGGCTCTCCCCCGCCAAGTGCCGCTCGCCCATCGCCTCCCCGGGCGCTGGCTCCACCCCCCTGCTGGGTGTCTGGACTCCCTCATCCCGGACCTCCCGACCTCCAAGTGCGAGGGTCCGGACATCAAAGCACGCCAGCCCTATAACTGGGGCAGCTCCAGAACAGGAAGGCAGTTGTATCTTGGAGTCGAGAGACGAAAGAAGAACTCATCCTGGACGGACTACTGGCGCTGCCGTAGCTCTGTCCTGTGCACCATCATCCTGCCTGTTGGCGCTGCCACAGCCGTCGTAACCTTCATCCTTCACCGTCGTCCGGATCTGCTGGCGAGGCCGCGGACCGTTGTAACTGTCATCTGCATCGGGACCTGCTTGGCTTCTCCACGGCCCGTCGACCATCCTTCATCCATATCGGGACCTGCTTGGCTTCTCCACGGCCCGCCGACCACCCTTCATCCATCTCGGGACCTGCTTGGCTCCTCCACGGCCCGATCAGCAACCACGCCGAGCTCGAGGATTGAGAGCTATTGAACTCATTGGTAACTAAGACTGTCCCGCTACCCTTTTCCTCAACCAGAGATCAGAACCGAGGGGACCCCTGAGTCCAGACCTCCTTGTATTATATCAACGTAACCTAAGAAGTGCATATAAAGTCTCGTTAACCTTCAATCTTGTGTGGTGTCCGTCTGTGGGGGGGAAGTTACTTATCTGTACAGTCGTTGGAGACGGCTCTCCCTGGAGACCTCTCCCCGTAATCTCGGCCGACCCTCCCGGTCCGTCTAACATTGGTGGCCAGCGGCGCGATCCGAATCACCGCATAACGTACAGAGAGTAGCTCACCCCACAACGAACAACAATGTCGACTAAAGAGAGCGGATCAACTGAGAAGTTCCAAATGGAAAAGCTAGAGGAATACAGCCATCGTGAACTAAAGCAGTTCTGCATCGAACTAGGTATCGCTACCACCGGACTAAGTACCAAGGACGATTTTAAGCATGCCCTAGAATCTTGGGCAGAGACCGGGGATGTCGAAGCCCCGGAGCAAAGCACCGCGAAAAAGACCAACACGGCCCCTGAAGAGCAAAGAACGGGTCTCTCGCAAGACGAGATCCAAGAAAGAGAAAAAGCCCGACTACACGAACTTGAAATGGCCCGACTCAAGATGGACATAGAACTCAAATTGGCCGAGCAAAAAATAAACTTAGAGCACCTTCGCCTCCGAGAAGAAAGAGAGGAGAAACAGAGGCAAAGGGAGCTCGAGGAAAAAAGACTAACGTACGAGCACGAGCGGAACCTAGCCGAGATCAACCTGCGCAAACAGAATAAAGAATTAGGGGTGCCCGACAGACCGTCCACCCCCGGGACCACGGACAAAAAAGTGCACATCCCCAAGGATGTGGTCCGAGAATATTTTCGAGAAGACGACATCCAGCAATGGTTTAAGGCATATGAAATCGCGATGACTGCGCACCGGATCGATAGAGCCGACTGGGGAGCCGGCCTATGGGGCAAATTCCTCAATGAGGGCCGCGATACTCTGTTACAGCTCCCAGACCACCAGATGACCTCCTACGACCATATGAAAGCGGCCCTCCTCACTCGCTATGGCCTCACGCCCGAGATGTACCGTCAGAGGTTCCGAGACTGCACACGCATTCCAGGTACAACTTGGGTGGACTATGTAACGTACTTCAGCCGAGCCTTCGAAGGCTGGATCAGAGGGAACAACGTCACGACCTACGAGCAGTTGTTCAATCTGATGGTATGGGAGCATCTGTCCAACAACTGCTTCATTGAACTACGCCAACACCTCCTCGACAGCAAGTTAACCGATCCCCGGCAGCTCGCAGCCGAAGCTGACCGGTGGGAGATCACCCGAGTGGGCCGGAATGGGTCCTACGAGCAGAACAGGAACAACAATGGTCACCACCGATCCAGAGGAGGAGGAGGGGGCCAAGGACGAGGAAGAGACAACACTCCGGCCGCCCCCACTACCAGCACCACCCCCCCGGCCAACCGGGGCAGCACCCCGGCGCGACCGGGATACAGAGCCAATGTTACATGTCACCGATGCCAACGAGTAGGCCACTATGCAAATGACCCAAGCTGCCCGCAGTATCCGAGCCCAAGACCCCGCCAGGTGGCCGCCGCGGCACTAGGGGAAGAACAGATCTCCGAGGAACCAGAAACAGACGAGCAAGAGTATCAAGGGTGGGAGCCAGCCGCCATGACTCTCGCGTGCTTAGGGGGAAGAGACATGGTCCCGCGGGTCCCCCTACCCGCTAACACCCAGAAGTACAGCCAATGGGTGAGCATCAATGGACAACGGGCCGAAGCCCTTCGAGACACCGGGGCCAGTGTGACAGCCGTCCGCTGTCATCTGGTGACCCCAGAACAATATCTACCGAACATTCTCTGCCCTGTACGATCAGCCGACAACTCGGAGAGTCTGTGTCGGATGGCCTGCGTCCCCTTTGAGTGGGGAGGGGTCTCCGGCATGTTGAAAGTAACGGTCCGAGACGACGCCCCCGTGGACTGCCTCCTCGGAAATGACCTGGAAAGCTCCCCGTGGGCAGCCGTGGAGCGAAAAGAACACTTGGGGATGTTGGGCGTCCCAGACTGGGCGTGCGTCACCACCCGGTCTATGGCCGCCCGTGCCAACCATCACCCGGAAGAACCAGAATGGCCGGCGCCTCCGCCTCCGGTCGCCCCCGCCGAGACCCCCGACCAGGGCATCCCCCTCGAACCTGCTCAACCTTCCGACCTTGCTAATCTCGACCAGTGGGCTCAAGAAGGGGGGCCCACACAAGAACAATTTCGTCAGGAGCAGAAGACCTGTCCCTCCCTTGAGGGACTCCGACAACAAGCGCTCGCCCAAAGCGCAGGGGATACCTCCGGAACTCATTGGGTCTACTGGGACAATGACCTACTGTACAGCGAGCAACGAATCGCCGAGCTGGGGGCCAACCGAGTACTAGTGGTGCCACTCCGCTTTAGAGACTTCCTGCTAAATCTGGCCCACGATGTCCCCCTGGCAGGGCACCTGGGACAAGATAAAACCTACAGCCGCCTAGTGACCCACTTCTTCTGGCCGAAAATGAGAAACGATGTGCACCAGCATTGCCGATCTTGCCCCACGTGCCAAGCCAGTGGGAAGAGCGGCCGCAAATTAAAGGCCCCCCTGCAACCCTTTCCCGTAGTCACGACCCCATTTGAGAGGGTCGGAATAGACATTGTGGGACCCCTAGACCCACGTACAAGACAAGGCCATCGCTTCATCCTAGTACTAGTGGACCACGCCACCCGCTACCCTGAGGCTATTCCTCTCCGGACCGTCACAGCCCCAGTGGTCGGCAGGGCCCTGATGGGGATCTTCTCCCGTGTGGGGTTCCCCCGAGAAGTCGTCAGTGACAGAGGCACGAACTTTATTTCCAAATACATGAAGTCCCTCTGGCAACAGTGTGGGGTCACCTACCGCTTCACGACCCCCTATCACCCCCAAGGAAACGGACTTGTTGAGCGGTTCAATCGCACTCTAAAAGGGATGATCGGGGGATTGGAAGAACCCCTCCGTCGCCAGTGGGACGTGCTGCTGCCGTGCCTCCTCTTCGCCTACCGGGAGGTCCCACAGAAGTCCCTAGGCTTCAGCCCATTCGAGCTGCTCTATGGGCACCCAGTACGGGGGCCACTCAGCCTGATCAAAGAAGGCTGGGAGTTGCCTCCGGCCAAGAGTCCTCCAGATGTCTTCCGGTACCTCCTCACCCTCCGCAACCAGTCCCAGCGGTTCAGAGACCTAGCGAAAGCCAACCTAGAGGCCAGTCAAGAGGACATGAAGAGATGGTATGACCAGAACGCCTCATCTATTGAATTCGAGCCGGGGCAACAGGTCTGGGTAATGTCCCCCACAGAACCGTGCGCTCTCCAAGACAAATGGACGGGACCCTTCAAAGTAATCGAGCGCAAGGGACCCGCCACCTATCTGATCGATATGGAGTCCGCCCGGAATCCGCTCCGAGTCCTCCACACCAACAGACTGAAACCCCACTTTGCACGAACAGAACTCAGCCTCTTGATGGCCACAGACAACGGGGTTGAGGACGACTCCGAGCCTCTCCCTGACCTCTTGCGGACCCAGGAGCAAGACGGCTCCGTGGATGGGGTCCGACTCTCGGAGACCCTCTCCCAGGAACAACGCCAAGAGTGCCAAGCCCTCCTATCACGGTTTGCCAGCCTGTTCTCCCTCACCCCAGGTGTCACTTCCTGGTGTGTGCACGATGTGGACACCGGAGACAGCCCTCCTATCCGCCACCGGGCCTACCGCGTACCTGATCGGGTACGGGCCTGCATCCAGGCGGAAGTAACTAAGATGCTCACGCTCGGGGTCATCGAGCCCTCCGACAGTCCATGGGCCAGCCCGGTCGTACTGGTCCCCAAAGCAGCCGCCCCCGGAACCACACCCGAACTCCGGTTCTGTGTCGACTACCGGGGCCTGAATGAAGTCACCAGAACGGACGCACACCCCATCCCCCGGGCAGATGAACTGGTCGACCGAATGGGCGCTGCCCGCTACCTCAGCATCTTCGATCTAACGGCAGGATATTGGCAGATCGGCCTCACACCCCGAGCACAAGAACGTTCTGCCTTCTCCACCCCCGATGGCCACTATCACTTCACGGTCATGCCCTTCGGCATGAAAAATGCCCCAGCGACGTTCCAACGGCTCGTCAATCAGGTCCTGGCGGGGCTCGAAGAGTTCAGCGCCGCCTACCTGGACGACATCGCTGTGTACAGCCACCACTGGACCGAGCACCTCCACCACCTCCAAGCAGTGTTGCAAGCCCTTCAGCGAGCTGGCCTCACGATCAAGGCCAGCAAATGTCAAATTGGACAAGGGTCAGTAACCTACCTCGGACACCAAGTGGGAAGCGGTCTAGTGGCCCCTCTTCAACTGAAAATTGCTGCCATCCAGAACTGGCAACCCCCTAACACTCAAACTGAGGTGCGAGCCTTCCTGGGCCTCACGGGCTACTACCGAAGGTTCGTGAAAGACTATGGTACCATCGTGGGGCCTCTCACCGAACTCACGTCGAAAAATCAGCCCAAGAAGGTGAACTGGACCCCAGAGTGTCAAGCGGCCTTCGAACAGCTAAAGGCCGCCATGTGTTCCGCTCCTGTACTCCAGGCCCCAGACTACAGCCGGGAGTTCGTCGTCCAGACGGATGCCTCCGACCAGGGCATTGGGGCGGTCCTGTCCCAGGTGAACACCGAAGGCCTTGATCAACCGGTGGCCTTCATCAGCCGGAGACTCCTACCACGGGAGCAACGCTGGAGCACCATAGAGAGGGAAGCCTTCGCTGTGGTATGGGCCCTCAAGAAGCTCCGACCCTACCTTTTTGGCACCCACTTCCGGGTGCAGACTGACCACCGACCCCTGCAGTGGTTGATGCATATGCGGGGGGAAAACCCAAAACTGCTACGCTGGTCCATCTCCTTGCAAGGTATGGACTTTACCGTTGAACACCGGCCTGGGTCTGACCACGCCAACGCGGATGGCCTGTCCCGGTTTTTCCGCCTCGACGAAGAGAGTCCCCAAGAGGATGGGTAACTCTCCCCGCCTTCAGCTGGGGGGGACGCATGTTGGACAGGCCACATGACGGGCCGCTCTCCCCCGGCTCGACCAAGCCCGAGCCAGTCATACAAGCACCACACACCACCATTGCACGTCCTACGTCCCCTCAGGGACACCTGCCCTCAAGCATGATAACCTCGTGGGTCCGATCCACGGCCGACCCACGCGCCCAGCCCGGGCCGCCATCTTGGACACTTCGCCACGAGGCCGCCTGGCCCCCGATCGACCTCAACCCCGGGCCTAGCCCGGCCTCAGACATTCCGGCACCATCCTCCACCCAGGAGGTGAGCGGGCTACTTGGCAAGTCAATGGGAGAAAGAGGTGCCGATGGCTCTCCCCCGCCAAGTGCCGCTCGCCCATCGCCTCCCCGGGCGCTGGCTCCACCCCCCTGCTGGGTGTCTGGACTCCCTCATCCCGGACCTCCCGACCTCCAAGTGCGAGGGTCCGGACATCAAAGCACGCCAGCCCTATAACTGGGGCAGCTCCAGAACAGGAAGGCAGTTGTATCTTGGAGTCGAGAGACGAAAGAAGAACTCATCCTGGACGGACTACTGGCGCTGCCGTAGCTCTGTCCTGTGCACCATCATCCTGCCTGTTGGCGCTGCCACAGCCGTCGTAACCTTCATCCTTCACCGTCGTCCGGATCTGCTGGCGAGGCCGCGGACCGTTGTAACTGTCATCTGCATCGGGACCTGCTTGGCTTCTCCACGGCCCGTCGACCATCCTTCATCCATATCGGGACCTGCTTGGCTTCTCCACGGCCCGCCGACCACCCTTCATCCATCTCGGGACCTGCTTGGCTCCTCCACGGCCCGATCAGCAACCACGCCGAGCTCGAGGATTGAGAGCTATTGAACTCATTGGTAACTAAGACTGTCCCGCTACCCTTTTCCTCAACCAGAGATCAGAACCGAGGGGACCCCTGAGTCCAGACCTCCTTGTATTATATCAACGTAACCTAAGAAGTGCATATAAAGTCTCGTTAACCTTCAATCTTGTGTGGTGTCCGTCTGTGGGGGGGAAGTTACTTATCTGTACAGTCGTTGGAGACGGCTCTCCCTGGAGACCTCTCCCCGTAATCTCGGCCGACCCTCCCGGTCCGTCTAACACACCCTCACTCTACCACCCTCACTCTACCACTCTACCGTCCTCACACCCTCACTCTACCACTCTACAAACCTCTCTACCGCCCTCACTCTACCACTCTACCGCCCTCACTCTACCACCCTCACTCTACCACTCTACCACTCTACCAAACTCACTCTACCACTCTACAGCCCTCACTCTACCACTCTATCGCCCTCACTCTACCACCCTTACTCTACCACTCTACCGTCCTCACTCTACCACTCTACCACCCTCATTCTACGGCCCTCACTCTACGGCCCTCACTCCACCGCCCTCACTCCACCGCCCTCACTCCACCGCCCTCACTCCACCGCCCTCACTCCACCGCCCTCACTCCACCGCCCTCACTCCACCGCCCTCACTCCACCGCCCTCACTCTACCGCCCTCACGCCTTCAGTCTACAGCCCTCTCTACCACTCTACCGCCCTCACTCTACCGCCCTCACTCTACCACTCTACTGCCCTCACTCTACCACTCTACCGTCCTCACTCTACCACTATACCGCCCTCACTCTACCACTATACCGCCCTCACTCTACCACTATACCGCCCTCACTCTACCACTCTACCGCCCTCACTACCACTCTACCGCCCTCACTCTACCGCCCTCACTACCACTCTACCGCCCTCACTCTACCGCCCTCACTACCACTCTACCACTCTACCGCCCTCACTCTACCACTCTACCGCCCTCACTCTACCACTCTACCGCCCTCCCTCTACCACTCTACCGCCCTCCCTCTACCGCCCTCCCTCTACCACCCTCCCTCTACCGCCCTCACTATACAGCCCTCACTATACAGCCCTCACTATACAGCCCTCACTATACAGCCCTCACTATACAGCCCTCACTATACAGCCCTCACTCTACCACTCTACCGCCCTCACTCTACCACTCTACCGCCCTCACTCTACCACTCTATCGCCCTCACTCTACCACCCTTACTCTACCACTCTACCGCCTTCACTCTACCACTCTAACGCCCTCACTCTACCACTCTACCGCCCTCACTCTACCACTCTACCGCCCTCACTCTACCACTCTACCGCCCTCACTCTACCACTCTACCGCCCTCACTCTACTACTCTACCGCCCTCACTCTACCACTCTACAGCCCTCACTCTACCACTCTACCGCCCTCCCTCTACCACCCTCCCTCTACCACCCTCCCTCTACCACTCTAGGGGCCTCACTCTACCTTCCTCACTCAACCGCCCTCACTCTACAGCCCTCATGCTGTCACTCTACCGCCCTCTGTACCACTACACCGCCCTCACTCTACCGCCCTCACTCTACCGCCCTCACTCTACCGCCCTCACAACCTCACTCTACCACCCTCACTCTACCAATCTACCGCCCTCACTCTACCACTCTACTGCCCTCACTCTACCACTCTACCGCCCTCACTCTACCACTCTACCGCCCTCACTCTACCACTCTACTGCCCTCACTCTACAGCCCTCACGCCGTCACTCTACCGCACCACCCTCACTCTACCACCCTCACTCTACCGCCCTCACTCAACCACTCTACCACCCTCACTCTACCGCCCTCACTCAACCACTCTACTGCCCTCACTCTACCACCCTCACTCTACCACTCTACCGCCCTCACTCTACCACTCTACCGCCCTCACTCTACGGCCCTCACTTCACTGCCCTCACTCTACCGCCCTCACTCTACCGCCCTCACTCTACCGCCCTCACTCTACCGCCCTCACTCTACCGCCCTCACTCTACCGCCCTCACTCTACCGCCCTCACTCTACCGCCCTCACTCTACCACTATACCGCCCTCACACTACCACTCTACCGCCCTCACTCTACCACTATACCGCCCTCACACTACCACTCTACCGCCCTCACTCTACCACTCTACTGCCCTCACTCTACCGCCCTCACTCTACCGCCCTCACTCTACCGCCCTCACTCTACCGCCCTCACTCTACCGCCCTCACTCTACCACTCTAGGGGCCTCACTCTACCACCCTCACTCTACCACTCTACCAAACTCACTCTACCACTCTACAGCCCTCACTCTACCACTCTATCGCCCTCACTCTACCACCCTTACTCTACCACTCTACCGTCCTCACTCTACCACTCTACCACCCTCATTCTACGGCCCTCACTCTACGGCCCTCACTCCACCGCCCTCACTCCACCGCCCTCACTCTACCGCCCTCACTCTACCGCCCTCACTCTACCGCCCTCACGCCTTCAGTCTACAGCCCTCTCTACCACTCTACCGCCCTCACTCTACCGCCCTCACTCTACCACTCTACTGCCCTCACTCTACCACTCTACCGTCCTCACTCTACCACTATACCGCCCTCACTCTACCACTATACCGCCCTCACTCTACCACTATACCGCCCTCACTCTACCACTCTACCGCCCTCACTCTACCACTCTACCGCCCTCACTACCACTCTACCGCCCTCACTCTACCGCCCTCACTACCACTCTACCACTCTACCGCCCTCACTCTACCACTCTACCGCCCTCACTCTACCACTCTACCGCCCTCCCTCTACCACTCTACCGCCCTCCCTCTACCGCCCTCCCTCTACCACCCTCACTATACAGCCCTCACTATACAGCCCTCACTATACAGCCCTCACTATACAGCCCTCACTATACAGCCCTCACTATACAGCCCTCACTATACAGCCCTCACTATACAGCCCTCACTCTACCACTCTACCGCCCTCACTCTACCACTCTACCGCCCTCACTCTACCACTCTACCGCCCTCACTCTACCACTCTACCGCCCTCACTCTACCACTCTACCGCCCTCACTCTACCACTCTACCGCCCTCACTCTACTACTCTACCGCCCTCACTCTACCACTCTACAGCCCTCACTCTACCACTCTACCGCCCTCCCTCTACCGCCCTCCCTCTACCACCCTCCCTCTACCACCCTCCCTCTACCACTCTAGGGGCCTCACTCTACCTTCCTCACTCAACCGCCCTCACTCTACAGCCCTCATGCTGTCACTCTACCGCCCTCTCTACCACTACACCGCCCTCACTCTACCGCCCTCACTCTACCGCCCTCACTCTACCGCCCTCACTCTACCGCCCTGACTCTACCGCCCTGACTCTACCGCCCTCACAACCTCACTCTACCACCCTCACTCTACCAATCTACCGCCCTCACTCTACCACTCTACTGCCCTCACTCTACCACTCTACCGCCCTCACTCTACCACTCTACTGCCCTCACTCTACCACTCTACCGCCCTCACTCTACCACTCTACCGCCCTCACTCTACCACTCTACTGCCCTCACTCTACCACTCTACTGCCCTCACTCTACCACTCTACCGCCCTCACTCTACTGCCCTCACTCTACCACTCTACTGCCCTCACTCTACTGCCCTCACTCTACAGCCCTCACGCCGTCACTCTACCGCACCACCCTCACTCTACCACCCTCACTCTACCGCCCTCACTCAACCACTCTACCGCCCTCACTCTACCACCCTCACTCTACCACTCTACCGCCCTCACTCTACCACTCTACCGCCCTCACTCTACGGCCCTCACTTCACCGCCCTCACTCTACCGCCCTCACTCTACCGCCCTCACTCTACCGCCCTCACTCTACCGCCCTCACTCTACCGCCCTCACTCTACCGCCCTCACTCTACCACTATACCGCCCTCACACTACCACTCTACCGCCCTCACTCTACCACTCTACCGCCCTCACACTACCACTCTACCGCCCTCACTCTACCACTCTACCGCCCTCACTCTACCACTCTACCACCCTCACTCTACGGCCCTCACTCTACCGCCCTCACTCTACCGCCCTCACTCAACCACTCTACCACCCTCACTCTACCACTCTACCACCCTCACTCTACCACTCTACCGCCCTCACTCTACCGCCCTCACTCTACCGCCCTCACTCTACCGCCCTCACTCTACCGCCCTCACTCTACCGCCCTCACTCTACCGCCCTCACTCTACCGCCCTCACTCTACCGCCCTCACTCTACCGCCCTCACTCTACCACTCTACCGCCCTCACTCTACCGCCCTCACTCTACCACTCTACCGCCCTCACTCTACCGCCCTCACTCTACCACTCTACCGCCCTCACTCTACCGCCCTCACTCTACCGCCCTCACTCTACCACTCTACCGCCCTCACTCTACCGCCCTCACTCTACCACTCTACCGCCCTCACTCTACCGCCCTCACTCTACCACTCTACCGCCCTCACTCTACCGCCCTCACTCTACCGCCCTCACTCTACCGCCCTCACTCTACCGCCCTCACTCTACCGCCCTCACTCTACCGCCCTCACTATACCACTATACCGCCCTCACACTACCACTCTACCGCCCTCACTCTACCACTATACCGCCCTCACACTACCACTCTACCGCCCTCACTCTACCACTCTACCGCCCTCACTCTACCACTCTACCGCCCTCACTCTACCGCCCTCACTCTACCGCCCTCACTCTACCGCCCTCACTCTACCGCCCTCACTCTACCGCCCTCACTCTACCGCCCTCACTCTACCGCCCTCACTCTACCGCCCTCACTCTACCGCCCTCACTCTACCGCCCTCACTGTACCGCCCTCACCCTACCACCAGCACTCTACTGCCCTCACTCTACCACTCTACTGCCCTCACTCTACCGCCCTCACTCTACCACTCTAGGGGCCTCACTCTACCTCCCTCACTCTACAGCCCTCACGCCGTCACTCTACCACCCTCTCTACCACTACACCGCCCTCACTCTACCGCCCTCACTCTACCACTCTACCGCCCTCACTCTACCACTCTACCGCCCTCACTCTACCACTCTACCGCCCTTACTCTACCACTCTACCCCCCTCACTCTACCACTCTACTGCCCTCACTCTACCACCCTCACTCTACCACTCTACCGCCCTCACTCTACCACTACACCGCCCTCACTCTACCGCCCTCACTCTACCACTCGACCGCCCTCACTCTACCACTCTACCGCCCTCACTCTACCACTCTACCGCCCTCACTCTACCATTCTACCGCCCTCACACCCTCACTCCACCGCCCTTACTCTACCACTCCACCGCCCTCACTCTACCAGTCTACCGCCCTCACTCTACCAGTCTACCGCCCTCACTCTACCAGTCTACCGCCCTCACTCTACCAGTCTACCGCCCTCACTCTACCAGTCTACCTCCCTCACTCAACCGCCCTCACTCTACAGCCCTCACGCCGTCACTCTACTGCCCTCACTCTACCACTCTACTGCCCTCACTCTACCACTCAACCGCCCTCACTCTACCACTCTACCGCCCTCACTCTACCACTCTACCGCCCTCACTCAACCACTCTACCGCCCTCACTCAACCACTCTACCGCCCTCACTCTACCACTCTACCGCCCTCACTCAACCACTCTACCGCCCTCACTCTACCATTCTACCGCCCTCACACCCTCACTCCACCGCCCTTACTCTACCACTCCACCGCCCTCACTCTACCAGTCTACCACCCTAACTCTACCAGTCTACCGCCCTCACTCTACCACTCGACCGCCCTCACCCTACCACCAGCACTCTACCACTCTAGGGCCCACACTCTACAGCCCTCACGCCGTCACTCTACCGCCCTCTCTACCACTACACCGCCCTCACACTACCACTCTACCGCCCTCACTCTACCACTCTACCGCCCTCACTCTACCACTCTACCGCCCTCACTCTACTACTCTACCGCCCTCTCTACCACTCTACCGCCCTCACTCTACCGCCCTCACTCTACCGCCCTCACTCTACCGCCCTCACTCTACCACCCTCACTCTACCACCCTCACTCTACCGCCCTCACTCTACCGCCCTCACTCTACCGCCCTCACTCTTCCACTCTACCGCCCTCACTCTACCGCCTTCACTCTTCTACTCTACCGCCCTCACTCTACCGCCCTCACTCTACCGCCCTCACTCTACCGCCCTCACTCTACCGCCCTCACTCTACCGCCCTCACTCTACCGCCCTCACTCTACTACTCTACCGCCCTCACTCTACCACTCTACCGCCCTCACTCTACCACTCTACCGCCCTCACTCTACCAGTCTACCGCCCTCACTCTACCAGTCTACCGCCCTCACTCTACCAGTCTACCGCCCTCACTCAACCGCCCTCACTCTACAGCCCTCACGCCGTCACTCTACTGCCCTCACTCTACCACTCTACTGCCCTCACTCTACCACTCTACCGCCCTCACTCTACCACTCTACCGCCCTCACTCTACCACTCTACCGCCCTCACTCAACCACTCTACCGCCCTCACTCTACCATTCTACCGCCCTCACACCCTCACTCCACCGCCCTTACTCTACCACTCCACCGCCCTCACTCTACCAGTCTACCACCCTAACTCTACCAGTCTACCGCCCTCACTCTACCAGTCGACCGCCCTCACTCTACCGCCCTCACTCTACCGCCCTCACTATACCGCCCTCACTATACCGCCCTCACTATACCGCCCTCACTATACCGCCCTCACTATACCGCCCTCACTCTACCACTCGACCGCCCTCACCCTACCACCAGCACTCTACCACTCTAGGGCCCACACTCTACAGCCCTCACGCCGTCACTCTACCGCCCTCTCTACCACTACACTGCCCTCACACTACCACTCTACCGCCCTCACTCTACGGCCCTCACTCTACCGCCCTCACTCTACCGCCCTCACTCAACCACTCTACCGCCCTCACTCTACCACTCTACCGCCCTCACTCTACCACTCTACCGCCCTCACTCTACCGCCCTCACTCTACCACTCTACCGCCCTCACTCTACCACTCTACCGCCCTCACTCTACCACTCTACGGCCCTCACTCTACCGCCCTCACTCTACCGCCCTCACTCTACCGCCCTCACTCTACCGCCCTCACTCAACCACTCTACCACCCTCACTCTACCACTCTACCGCCCTCACTCTACCACTCTACCGCCCTCACTCTACGGCCCTCACTTCACCGCCCTCACTCTACCGCCCTCACTCTACCGCCCTCACTCTACCGCCCTCACTCTACCGCCCTCACTCTACCGCCTAGCTCTACCGCCCTCACTTTACCGCCCTCACTCTACCGCCCTCACTGTACCTCCCTAACTCAACCGCCCTCACTCTACACCCCTCACGCCGTCACTCTACCGCCCTCTCTACCACTACACCGCCCTCACTCTACCGCCCTCAATCTACCACCCTCACTCTACCACTCTACCGCCCTCACTCTACCACTCTACCGCCCTCACTCTACTACTCTACCGCCCTCTCTACCACTCTACCGCCCTCACTCTACCGCCCTCACTCTACCGCCCTCACTCTACCGCCCTCACTCTACCGCCCTCACTCTACCGCCCTCACTCTACCGCCTAGCTCTACCGCCCTCACTTTACCGCCCTCACTCTACCGCCCTCACTGTACCTCCCTAACTCAACCGCCCTCACTCTACACCCCTCACGCCGTCACTCTACCGCCCTCTCTACCACTACACCGCCCTCACTCTACCGCCCTCAATCTACCACCCTCACTCTACCACTCTACCGCCCTCACTCTACTACTCTACCGCCCTCTCTACCACTCTACCGCCCTCACTCTACCGCCCTCACTCTACCGCCCTCTCTCTACCGCCCTCACTCTACCGCCCTCACTCTACCGCCCTCACTCTACCGCCCTCACTCTACCGCCCTCACTCTACCGCCCTCACTCTACCACTCTACTGCCCTCACTCTACCGCCCTCACTCTACCACTCTAGGGGCATCACTCTACCTCCCTCACTCTACAGCCCTCACTCTACCGCCCTTTCTACCACTACACCGCCCTCACTCTACTACTCTACCACCCTCACTCTACCACTCTACCGCCCTCACTCTACCACTCTACCGCCCTCACTCTACCACTCTACCGCCCTCACTCTACCACTCTACCGCCCTCACTCTACCAGTCTACCGCCCTCACTCTACCAGTCTACCGCCCTCCCTCTACCAGTCTACCGCCCTCCCTCTACCACTCTACCGCCCTCCCTCTACCGCCCTCCCTCTACCGCCCTCGCTCTACCGCCCTCGCTCTACCGCCCTCGCTCTACCGCCCTCACTCTACCGCCCTCACTCTACCGCCCTCACTCTACCGCCCTCACTCTACCGCCCTCACTCTACCGCCCTCACTCTACCACTCTACCGCCCTCACTCTACCGCCCTCACTCTACCACTCTACCGCCCTCACTCTACCGCCCTCACTCTACCGCCCTCACTCTACCGCCCTCACTCTACCGCCCTCACTCTACCGCCCTCTCTACCACTACACCGCCCTCACTCTACCACTCTACCGCCCTCACTCTACCACTCTACCGCCCTCACTCTACCACTCTACCGCCCTCACTCTACCACCCTCACTCTACTACTCTACCGCCCTCACTCTACCACTCTACCGCCCTCACTCTACCACTCTACCGCCCTCACTCTACCACTCTACCGCCCTCACTCTACCACCCTAACTCAACCACTCTACCGCCCTCACTCTACCATTCTACCGCCCTCACACCCTCACTCCACCGCCCTTACTCTACCACTCCACCGCCCTCACTCTACCAGTCTACCGCCCTCACTCTACCAGTCTACCGCCCTCACTCTACCAGTCTACCGCCCTCACTCTACCAGTCTACCTCCCTCACTCAACCGCCCTCACTCTACAGCCCTCACGCCGTCACTCTACCGCCCTCTCTACCACTCTACCGCCCTCACTCTACCGCCCTCACTCTACCGCCCTCTCTCTACCGCCCTCACTCTACCACTCTACTGCCCTCACTCTACCGCCCTCACTCTACCACTCTAGGGGCATCACTCTACCTCCCTCACTCTACAGCCCTCACTCTACCGCCCTTTCTACCACTACACCACCCTCACTCTACCGCCCTCACTCTACCACTCTACCGCCCTCACTCTACCGCCCTCACTCTACCACTCTACCGCCCTCACTCTACCGCCCTCACTCTACCACTCTACCGCCCTCACTCTACCACCCTCACTCTACTACTCTACCGCCCTCACTCTACCACTCTACCGCACTTACTCTACCACTCTACCGCCCTCACTCTACCACTCTACCGCCCTCACTCTACCAGTCTACCGCCCTCACTCTACCACTCTACCGCCCTCCCTCTACCGCCCTCCCTCTACCGCCCTCGCTCTACCACTCTACCGCCCTCCCTCTACCGCCCTCACTCTACCGCCCTCACTCTACCGCCCTCACTCTACCACTCTACCGCCCTCCCTCTACCGCCCTCCCTCTACCGCCCTCGCTCTACCACTCTACCGCCCTCACTCTACCACTCTACCGCCCTCACTCTACCACTCTACCGCCCTCACTCTACCGCCCTCACTCTACCGCCCTCACTCTACCGCCTAGCTCTACCGCCTAGCTCTACCGCCCTCACTCTACCGCCCTCACTCTACCACTCTACCGCCCTCACTCTACCACTCTACCGCCCTCACTCTACCGCCCTCACTCTACCGCCCTCACTCTACCGCCCTCCTCTACCGCCTAGCTCTACCGCCCTCACTCTACCGCCCTCACTCTACCGCCCTCACTCTACCGCCCTCACTCTACCGCCCTCACTCTACCGCCCTCACTCTACCGCCCTCACTCTACCGCCCTCACTCTACCGCCCTCACTCTACCGCCCTCACTCTACTGCCCTCACTCTACTGCCCTCACTCTACCACTCTACTGCCCTCACTCTACCGCCCTCACTCTACCACTCTAGGGGCCTCACTCGACCTCCCTAACTCAACTGCCCTCACTCTACACCCCTCACTCTACCGCCCTCACTCTACCGCCCTCACTCTACCGCCCTCACTCTACCGCCCTCACTCTACCGCCCTCACTCTACCGCCCTCACTCTACCGCCCTCACTCTACCGCCTAGCTCTACCGCCCTCACTTTACCGCCCTCACTCTACCGCCCTCACTCTACCGCCCTCACTCTACCGCCCTCACTCTACCGCCCTCACTCTACCGCCCTCACTCTACTGCCCTCACTCTACCACTCTACTGCCCTCACTCTACCGCCCTCACTCTACCACTCTAGGGGCCTCACTCTACCTCCCTCACTCTACAGCCCTCACGCCGTCACTCTACCGCCCTCTCTACCACTACACCGCCCTCACTCTACCGCCCTCACTCTACCACTCTACCGCCCTCACTCTACCACTCTACCGCCCTCACTCTACCACTCTACCGCCCTCACTCTACCACCCTCACTCTACTACTCTACCGCCCTCACTCTACCACTCTACCGCCCTTACTCTACCACTCTACCGCCCTCACTCTACCACTCTACCGCCCTAACTCAACCACTCTACCACCCTAACTCAACCACTCTACCGCCCTCACTCTACCATTCTACCGCCCTCACACCCTCACTCCACCGCCCTTACTCTACCACTCCACCGCCCTCACTCTACCAGTCTACCGCCCTCACTCTACCAGTCTACCGCCCTCACTCTACCAGTCTACCGCCCTCACTCTACCAGTCTACCGCCCTCACTCTACCAGTCTACCTCCCTCACTCAACCGCCCTCACGCCGTCACTCTACCACCCTCTCTACCACTCTACCGCCACCACTCTACCGCCCTCACTCTACCACTCTACCGCCCTCACTCTACCACTCTACCGCCCTCACTCTACCACTCTACCACCCTCACTCGACTGCCCTCACTCTACCACCCTCACTCTACCACTCTAGGGGCCTCACTCTACCTCCCTAACTCAACAGCCCTCACCCTACACCCCTCACGCCGTCACTCTACCGCCCTCTCTACCACTACATCGCCCTCACTCTACCGCCCTCAATCTACCACCCTCACTCTACCGCCCTCACTCTACCACTCTACCGCCCTCACTCTACTACTCTACCGCCCTCTCTACCACTCTACCGCCACCAATCTACCGCCCTCACTCTACCACTCTACCGCCCTCACTCTACCACTATACCGCCCTCACTCTACCACTATACCGCCCTCACCCTACCACTATACCGCCCTCACTCTACCACTCTACCGCCCTCACTCTACCGCCCTCACTCTACCGCCCTTACTCTACCGCCCTCACTCTACCGCCCTCACTCTACCGCCCTCACTCTACCACTCTACTGCCCTCACTCTACCGCCCTCACTCTACCACTCTAGGGGCATCACTCTACCTCCCTCACTCTACAGCCCTCACTCTACCGCCCTTTCTACCACTACACCGCCCTCACTCTACCGCCCTCAAACTACCACTCTACCGCCCTCACTCTACCACTCTACCGCCCTCACTCTACCACCCTCACTCTACTACTCTACCGCCCTCACTCTACCACTCTACCGCACTTACTCTACCACTCTACCACCCTCACTCTACCACTCTACCGCCCTCACTCTACCACCCTAACTCAACCACTCTACCGCCCTCACTCTACCATTCTACCGCCCTCACACCCTCACTCCACCGCCCTTAGTCTACCACTCCACCGCCCTCACTCTACCAGTCTACCGCCCTCACTCTACCACTCTACCGCCCTCACTCTACCACTCTACCGCCCTCACTCTACCACCCTCACTCTACTACTCTACCCCCTCACTCTACCACTCTACCGCCCTCACTCTACCACTCTACCGCCCTCACTCTACCACTCTACCGCCCTCACTCTACCACTCTACCGCCCTCACTCTACCACTCTACCGCCCTCACTCTACCAGTCTACCGCCCTCACTCTACCAGTCTACCGCCCTCACTCTACCAGTCTACCTCCCTCACTCTACAGCCCTCACGCCGTCACTCTACCGCCCTCTCTACCACTCTACCGCCACCACTCTACCGCCCTCACTCTACCACTCTACCGCCCTCACACCCACACTCCACCGCCCTTACTCTACCACTCCACCGCCCTCACTCTACCATTCTACCGCCCTCACACCTTCACTCCACCGCCCTTACTCTACCACTCCACCGCCCTCACTCTACCAGTCTACCGCCCTCACTCTACTACTCTACCGCCCTCTCTACCACTCTACCGCCACCAATCTACCGCCCTCACTCTACCACTCTACCGCCCTCACTCTACCACTATACCGCCCTCACTCTACCACTATACCGCCCTCACCCTACCACTATACCGCCCTCACTCTACCACTCTACCGCCCTCACTCTACCGCCCTCACTCTACCGCCCTCACTCTACCGCCTAGCTCTACCACTCTACCGCCCTCACTCTACCGCCCTCACTCTACCGCCCTCACTCTACCACTCTACCGCCCTCCCTCTACCGCCCTCCCTCTACCGCCCTCGCTCTACCACTCTACCGCCCTCACTCTACCACTCTACCGCCCTCACTCTACCACTCTACCGCCCTCACTCTACCGCCCTCACTCTACCGCCCTCACTCTACCGCCTAGCTCTACCGCCTAGCTCTACCGCCCTCACTCTACCGCCCTCACTCTACCACTCTACCGCCCTCACTCTACCACTCTACCGCCCTCACTCTACCGCCCTCACTCTACCGCCCTCACTCTACCGCCCTCCTCTACCGCCTAGCTCTACCGCCCTCACTCTACCGCCCTCACTCTACCGCCCTCACTCTACCGCCCTCACTCTACCGCCCTCACTCTACCGCCCTCACTCTACCGCCCTCACTCTACCGCCCTCACTCTACCGCCCTCACTCTACCGCCCTCACTCTACCGCCCTCACTCTACCGCCCTCACTCTACCGCCCTCACTCTACTGCCCTCACTCTACTGCCCTCACTCTACCACTCTACTGCCCTCACTCTACCGCCCTCACTCTACCACTCTAGGGGCCTCACTCGACCTCCCTAACTCAACTGCCCTCACTCTACACCCCTCACTCTACCGCCCTCACTCTACCGCCTTCACTCTACCGCCCTCACTCTACCGCCCTCACTCTACCGCCCTCACTCTACCGCCCTCACTCTACCGCCCTCACTCTACCGCCTAGCTCTACCGCCCTCACTTTACCGCCCTCACTCTACCGCCCTCACTCTACCGCCCTCACTCTACCGCCCTCACTCTACCGCCCTCACTCTACCGCCCTCACTCTACCGCCCTCACTCTACCGCCCTCACTCTACCGCCCTCACTCTACCGCCCTCACTCTACCGCCCTCACTCTACCGCCCTCACTCTACTGCCCTCACTCTACCACTCTACTGCCCTCACTCTACCGCCCTCACTCTACCACTCTAGGGGCCTCACTCTACCTCCCTCACTCTACAGCCCTCACGCCGTCACTCTACCGCCCTCTCTACCACTACACCGCCCTCACTCTACCGCCCTCACTCTACCACTCTACCGCCCTCACTCTACCACTCTACCGCCCTCACTCTACCACTCTACCGCCCTCACTCTACCACCCTCACTCTACTACTCTACCGCCCTCACTCTACCACTCTACCGCCCTTACTCTACCACTCTACCGCCCTCACTCTACCACTCTACCGCCCTAACTCAACCACTCTACCACCCTAACTCAACCACTCTACCGCCCTCACTCTACCATTCTACCGCCCTCACACCCTCACTCCACCGCCCTTACTCTACCACTCCACCGCCCTCACTCTACCAGTCTACCGCCCTCACTCTACCAGTCTACCGCCCTCACTCTACCAGTCTACCGCCCTCACTCTACCAGTCTACCGCCCTCACTCTACCAGTCTACCTCCCTCACTCAACCGCCCTCACGCCGTCACTCTACCGCCCTCTCTACCACTCTACCGCCACCACTCTACCGCCCTCACTCTACCACTCTACCGCCCTCACTCTACCACTCTACCGCCCTCACTCTACCACTCTACCACCCTCACTCGACTGCCCTCACTCTACCACCCTCACTCTACCACTCTAGGGGCCTCAC
This sequence comes from Lissotriton vulgaris, assembly GCF_964263255.1. Lineage (NCBI taxonomy): Eukaryota > Metazoa > Chordata > Amphibia > Caudata > Salamandridae > Lissotriton > Lissotriton vulgaris. The sequence goes on from NC_141697.1 coordinate 842,280,381, forward strand.
TCTACCTCCCTAACTCAACAGCCCTCACCCTACACCCCTCACGCCGTCACTCTACCGCCCTCTCTACCACTACATCGCCCTCACTCTACCGCCCTCAATCTACCACCCTCACTCTACCGCCCTCACTCTACCACTCTACCGCCCTCACTCTACTACTCTACCGCCCTCTCTACCACTCTACCGCCACCAATCTACCGCCCTCACTCTACCACTCTACCGCCCTCACTCTACCACTATACCGCCCTCACTCTACCACTATACCGCCCTCACCCTACCACTATACCGCCCTCACTCTACCACTCTACCGCCCTCACTCTACCGCCCTCACTCTACCGCCCTTACTCTACCGCCCTCACTCTACCGCCCTCACTCTACCACTCTACTGCCCTCACTCTACCGCCCTCACTCTACCACTCTAGGGGCATCACTCTACCTCCCTCACTCTACAGCCCTCACTCTACCGCCCTTTCTACCACTACACCGCCCTCACTCTACCGCCCTCAAACTACCACTCTACCGCCCTCACTCTACCACTCTACCGCCCTCACTCTACCACCCTCACTCTACTACTCTACCGCCCTCACTCTACCACTCTACCGCACTTACTCTACCACTCTACCGCCCTCACTCTACCACTCTACCGCCCTCACTCTACCACCCTAACTCAACCACTCTACCGCCCTCACTCTACCATTCTACCGCCCTCACACCCTCACTCCACCGCCCTTAGTCTACCACTCCACCGCCCTCACTCTACCAGTCTACCGCCCTCACTCTACCACTCTACCGCCCTCACTCTACCACTCTACCGCCCTCACTCTACCACCCTCACTCTACTACTCTACCCCCTCACTCTACCACTCTACCGCCCTCACTCTACCACTCTACCGCCCTCACTCTACCACTCTACCGCCCTCACTCTACCACTCTACCGCCCTCACTCTACCACTCTACCGCCCTCACTCTACCAGTCTACCGCCCTCACTCTACCAGTCTACCGCCCTCACTCTACCAGTCTACCTCCCTCACTCTACAGCCCTCACGCCGTCACTCTACCGCCCTCTCTACCACTCTACCGCCACCACTCTACCGCCCTCACTCTACCACTCTACCGCCCTCACACCCACACTCCACCGCCCTTACTCTACCACTCCACCGCCCTCACTCTACCATTCTACCGCCCTCACACCTTCACTCCACCGCCCTTACTCTACCACTCCACCGCCCTCACTCTACCAGTCTACCGCCCTCACTCTACCAGTCTACCGCCCTCACTCTACCAGTCTACCGCCCTCACTCTACCAGTCTACCGCCCTCACTCTACCAGTCTTCCGCCCTCACTCTACCAGTCTTCCGCCCTCACTCTACCAGTCTACCGCCCTCACTCTACCAGTCTACCGCCCTCACTCTACCAGTCTACCGCCCTCACTCTACCACTCTAGGGGCCTCACTCTACCTCCCTCACTCAACCGCCCTCACTCTACAGCCCTCAAGCCGTCACTCTACCGCCCTCTCTACCACTCTACCACCACCACTCTACCGCCCTCACTCTACCACTCTACCGCCCTCACTCTACTACTCTACCGCCCTCACTCTACTACTCTACCGCCCTCACTCTACCACTCTACCGCCCTCACTCCACTGCCCTCACTCTACCACCCTCACTCTACCACTCTAGGGGCCTCACTCGACCTCCCTAACTCAACCGCCCTCACTCTACACCCCTCACGCCGTCACTCTACCGCCCTCTCTACCACTAAACCGCCCCCACTCTACCGCCCTCAATCTACCGCCCTCACTCTACCACTCTACCGCCCTAACTCAACCACTCTACCGCCCTCACTCAACCACTCTACCGCCCTCACTCAACCACTCTACTGCCCTCACTCAACCACTCTACCGCCCTCACTCTACTGCCCTCACTCTACAGCCCTCACGCCGTCACTCTACCGCACCACCCTCACTCTACCACCCTCACTCTACCGCCCTCACTCTACCACTCTACCGCCCTCACTCTACCACCCTCACTCTACCACTCTACCGCCCTCACTCTACCGCCCTCACTCTACCGCCCTCACTCTACCGCCCTCACTCTACCGCCCTCACTCTACCGCCCTCACTCTACCGCCCTCACTCTACCGCCCTCACTCTACCACTCTACTGCCCTCACTCTACCGCCCTCACTCTACCACTCTAGGGGCCTCACTCGACCTCCCTAACTCAACTGCCCTCACTCTACACCCCTCACTCTACCGCCCTCACTCTACCACTCTACCGCCCTCACTCTACCACTCTACCGCCCTCACTCTACCACTCTACCGCCCTCACTCTACCACTCTCACTCTACTACTCTACCGCCCTCACTCTTCCACTCTACCGCCCTCACTCTTCCACTCTACCGCCCTCACTCTACCGCCCTAACTCTACCGCCCTCACTCTACCGCCCTCACTCTATCGCCCTCACTCTACCGCCCTCACTCTACCGCCCTCACTCTACCGCCCTCACTCTACCGCCCTCACTCTACCGCCCTCACTCTACCGCCCTCACTCTACTGCCCTCACTCTACTGCCCTCACTCTACCGCTCTACTGCACTCACTCTACCGCCCTCACTCTACCACTCTAGGGGCCTCACTCTACCTCCCTCACTCTACAGCCCTCACTCTACCACTCTACCGCCCTCACTCTACCGCCCTCACTCTACCACTCTACCGCCCTCACTCTACCGCCCTCACTCTACCGCCCTCACTCTACCGCCCTCACTCTACCGCCCTCACTCTACCGCCCTCACTCTACCACTCTACTGCCCTCACTCTACCGCCCTCACTCTACCGCCCTCACTCTACCGCCCTCACTCTACCGCCCTCACTCTACCGCCCTCACTCTACCGCCCTCACTCTACCGCCCTCACTCTACCGCCCTCACTCTACCGCCCTCACTCTACCGCCCTCACTCTACTGCCCTCACTCTACTGCCCCCACTCTACCACTCTACTGCCCTCACTCTACCGCCCTCACTCTACCACTCTAGGGGCCTCACTCTACCTCCCTCACTCTACAGCCCTCACGCCGTCACTCTACCGCCCTCTCTACCACTACACCGCCCTCACTCTACCGCCCTCACTCTACCACTCTACCGCCCTCACTCTACCACTCTACCGCCCTCACTCTACCGCCCTCACTCTACCACCCTCACTCTACTACTCTACCGCCCTCACTCTACCGCCCTCACTCTACCGCCCTCACTCTACCGCCCTCACTCTACCGCCCTCACTCTACCGCCCTCACTCTACCACTCTACTGCCCTCACTCTACCGCCCTCACTCTACCGCCCTCACTCTACCGCCCTCACTCTACCGCCCTCACTCTACCGCCCTCACTCTACCGCCCTCACTCTACCGCCCTCACTCTACCGCCCTCACTCTACCGCCCTCACTCTACTGCCCTCACTCTACTGCCCCCACTCTACCACTCTACTGCCCTCACTCTACCGCCCTCACTCTACCACTCTAGGGGCCTCACTCTACCTCCCTCACTCTACAGCCCTCACGCCGTCACTCTACCGCCCTCTCTACCACTACACCGCCCTCACTCTACCGCCCTCACTCTACCACTCTACCGCCCTCACTCTACCACTCTACCGCCCTCACTCTACCGCCCTCACTCTACCGCCCTCACTCTACTACTCTACCGCCCTCACTCTACCACTCTACCGCCCTTACTCTACCACTCTACCGCCCTCACTCTACCACTCTACCGCCCTCACTCTACCACTCTACCACCCTAACTCAACCACTCTACCGCCCTCACTCTACCATTCTACCGCCCTCACACCCTCACTCCACCGCCCTTACTCTACCACTCCACCGCCCTCACTCTACCAGTCTACCGCCCTCACTCTACCAGTCTACCGCCCTCACTCTACCAGTCTACCGCCCTCACTCTACCAGTCTACCGCCCTCACTCTACCAGTCTACCTCCCTCACTCAACCGCCCTCACTCTACAGCCCTCACGCCGTCACTCTACCGCCCTCTCTACCACTCTACCGCCACCACTCTACCGCGCTCACTCTACCACTCTACCGCCCTCACTCTACCACTCTACCGCCCTCACTCTACCACTCTACCACCCTCACTCGACTGCCCTCACTCTACCACCCTCACTCTACCACTCTAGGGGCCTCACTCTACCTCCCTAACTCAACAGCCCTCACTCTACACCCCTCACGCCGTCACTCTACCGCCCTCTCTACCACTACATCGCCCTCACTCTACTGCCCTCAATCTACCACCCTCACTCTACCACTCTACCGCCCTCACTCTACCACTCTACCGCCCTCACTCTACTACTCTACCGCCCTCTCTACCACTCTACCGCCACCAATCTACCGCCCTCACTCTACCACTCTACCGCCCTCACTCTACCACTATGCCGCCCTCACTCTACCACTATACCGCCCTCACCCTACCACTATACCGCCCTCACTCTACCACTCTACCGCCCTCACTCTACCACTCTACCGCCCTCACTCTACCGCCCTCACTCTACCGCCCTTACTCTACCGCCCTCACTCTACCGCCCTCACTCTACCGCCCTCACTCTACCGCCCTCACTCTACCACTCTACTGCCCTCACTCTACCGCCCTCACTCTACCACTCTAGGGGCATCACTCTACCTCCCTCACTCTACAGCCCTCACTCTACCGCCCTTTCTACCACTACACCGCCCTCACTCTACCGCCCTCACTCTACCACTCTACCGCCCTCACTCTACCGCCCTCACTCTACCACTCTACCGCCCTCACTCTACCACCCTCACTCTACTACTCTACAGCCCTCACTCTACCACTCTACCGCACTTACTCTACCACTCTACCGCCCTCACTCTACCACTCTACCGCCCTCACTCTACCACCCTAACTCAACCACTCTACCGCCCTCACTCTACCATTCTACCGCCCTCACACCCTCACTCCACCGCCCTTACTCTACCACTCCACCGCCCTCACTCTACCAGTCTACCGCCCTCACTCTACCACTCTACCGCCCTCACTCTACCACTCTACCGCCCTCACTCTACCACTCTACCGCCCTCACTCTACCAGTCTACCGCCCTCACTCTACCACTCTAGGGGCCTCACTCTACCACTCTACCGCCCTCACTCTACCAGTCTACCGCCTTCACTCTACCAGTCTACCGCCCTCACTCTACCAGTCTACCGCCCTCACTCTACCAGTCTACCGCCCTCACTCTACCAGTCTACCGCCCTCACTCAACCGCCCTCACTCTACAGCCCTCACGCCGTCACTCTACCGCCCTCTCTACCACTCTACCGCCACCACTCTACCGCCCTCACTCTACCACTCTACCGCCCTCACTCTACCACTCTACCGCCCTCACACCCACACTCCACCGCCCTTACTCTACCACTCCACCGCCCTCACTCTACCATTCTACCGCCCTCACACCTTCACTCCACCGCCCTTACTCTACCACTCCACCGCCCTCACTCTACCAGTCTACCGCCCTCACTCTACCAGTCTACCGCCCTCACTCTACCAGTCTACCGCCCTCACTCTACCAGTCTACCGCCCTCACTCTACCAGTCTTCCGCCCTCACTCTACCAGTCTACCGCCCTCACTCTACCAGTCTACCGCCCTCACTCTACCACTCTAGGGGCCTCACTCTACCTCCCTCACTCAACCGCCCTCACTCTACAGCCCTCAAGCCGTCACTCTACCGCCCTCTCTACCACTCTACCACCACCACTCTACCGCCCTCACTCTACCACTCTACCGCCCTCACTCTACTACTCTACCGCCCTCACTCTACCACTCTACCGCCCTCACTCCACTGCCCTCACTCTACCACCCTCACTCTACCACTCTAGGGGCCTCACTCGACCTCCCTAACTCAACCGCCCTCACTCTACACCCCTCACGCCGTCACTCTACCGCCCTCTCTATCACTAAACCGCCCTCACTCTACCGCCCTCAATCTACCGCCCTCACTCTACCACTCTACCGCCCTCACTCTACCACTCTACCGCCCTCACTCTACCACTCTACCGCCCTAACTCAACCACTCTACCGCCCTAACTCAACCACTCTACCGCCCTCACTCAACCACTCTACCGCCCTCACTCAACCACTCTACCGCCCTCACTCAACCACTCTACCGCCCTCACTCTACCATTCTACCGCCCTCACTCTACCAGTCTACCGCCCTCACTCTACCAGTCTACCGCCCTCACTCTACCAGTCTACCGCCCTCACTCTACCACTCTAGGGGCCTCACTCTACCTCCCTCACTCAACCGCCCTCACTCTACAGTCCTCAAGCCGTCACTCTACCGCCCTCTCTACCACTCTACCGCCCTCACTCTACTACTCTACCGCCCTCACTCTACCACTCTACCACCCTCACTCTACTGCGCTCACTCTACCACTCTACTACCCTAACTCTACTGTCCTCACTCTACCGCCCTCACTCTACCACTCTACCGCCCTCACTCTACCACTCTACCGCCCTCACTCTTCCACTCTACCGCCCTCACTCTTCCACTCTACCGCCCTCACTCTTCCACTCTACCGCCCTCACTCTACCACTCTACCACTCTACCGCCCTCACTCTACCACTCTACCGCCCTCCCTCTACCACCCTCCCTCTACCACCCTCCCTCTACCACCCTCACTCTACCACTCTACCGCCCTCACTCTACCACTCTACCGCCCTCACTCTACCACTCTACCGCCCTCACTCTACCACTCTACCGCCCTCACTCTACCACTCTACCGCCCTCACTCTACTACTCTACCGCCCTCACTCTACCACTCTACTGCTCTCACTCTACCACCCTCACTCTACTACTCTACCGCCCTCACTCTACCACTCTACCGCCCTCACTCTACCACTCTAGGGGCCTCTCTCTACCTCCCTCACTCAACCGCCCTCACTCTACAGCCCTCACGCAGTCACTCTACCGCCCTCTCTACCAGTCTACCGCCCTCACTCTACCATTCTACCGCCCTTACTCTACCACTCTAGGGGCCTCACTCTACCTCCCTCACTCACTCAACTGCCCTCACTCTACAGCCCTCACGCCGTCACTCTACCGCCCTCTCTACCACTCTACCACCCTCACTCTACCACTCTACCGCCCTTACTCTACCGCCGCACGCCCTCAATCTACCGCCCTCACTCTACCTCTCTACCGCCCTCACACCCTCACTCTACCGCCCTCACTCTACCACTATACCGCCCTCACTCTACCGCCCTCACTCTACCACTCTACCGCCCTCACTCTACCACTCTACCGCCCTCACTCTACCGCCCTCACTCAACCGCCCTAACTCTACTGTCCTCACTCTACCACTCTACCGCCCTCACTCTACCACTCTACCGCCCTCACTCTACCACTCTACCGCCCTCACTCTACCACTCTACCGCCCTCACTCTACCGCCCTCACACCCTCACTCTACCGCCCTCAATCTACCACTCTACCGCCCTCACTCTACCACTCTACCGCCCTCACTCTACCACTCTACCGCCCTCACTCTACCACTCTACCGCCCTCACTCTACCACTCTACCGCCCTCACTCTACCACTCTACCGCCCTCACTCTACCACTCTACCGCCCTCACTCTACCGCCCTCACTCAACCGCCCTAACTCTACTGTCCTCACTCTACCGCCCTCACTCTACCGCCCTCACTCTACCACTCTACCGCCCTCACTCTACCACTCTACCGCCCTCACTCTACCACCCTCACTCTACCACTCTACCGCCCTCACTCTACCACTCTACCGCCCTCACTCTACCACTCTACCGCCCTCACTCTACCACTCTCACTCTACCACTCTACCGCCCTCACTCTACTACTCTACCGCCCTCTCTACCACTCTACCGCCACCAATCTACCGCCTTCACTCGACCGCCCTCACTCTACCACCCTCACTCTACCACTCTAGGGGCCTCACTCTACCTCCTCACTCAACCGCCCTCACTCTTCAGCCCTCACGCCGTCACTCTACCTCCCTCTCTACCACTCTACCGCCCTCACTCTACCACTCTACTGCCCTAGCTCTACCGCCCCCACTCTACCGCCCTCACTCTACCGCCCTCACTCTACCGCCCTCACTCTACCGCCCTCACTCTACCGCCCTCACTCTACCGCCCTCACTCTACCGCCCTCACTCTACCGCCCTAGCTCTACCGCCCCCACTCTACCGCCCCCACTCTACCGCCCTCACTCTACCGCCCTCACTCTACCGCCCTCACTCTACCTCCCTCACTCTACCGCCCTCACTCTACCGCCCTCACTCTACCGCCCTCACTCTACCACTCTACCGCCCTCACTATACCGCCCTCACTATACCACTATACCGCCCTCACTCTACCACTATACCGCCCTCACTCTACCACTATACCGCCCTCACTCTACCACTCTACTGCCCTCACTCTACCACTCTACCGCCCTCACTCTACCGCCCTCACCCTACCGCCCTCATTCTACCACTACCGCCCTCACTCTACCATTCTACCGCCCTCACACCTTCACTCCACCGCCCTTACTCTACCACTCCACCGCCCTCACTCTACCAGTCTACCGCCCTCACTCTACCAGTCTACCGCCCTCACTCTACCAGTCTACCGCCCTCACTCTACCAGTCTACCGCCCTCACTCTACCAGTCTTCCGCCCTCACTCTACCAGTCTACCGCCCTCACTCTACCAGTCTACCGCCCTCACTCTACCAGTCTACCGCCCTCACTCTACCACTCTAGGGGCCTCACTCTACCTCCCTCACTCAACCGCCCTCACTCTACAGCCCTCAAGCCGTCACTCTACCGCCCTCTCTACCACTCTACCACCACCACTCTACTGCCCTCACTCTACCACTCTACCGCCCTCACTCTACTACTCTACCGCCCTCACTCTACCACTCTACCGCCCTCACTCCACTGCCCTCACTCTACCACCCTCACTCTACCACTCTAGGGGCCTCACTCGACCTCCCTAACTCAACCGCCCTCACTCTACACCCCTCACGCCGTCACTCTACCGCCCTCTCTACCACTAAACTGCCCTCACTCTACCGCCCTCAATCTACCGCCCTCACTCTACCACTCTACCGCCCTCACTCTACCACTCTACCGCCCTCACTCTACCACTCTACCGCCCTCACTCTACCACCCTAACTCAACCACTCTACCGCCCTCACTCAACCACTCTACCGCCCTCACTCAACCACTCTACCGCCCTCACTCTACCATTCTACCGCCCTCACTCTACCAGTCTACCGCCCTCACTCTACCAGTCTACCGCCCTCACTCTACCAGTCTACCGCCCTCACTCTACCAGTCTACCGCCCTCACTCTACCACTCTAGGGGCCTCACTCTACCTCCCTCACTCAACCGCCCTCACTCTACAGTCCTCAAGCCGTCACTCTACCGCCCTCTCTACCACTCTACCGCCCTCACTCTACTACTCTACCGCCCTCACTCTACCACTCTACCACCCTCACTCTACTGCCCTCACTCTACCACTCTACCACCCTAACTCTACTGTCCTCACTCTACCGCCCTCACTCTACCACTCTACCGCCCTCACTCTACCACTCTACCGCCCTCACTCTTCCACTCTACCGCCCTCACTCTTCCACTCTACCGCCCTCACTCTTCCACTCTACCGCCCTCACTCTTCCACTCTACCGCCCTCACTCTACCACTCTACCACTCTACCGCCCTCACTCTACCACTCTACCGCCCTCCCTCTACCACCCTCCCTCTACCACCCTCCCTCTACCACCCTCCCTCTACCACCCTCACTCTACCACTCTACCGCCCTCACTCTACCACTCTACCGCCCTCACTCTACCACTCTACCGCCCTCACTCTACCACTCTACCGCCCTCACTCTACTACTCTACCGCCCTCACTCTACCACTCTACTGCTCTCACTCTACCACCCTCACTCTACTACTCTACCGCCCTCACTCTACCACTCTACCGCCCTCACTCTACCACTCTAGGGGCCTCTCTCTACCTCCCTCACTCAACCGCCCTCACTCTACAGCCCTCACGCAGTCACTCTACCGCCCTCTCTACCAGTCTACCGCCCTCACTCTACCATTCTACCGCCCTTACTCTACCACTCTAGGGGCCTCACTCTACCTCCCTCACTCACTCAACTGCCCTCACTCTACAGCCCTCACGCCGTCACTCTACCGCCCTCTCTACCACTCTACCACCCTCACTCTACCACTCTACCGCCCTTACTCTACCGCCGCACGCCCTCAATCTACCGCCCTCACTCTACCTCTCTACCGCCCTCACACCCTCACTCTACCGCCCTCACTCTACCACTCTACCGCCCTCACTCTACCGCCCTCACTCTACCACTCTACCGCCCTCACTCTACCGCCCTCACTCTACCACTCTACCGCCCTCACTCTACCACTCTACCGCCCTCACTCTACCGCCCTCACTCAACCGCCCTAACTCTACTGTCCTCACTCTACCACTCTACCGCCCTCACTCTACCACTCTACCGCCCTCACTCTACCACTCTACCGCCCTCACTCTACCACTCTACCGCCCTCACTCTACCGCCCTCACACCCTCACTCTACCGCCCTCAATCTACCACTCTACCGCCCTCACTCTACCACTCTACCGCCCTCACTCTACCACTCTACCGCCCTCACTCTACCACTCTACCGCCCTCACTCTACCACTCTACCGCCCTCACTCTACCACTCTACCGCCCTCACTCTACCACTCTACCGCCCTCACTCTACCACTCTACCGCCCTCACTCTACCACTCTACCGCCCTCACTCTACCGCCCTCACTCAACCGCCCTAACTCTACTGTCCTCACTCTACCACTCTACCGCCCTCACTCTACCACTCTACCGCCCTCACTCTACCACTCTACCGCCCTCACTCTACCACCCTCACTCTACCACTCTACCGCCCTCACTCTACCACTCTACCGCCCTCACTCTACCACTCTACCGCCCTCACTCTACCACTCTCACTCTACCACTCTACCGCCCTCACTCTACTACTCTACCGCCCTCTCTACCACTCTACCGCCACCAATCTACCGCCTTCACTCGACCGCCCTCACTCTACCACCCTCACTCTACCACTCTAGGGGCCTCACTCTACCTCCTCACTCAACCGCCCTCACTCTTCAGCCCTCACGCCGTCACTCTACCTCCCTCTCTACCACTCTACCGCCCTCACTCTACCACTCTACTGCCCTAGCTCTACCGCCCCCACTCTACCGCCCTCACTCTACCGCCCTCACTCTACCGCCCTCACTCTACCGCCCTCACTCTACCGCCCTCACTCTACCGCCCTCACTCTACCGCCCTCACTCTACCGCCCTCACTCTACCGCCCTCGCTCTACCGCCCTAGCTCTACCGCCCCCACTCTACCGCCCTCACTCTACCGCCCTCACTCTACCTCCCTCACTCTACCGCCCTCAATCTACCACTCTACCGCCCTCACTCTACCACTCTACCGCCCTCACTCTACCACTCTACCGCCCTCACTCTACCACTCTACCGCCCTCACTCTACCACTCTACCGCCCTCACTCTACCACTCTACCGCCCTCACTCTACCACTCTACCGCCCTCACTCTACCGCCCTCACTCAACCGCCCTAACTCTACTGTCCTCACTCTACCACTCTACCGCCCTCACTCTACCACTCTACCGCCCTCACTCTACCACTCTACCGCCCTCACTCTACCACTCTACCACTCTACTGCCCTCACTCTACCACTCTACCGCCCTCACTCTACCACTCTACCGCCCTCACTCTACCACTCTCACTCTACCACTCTACCGCCCTCACTCTACTACTCTACCGCCCTCTCTACCACTCTACCGCCACCAATCTACCGCCTTCACTCGACCGCCCTCACTCTACCACCCTCACTCTACCACTCTAGGGGCCTCACTCTACCTCCTCACTCAACCGCCCTCACTCTTCAGCCCTCACGCCGTCACTCTACCTCCCTCTCTACCACTCTACCGCCCTCACTCTACCACTCTACTGCCCTAGCTCTACCGCCCCCACTCTACCGCCCTCACTCTACCGCCCTCACTCTAACGCCCTCACTCTACCGCCCTCACTCTACCGCCCTCACTCTACCGCCCTCGCTCTACCGCCCTAGCTCTACCGCCCCCACTCTACCGCCCTCACTCTACCGCCCTCACTCTACCTCCCTCACTCTACCTCCCTCACTCTACCGCCCTCACTCTACCACTCTACCGCCCTCACTATACCGCCCTCACTATACCACTATACCGCCCTCACTCTACCACTATACCGCCCTCACTCTACCACTATACCGCCCTCACTCTACCACTCTACTGCCCTCACTCTACCACTCTACCGCCCTCACTCTACCGCCCTCACCCTACCGCCCTCATTCTACCACTACCGCCCTCACTCTATCACTCAACCGCCCTCACTCTACCACTCAACAGCCCTCACTCTACCACTCAACAGCCCTCACTCTACCACTCAACAGCCCTCACTCTGCCGCCCTCACTCTACCACCCTTACTCTACCACTCGACCGCCCTCAGTCTACCACCCTCACTATACCACTCTAGGGGCCTCACTCTACCTCCCTCACTCAACCGCCATCACTCTACAGCCCTCACGACGTCACTCTAGCACCCTCACTACCACTCTACGGCCCTCACTCTACCGCCCTCACACTACCACTCTACTGCCGCACGCCCTCAATCTACTGCCCTCACTCTACCACTCTACCGCCCTCACACCCTCACTCTACCGCCCTCACTCTACCACCCTCACTCAACCGCCCTCACTCTACTGTCCTCACTCTACCGTCCTCACTCTACTACTCTACCGCCCTCACTCTACTACTATACCGCCCTCACTCTACCAGTCTACCGCCCTCACTCTACCAGTCTACCGCCCTCACTCTACCACTCAAGGGGCCTCTCTCTACCTCCCTCACTCAACCGCCCTCACTCTACAGCCCTCACGCCGTCACTCTACCGCCCTCTCTACCAGTCTACCGCCCTCACGCTATCATTCTACCGCCCTCACTCTACCACTCTAGGGGCCTCACTCTACCTCCCTCACTCAACTGCCCTCACTCTACAGCCCTCACGCCGTCACTCTACTGCCCTCCCTACCACTCTACCGCCCTCACTCTACCGCCCTCACTCTACCACTCTACCGCCCTCACTCTACCACTCTACCTCCCTTACTCTACCGCTGCACGCCCTCAATCTACCGCCCTCACTCTACCGCCCTCACTCTACCGCCCTCACTCTACCACTCTACCGCCCTCACTCTACCACTCTACCACCCTCACACCCTCACTCTACCGCCCTCACTCTACCACTCTACCGCCCTCACTCTACCACTCTACCGCCCTCACTCTACCACTCTACCGCCCTCACTCTACCACTCTACCACCCTCACACCCTCACTCTACCGCCCTCACTCTACCACTCTACCGCCCTCACTCTACCACTCTACCGCCCTCACTCTACCACTCTACCGCCCTCACTCTACCACTCTACCGCCCTCACTCTACCGCCCTCACTCTACCGCCCTCACTCTACCACTCTCACTCTACCACTCTACTGCCCTCACTCTACCGCCCTCACTATACCACTCTACTGCCCTCACTCTACCGCCCTCACTCCACCACTCTACTGCCCTCACTCTACCGCCCTAGCTCTACTGCCCCCACTCTACCGCCCTCACTCTACCGCCCTCACTCTACCGCCCTCACTATACCGCCCTCACTATACCGCCCTCACTCTACCGCTATACCGCCCTCACTCTACCACTATACCGCCCTCACTCTACCACTATACCGCCCTCACTCTACCACTCTACCGCCCTCACTCTACCGCCCTTACTCTACCGCCCTCACCCTACCGCCCTCACCCTACCGCCCTCACCCTACTGCCCTCACTCTACCACTCTACCGCCCTCACTCTACCACTCAACAGCCCTCACTCTACCACTCAACAGCCCACACTCTACCACTCAACAGCCCACACTCTGCCGCCCTCACTCTACAACAGCCCACACTCTGCCGCCCTCACTCTACCACCCTTACTCTACCACTCGACCGCCCTCAGTCTACCACCCTCACTCTACCACTCTAGGGGCCTCACTCTACCTCCCTCACTCAACCGCCATCACTCTACAGCCCTCACGACGTCACTAGCACCCTCACTACCACTCTACCGCTTTCACTCTACCGCCCTCACACTACCACTCTACCGCCGCACGCCCTCAATCTACTGCCCTCACTCTACCACTCTACCGCCCTCACTCTACCACTCTACCGACCTCACTCTACCGCCCTCACTCAACCGCCCTAACTCTACTGTCCTCACTCTACCACTCTACCGCCCTCACTCTAACACTCTACCGCCCTCACTCTACCACTCTACCGACCTCACTCTACCGCCCTCACTCTACCACTCTACCGCCCTCACTCTACCACTCTCACTCTACCACTCTACCGCCCTGACTCTACCACTCTACCACCCTCACTCGACCGCCCTCACTCTACCACCCTCACTCTACCACTCTAGGGGCCTCACTCTACCTCCCTCACTCAACCGCCCTCACTCTACAGCCCTCACGCCGTCACTCTACCTCCCTCTCTACCACTCTACCGCCCTCACTCTACCGCCCTCACTCTACCGCCCTCACTCTACCGCCCTCACTCTACCGCCCTCACTCTACCGCCCTCACTCTACCGCCCTCACTCTACCACTATACCGCCTCACTCTACCGCCCTCACTCTACCACTCTACCGCCCTCACTCTACCACTCTACCGCCCTCACTCTACCACTCTACCGCCCTCACTCTACCTCCCTCACTCTACCACTCTACCGACCTCACTCTACAGCCCTCACTCTACCACTCTACCGCCCTCACTTCACCGTCCTCACTCTACCACTCTACCGTCCTCACTCTACCGCCCTCACACCACCACTCTACCGCCCTCACACCATCACTCTACTGTCCTCACTCTACCGTCTGCACGCCCTCACTCTACTACTCTACCGCACTCACTCTACCACTCTACCGCCCTCACTCTACCACTCCAACGCCCTCACTCTACCACTCCACCGCCCTCACTCTACCACTCTACCGCCCTCGTTATACTGCCCTCACTCTACCACTCTACTGCCCTCACTCAACCGCCCTCACTCAACCGCCCTCACTCAACTGCCCTCACTCAACCGCCCTCACTCAACCGCCCTCACTCAACCGCCCTCACTCTACCCCCCTTACTCACTCTATCGCCCTCCCTCTATCGCCCTCCCTCTATCTATCTATCGCCCTCCCTCTATCTATTTATCGCCCTCCCTCCCTCTATCTATCTATCGCCCTCCCTCCCTCTATCGATCGCCCTCCCTCCCTCTATCGATTGCCCTCCCTCCATCGATCGCCCTCCCTCCCTCTATCGATCGCCCTCCCTCCCTCTATCGATCGCCCTCCCTCCCTCTATCGATCGCCCTCCCTCCCTCTATCGATCGCCCTCCCTCCCTCTATCGATCGCCCTCCCTCCCTCTATCGCCCTCCCTCCCTCTATCGCCCTCCCACCCTCTATCGCCCTCCCACCCTCTATCGCCCTCCCACCCTCTATCGCCCTCCCACCCTCTATCGCCCTCCCACCCTCTATCGCCCTCCCACCCTCTATCGCCCTCCCACCCTCTATCGCCCTCCCACCCTCTATCGCCCTCCCTCCCTCCATCGCCCTCCCTCCCTCCATCGCCCTCCCTCTCTTCAACACACCTCCTTCTCTAATTCCCTGTTCTCTTCTCTTCTCCCGTGCTGATCTGCTGCTCTCTTCCACCCTGCCTCCTTCTTTAACTCCCTGTTTTCTTCTCCTGCGCTAATCTGCTGTTCTGTTCCACTCGGCTCTTTCTCTAACTCCCTGTTCTCTTTTCCTGTGCTGATCTGCTGCTCTCTTCCACCCACATCCTTCTTTAACTCTATGTTCTCTTCTGCTGTGATGTTATGCTGCTCTCTTCCACCCACCTCCTTCTCTACCTCCCTGTTCTCTTCTCCAGTGCTGTTCTGCTGCTCTCTTCAACCCCACCTCCTTCTTTAACTCCATTTTCTCTTCTGCTGTGCTGATCTACTGCTCTCTTCCACCCACCTCCTTCTCTAACTCCCTGTTCTCTTCTTTTATCCCTCTGCTGATCTGCTGCTCTCTTCCACCCGCCTCCTTCTTTAACTCCCTGTTCTCTTCTGCTGATCTGCTGCTCTCTTCCACCTCGCCTACTTCTCTAACTCCCTGTTCTCTTCTCCTGTGCTGATCTGCTGCTCTCATCCAGCCACATCCTTCTTTAACTCCCTGTTCTCATCTCTTGTGCTGATCTGCTGTTCTCTTCCACCCCACGTCCTTCTCTACCTCCCTGTTCTCTTCTCCTGTGCGGATATGCTGTTCCCTTCCACCACCTCCTTCTCTGACTCCCTGTTCTCTTCTCACATGCTGATCTGCTGTTCTCTTCCTCCTGCCTCATTCTCTAACTCCCTGTTCTCTTCTCCTGTGATGATATTTCTGCTATCTTCCATCCGCCTCCTTCTCTAACTCCCTGTTCTGTTCTCCAGTGCTAATCTGCTGCTCTTTTCCACCCGCCCCCTTCTCCAACTCCCTGGCCTTTTCTCATGTGCTGATCTTCTCTTCTCTTCCACCCTGCCTCATTCTCTAACTCCTTGTTGCCTTCTCCTGTGATGATCTTTTTGCTCTCTTCCATCCGCCTCCTTCTCTAACTCCCTTTTCTCTTCTCCTGTGCCGATCTGCTGTTCTCTTCCACCCCGCCTCCTTCTTTAACTCCCTGTTCTCTTCTCCTGTGCTGATCTGCTGCTCTCATCCACCCACCTCCTTCTTTAACTCCCCGTTCTCTTCTCTTGTGCTGATCTGCTGTTCTCTTCCACCCCACGTCCTTCTCTACCTCCCTGTTCTATTCTCCTGTGCTGTTCTGCTGCTCTCTTCCACCCCACCTCCGTCTTTAACTCCCTGTTCTCTTTTTTACTCCTCTGCTGATCTGCTGCTCTCTTCCATCCGCCTCCTTCTTTAACTCCCTGTTCTCTTCTGCTGATCTGCTGCTCTCTTCCACCTTGCCTCCTTCTCTAACTCTTGGTTCTCTTCTCCTATGCTGTTATGCTGCTCTCTTTCACCCACCTCCTTCTCCAACTCCCTGTTCTCTTCTCTTCTCCCAAGCTGATCTGCTGCTCTCTTCTACCCGCCTTCTTCTCTAGCTCTCTGCTCGCTTCTCTTCTCCTGTGCTAATCTGCTGCTCTCTTCCACCAAGCCTCCTTCTTTAACTCACTGCCCTCTTCTCCTGTGCTGATCTACTGCTCTCATCCACCCCACCTCCTTCTTTAACTCCCTGTTCGCTTCTCTTCTCCCATGCTGATCTGCTGTTCTCTTCCTCCCGCCTCATTCTCTAACTCCCTGTACTCTTCTCCTGTGATGATCTTTCTGCTATCTTCCATCCGCCTCCTTCTCCACCTCCCTGTTCTCTTCTCCTGTGCTGTTCTTCTGCTCTCACCCCACCTCCTTCTCTACCTCCCTGTTCTCTTCTCCTGTGCTGTTCTTCTGCTCTCTTCCACCCCACCTCCTTCTCTACCTCCCTGTTCTCTTCTGCTGTGCTGATCTGTTCCTCTCTTCCACCCACCTCCTTCTCTAACTCCCTGTTCTCTTCTCTTCTCTTCCCCTGTGCTGATCTGCTCCTCTCTTCCACCCACCTCCTTCTCTAACTCCCTGTTCTCTTCTCTTCTCCCGTGCTGATCTGCTGCTCTCTTCCACTCTGCCTCCTTCTCTAACTCCCTGTTCTCTTCTCTTCTCTCGTGCTGATCTGATGCTCTCTTCGACCCTGCCTCCTTCTCTAACTCCATGTTCTCTTCTCCTGTGCTGTTCTTCTGCTCTCTTCCACCCCACCTCCTTCTTTAACTCCCTGTTCTCTTCTTTACTCCCTCTGCTGATCTGCTACTCTCTTCCATCCCGCCTCCTTCTTTAACTCCCTGTTCTCTTCTGCTGATCTGCTGCTCTCTACCACCTCGCCTCCTTCTTTAACTCACTGGTCTCTTCTGTGCTGATCTGCTGCTCTCATCCACCCCACCTTCTTTAACTCCCCGTTAACTTCTCCTGTGCTGATCTGCTCTTCTCTTCCACCCGCCTCATTCTCTAACTCCTTGTTGCCTTCTTCTGTGATGATCTTTTTGCTCTCTTCCATCCGCCCCCTTCTCCAACTCCCTTTTCTCTTCTCTGGTGCTGATCTACTGTTCTCTTCCACCCCACCTCCTTCTCGAACTCCCTGTTCTCTTCTCCTGTGCTGATCTGCTCTTCTCTTTCACCCGCCTCCTTCTCTAACTCCCTTTTCTCTTCTCCTGTGCTGATCTGCTGTTCTTTCACCCCGCCTCCTTCTCTAACTCCCTGTTCTCTTCTTCTGTGCTGATCTGCTGCTCTCTTCCATCTCCACCTCCTTCTTTACCTCAATGTTCTCTTCAACTGTGCTGATCTGCTGCTCTCTTCGACCCTGCCTCCTTCTTTAACACCCTGTTCTCTTCTGCTGTGCTGATCTGCTGCTCTCATCCACCCACCTTTTTCTTTAACTCCCTGTTCTTTTCTCTTGTGCAGATCTGCTGCTCTCTTCCACTCCACCTCCTTCTCTACCTCCCTGTTCTTGTCTCCTGTGCTGTTCAGCTGCTCTCTTCCACCCCACCTCCTTCTTTAACTCCCTGTTCTCTTCTGCTGTGCTGTTCTGTTGCTCTCTTCCACCCACCTCCTTCTCTACCTCCCTGTTCTCTTCCAAATGTGCTATTCAGCTGCTCTCTTCCACCCCACCTCCTTCTTCAAATCCCTGTTCTCTTCTGCTGTGCTAATCTGCTGCTCTCTTGCACCTCACCTCCTTCTCTAACTCCCTGTTCTCTTCTCTTCTGCTGATCTGTTGCTCTCTTCCACCCCGCCTCCTTCTTTAACTCCCTGTTCTCTTCTGCTGTGCTGTTCTGTTGCTCTCTTCCACCCACCTCCTTCTCTACCTCCCTGTTCTCTTCTCTTCTCCTGTGCTGATCTGCTGTTCTTTTCCACCCACCTCCTTCTTTGACTCCCTGTTCTGTTCTCCCATGCTGATCTGCTGCTCTCTTCCAACCGCCCCCTTCTCTAACTCCCTGTTCACTTCTGTTGTGCTGATCTACTGCTCTCTTCCACCCACCTCCTTCTCTAACTCCCTGTTCTCTTCTTTACTCCCTCTGCTGGTTTGCTGCTCTCTTCCACCCCGCCTTCTTCTCTAACTCACTGTTCTCTTCTCCTGTGCTAATCTGCTGCTCTCTTCCACCCCGCCTCCTTCTCTAACTCACTGTTCTCTTCTCCTGTGCTAATCTGCTGCTTCCACCCCACCTCCTGTTGGACAGGCCACATGAAGGGCCGCTCTCCCCCGGCTCAACCGGGCCCGAGCCCAGCCACGCAAGAGACTACACACCCCCATTTGCACGTCCTCCGTCCCCTCAGGGACCCCTGCCCTCGAACATGTTAACCTCGTGGGTCCGATCCTCTGCCGGCCCACGCGCCCAGCCCGGGCCGCCATCTTGGACACTTCACCACGAGGCCGCCTGGCCCCCGATCGACCTCAACCCTGGGCCTAGCCGGCCTCAGACATTCCGGCACCACCCTCCACCCAGGAGGTGAGCGGGCTACTTGGCAAGTCAATGGGAGAAAGAGGTGCCGATGGCTCTCCCCCGCCCAGTACCGCTCGCCCATCGCCTCCCCGGGCGCTGGCTCCACCCCCCTGCTGGGTGTCTGGACTCCCTCATCCCGGACCTCCCGACCTCCAAGTGCGAGGGTCCGGACATCAAAGCACACCAGCCCTATAACTGGGGCAGCTCCAGAGCAGGAAGGCAGTTGTATCTTGGAGTCGAGAGACGTAAAGAGGAACTCATCCTGGACGGACTACTGGCGCTGCCGTAGCTCTGTCTTGTGCACCATCGTCCTGCCTGTTGGCGCTGCCACAGCCGTCGTAACCTTCATCTTCGTCGTCACCGGGACCTGCAGGCTCCGCCGCGGACCGTCGTCCTTTCTTCATCCATCTCGGGACCTGCTTGGCTCCTCCACGGCCCGATCATCTACCACGCCGAGCTCGAGGATTGAGAGCTATTTTGAACTCACTGGTAACTAAGACTGTCCCGCTACCCTTTTCCTCAGCCCGAGATCAGAACCGAGGGGACCCCTGAGTCCAGACCTCCTTGTATCGTACTATCGTAACCTAAGAATTGCATATAAAGTCTCGTTAACCTTCAACCTTGTGTGGTGTCCGTCTGTGGGGGGGAAGTTACTTTTCTGTACAGTCGTTGGAGACGGCTCTCCCTGGAGACCTCTCCCCGTAATCTCGGCCGACCCTCCCGGTCCGTCTAACATTGGTGGCCAGCGGCGCGATCCGAATCACCGCATAACGTACAGAGAGTAGCTCACCCCACAACGAACCACAATGACAACTAAAGAAAGCGGATCAACTGAGAAGTTCCAAATGGAAAAACTAGAGGAGTACAGCCATCGGGAACTGAAGCAGTTCTGCATCGAACTAGGTATCGCTACCACCGGACTAAGCACCAAGGACGATTTTAAGCATGCCCTAGAATCTTGGGCAGAGACCGGGGATGTCGAAGCCCCCGAGCAAAGCACCGCGAAAAATACCAACACGGCCCCGGAAGGGCAAAGAACCAGTCTCTCGCAAGACGAGATCCAAGAAAGAGAAAAAACCCGACTACACGAACTAGAGATGGCCCGACTCAAGATGGACGTAGAACTCAAGTTGGCCGAACAAAAAATAAACTTAGAGCACCTGCGTCTCCGAGAAGAAAGAGAGGAGAAACAGAGGCAAAGGGAGCTCGAGGAAAAGAAACTGGCGTACGAGCACGAACGGAATCTAGCCGAGATCAACCTGCGCAAGCAAAATAAAGAGTTAGGGGTGCCCGACAGACCGCACACCCCAGGGACCACGGAGAAAAAAGTACACATCCCCAAGGATGTTGTCCGAGAATATTTTCGAGAAGACGACATCCAGCAATGGTTTAAGGCCTACGAAATCGCGATGACTGCGCACCGGATCGATAGAAACGATTGGGGAGCCGGCCTATGGGGCAAATTCCTCAATGAGGGTCGCGATACCCTGTTACAGCTCCCAGACCACCAGATGACCTCCTACGACCATATGAAAGCGGCCCTCCTCACCCGCTATGGCCTCACGCCCGAGATGTACCGTCAGAGGTTCAGAGACTGCACACGCATCCCGGGTACAACTTGGGTGGACTATGTAACGTACTTTAGCCGAGCCTTCGAAGGCTGGATCAGAGGGAACAACGTCACGACCTACGAGCAGCTGTTCAATCTGATGGTATGGGAGCACCTGTCCAACAATTGCTTCATTGAACTACGCCAACACCTCCTCGACAGCAAGTTAACCGATCCCCGGCAGCTCGCAGCCGAAGCTGACCGGTGGGAGATCACCAGAGTGGGCCGGAATGGGTCCTACGAGCAGAACAGGAACAACAATGGTCACCACCGACCCAGAGGAGGAGGAGGGGGCCAAGGACGAGGAAGAGACAACACTCCGGCCGCCCCCGCTACCAGCACCACCCCCCCGGCCAACCGGGGCAGCACCCCGGCGCGACCGGGGTATAGAGCCAATGTTACATGTCACCGATGCCAACGAGTCGGCCACTATGCGAACGACCCAAGCTGCCCGCAGTATCAGAGTCCGAAACCCCGCCATGTGGCCGCCGCGGCACTAGGGGAAGAACAGATCTCCGAGGAACAAGAAACAGACGAGCAAGAGTATCAAGAGTGGGAGCCAGCCGCCATGACTCTCGCGTGCTTAGGGGGAAGAGACATGGTCCCGCGGGTCCCCCTACCCGCTAACACCCAGAAGTACAGCCAATGGGTGAGCATCAATGGACAACGGGCCGAAGCCCTTCGGGACACCGGGGCCAGTGTGACAGCCGTCCGCTGTCACCTGGTGACCCCAGAACAATATCTACCGAACATTCTCTGCCCTGTGCGATCAGCCGACAACTCAGAGAGTCTGTGTCGGATGGCCTGCGTCCCCTTTGAGTGGGGAGGGGTCTCCGGCATGTTGAAAGTGACGGTCCGAGACGACGCCCCCGTGGACTGCCTCCTCGGAAATGACCTGGAAAGCTCCCCGTGGGCAGCCGTGGAGCGAAAAGAACACTTGGGGATGTTGGGCGTCCCGGACTGGGCGTGCGTCACCACCCGGTCCATGGCCGCCCGTGCCAACCATCACCCGGAAGAACCAGAATGGCCGGCGCCACCGCCTCCGGTCGCCCCAGCCGAGACCACCGACCATGACATCCCCCTCGAACTTGCTCAACCCTCCGACCTCGCTAACCTTGACCAGTGGGCTCAAGAAGGGGGACCCACACAAGAACAATTTCGTCAGGAACAGAAGACCTGTCCCTCCCTCGAGGGACTCCGACAACAAGCGCTCGCCCAAAGCGCCGGGGATACCTCCGGAACTCATTGGGTCTACTGGGACAATGATCTGTTGTACAGCGAGCAACGAATCGCCGAGCTGGGGGCCAACCGAGTACTAGTAGTGCCCCTCCGCTTCAGAGACTTCCTGCTGAATCTGGCCCACGATGTCCCCCTGGCAGGGCACCTGGGACAAGATAAAACCTACAGCCGCCTGGTGACCCACTTCTTCTGGCCCAAAATGAGAAACGATGTGCACCAGCATTGCCGATCTTGCCCCACGTGCCAAGCTAGTGGGAAGAGCGGCCGGAAACTAAAGGCCCCCCTGCAACCCTTTCCAGTAGTCACGACCCCATTTGAGAGGGTCGGAATAGACATTGTGGGACCCCTGGACCCGCGTACAAGACAAGGCCATCGTTTCATCCTGGTACTAGTGGACCACGCCACCCGCTACCCTGAGGCTATCCCTCTCCGGACCGTGACAGCCCCAGTGGTCGGCCGGGCCCTGATGGGGATCTTCTCCCGTGTGGGGTTCCCCCGAGAAGTCGTCAGCGACAGAGGCACGAACTTTATCTCTAAATACATGAAGTCCCTCTGGCAACAGTGTGGGGTCACCTACCGCTTCACGACCCCCTATCACCCCCAAGGAAACGGACTTGTTGAGCGGTTCAATCGCACGCTAAAAGGGATGATCGGGGGATTGGAAGAGCCCCTCCGTCGCCAGTGGGACGTGCTGCTGCCGTGCCTCCTCTTCGCCTACCGGGAGGTCCCACAGAAATCCCTAGGCTTCAGCCCCTTCGAACTACTATATGGGCACCCAGTGCGGGGGCCGCTCAGCCTGATCAAAGAAGGCTGGGAGATGCCTCCGGCCAAGAGTCCTCCAGATGTCTTCCGGTACCTCCTCACCCTCCGCAACCAGTCCCGGCGGTTCAGAGACCTAGCAAAAGCCAACCTAGAGGCCAGTCAAGAGGACATGAAGAAATGGTATGACCAGAACGCCTCATCAATTGAATTCGAGCCGGGGCAACAGGTATGGGTAATGTCCCCCACAGAGCCATGCGCTCTCCAAGACAAATGGACGGGACCCTTCAAAGTAATCGAGCGCAAGGGCCCTGCCACCTATCTGATCGATATGGAGTCCTCCCGGAATCCGCTCCGAGTCCTCCACACCAACAGACTGAAGCCCCACTTTGCACGAACAGAACTCAGCCTACTGATGGCCACAGACAATGGGGTTGAAGACGACTCCGAGCCTCTCCCTGACCTCTTGCGGGCCCAAGAGCAAGACGGCTCCGTGGATGGGGTCAGACTCTCGGAGACCCTCACCAGAGAACAACGCCAAGAGTGCCAAGCCCTCCTGTCACAGTTCGCCAGTCTGTTCTCCCTCACCCCAGGTGTCACTTCCTGGTGTGTGCACGATGTGGACACCGGAGACAGCCCTCCTATCCGCCATCGGGCCTACCGCGTACCTGATCGGGTACGGGCCTGCATCCAGGCGGAAGTAGCTAAGATGCTCACGCTCGGGGTCATCGAGCCCTCAGACAGTCCATGGGCCAGCCCGGTCGTACTGGTCCCCAAAGCAGCCGCCCCCGGAACCACCCCAGAACTCCGGTTCTGCGTCGACTACCGGGGCCTGAATGAAGTCACCAGGACGGACGCACATCCCATCCCCCGGGCAGATGAACTGGTCGACCGAATGGGAGCTGCCCGCTACCTCAGCATCTTCGACCTGACAGCAGGTTATTGGCAGATCGGCCTCACACCCCGAGCACAAGAACGTTCCGCCTTTTCCACCCCCGATGGCCACTATCATTTTACGGTCATGCCCTTCGGCATGAAAAATGCACCAGCAACTTTCCAACGGCTCGTCAACCAGGTCCTGGCGGGGCTCGAAGAGTTCAGCGCCGCCTACCTGGACGACATCGCTGTGTACAGCCACCATTGGACCGAGCACCTCCACCACCTCCGAGCCGTACTGCAAGCCCTTCAGCGAGCTGGCCTTACGATCAAGGCCAGCAAATGCCAAATCGGACAAGGGTCTGTGACCTACCTCGGACACCAGGTGGGAAGCGGCCTAGTGGCCCCTCTACAGCTGAAAATTGCCGCCATCCAGAACTGGCAGCCCCCTATCACACAAACCGAGGTGCGAGCCTTCCTGGGCCTCACGGGCTACTACCGAAGGTTCGTGAAAGACTATGGTACAATAGTGGGGCCTCTCACCGAGCTCACATCGAAGAATCAGCCCAAGAAGGTGAACTGGACCCCAGAGTGTCAAGCGGCCTTTGAACAGCTGAAGGCCGCCATGTGTTCCGCTCCTGTGCTCCAGGCCCCAGACTACAGCCGGGAGTTCGTCGTCCAGACGGACGCCTCTGACCAGGGCATTGGGGCGGTGCTGTCTCAAGTGAACACCGAAGGCCTTGATCAACCGGTGGCCTTCATCAGCCGGAGACTCCTACCACGGGAGCAACGCTGGAGCACCATAGAGAGGGAAGCCTTCGCTGTGGTATGGGCCCTCAAGAAACTCCGGCCCTACCTTTTTGGTACCCACTTTCGGGTACAAACTGACCACCGACCCCTGCAGTGGTTGATGCATATGCGGGGGGAAAACCCAAAATTGCTACGCTGGTCCATCTCCTTGCAAGGTATGGACTTCACAGTCGAACACCGGCCTGGGTCAGACCACGCCAACGCGGATGGCCTGTCCCGGTTTTTCCGCCTCGACGAGGAGAGTCCCCAAGAGGATGGGTAACTCTCCCCGCCTTCAGCTGGGGGGGACGCATGTTGGACAGGCCACATGAAGGGCCGCTCTCCCCCGGCTCAACCGGGCCCGAGCCCAGCCACGCAAGAGACTACACACCCCCATTTGCACGTCCTCCGTCCCCTCAGGGACCCCTGCCCTCGAACATGTTAACCTCGTGGGTCCGATCCTCTGCCGGCCCACGCGCCCAGCCCGGGCCGCCATCTTGGACACTTCACCACGAGGCCGCCTGGCCCCCGATCGACCTCAACCCTGGGCCTAGCCGGCCTCAGACATTCCGGCACCACCCTCCACCCAGGAGGTGAGCGGGCTACTTGGCAAGTCAATGGGAGAAAGAGGTGCCGATGGCTCTCCCCCGCCCAGTACCGCTCGCCCATCGCCTCCCCGGGCGCTGGCTCCACCCCCCTGCTGGGTGTCTGGACTCCCTCATCCCGGACCTCCCGACCTCCAAGTGCGAGGGTCCGGACATCAAAGCACACCAGCCCTATAACTGGGGCAGCTCCAGAGCAGGAAGGCAGTTGTATCTTGGAGTCGAGAGACGTAAAGAGGAACTCATCCTGGACGGACTACTGGCGCTGCCGTAGCTCTGTCTTGTGCACCATCGTCCTGCCTGTTGGCGCTGCCACAGCCGTCGTAACCTTCATCTTCGTCGTCACCGGGACCTGCAGGCTCCGCCGCGGACCGTCGTCCTTTCTTCATCCATCTCGGGACCTGCTTGGCTCCTCCACGGCCCGATCATCTACCACGCCGAGCTCGAGGATTGAGAGCTATTTTGAACTCACTGGTAACTAAGACTGTCCCGCTACCCTTTTCCTCAGCCCGAGATCAGAACCGAGGGGACCCCTGAGTCCAGACCTCCTTGTATCGTACTATCGTAACCTAAGAATTGCATATAAAGTCTCGTTAACCTTCAACCTTGTGTGGTGTCCGTCTGTGGGGGGGAAGTTACTTTTCTGTACAGTCGTTGGAGACGGCTCTCCCTGGAGACCTCTCCCCGTAATCTCGGCCGACCCTCCCGGTCCGTCTAACACCTCCTTCTTTAACTCCCTGTTCTCTTCTGCTGTGCTGATCTGCTCCTCTCTTCCACCCACCTCCTTCTCTAACTCCCTGTTCTATTCTCTTCTCCTGTGCTTATCTGCTGCTCTTTTCCACCCACCTCCTTCTCTAACTGCCTGTTCTCTTCTCCTGTGCTGATCTGCTGCTCTCTTCCACTCCACCTCCTT
Source organism: Lissotriton vulgaris (assembly GCF_964263255.1). Lineage (NCBI taxonomy): Eukaryota > Metazoa > Chordata > Amphibia > Caudata > Salamandridae > Lissotriton > Lissotriton vulgaris. The sequence continues at coordinate 842,306,891 of NC_141697.1, forward strand.
CTTTCACTCCCTGTTCTCTTCCCCTGTGCCAATCTGCTGTTCTCTTCCACCCCGCCCCCTTCTCTAACTCACTGTTCTCTTCTCCTGTGCTAATCTGCTGCTTCCACCCCACCTCCTTCTTTAACTCCCTGTTCTCTTCTGCTGTGCTGATCTGCTCCTCTCTTTCACCCACCTCCTTCTCTAACTCCCTGTTCTATTCTCTTCTCCTGTGCTTATCTGCTGCTCTCTTCCACCCACCTCCTTCTCTAACTCCCTGTTCTCTTCTCTTCTCCTGTGCTGATCTGCTGCTCTCTTCCACTCCACCTCCTTCTTTCACTCCCTGTTCTCTTCTCCTGTGCCAATCTGCTGTTCTCTTCCACCCGCCTCCTTTTTAACTCCCTGTTCTCTTCTGCTGTGCTGATCTGCTGCTCTCTTCCACATACATCCTTGTCTAAACGCACACACACATACATACAACCAGGCACACACACACATACAACCACACACACACACACACACATACAACCACACACACACAGAACCACACCCAACCACACACATCCATCGCCCTCGCTCTATCCATCGCCCTCACTCTATCCATCGCCCTCACTCTATCCATCGCCCTCACCCTATCTATCTATCTATCGCCCCCACTCTATCTATCGCCCCCACTCTATCTATCGCCCCCACTCTATCTATCAATTTATCGGCCCCACTCTATCTATCACCCCCACTCTATCAATCTATCGGCCCCACTCTATCCATCACCCCCACTCTATCTATCAATCTATCGGCCCCACTCTATCTATCACCCCCACTCTATCTATCAATCTATCGGCCCCACTCTATCTATCACCCCCACTCTATCTATCAATCTATCGCCAAAACTCTCTCTATCGCCCACACTCTATCTATCGCCCACACTCTATCTATCTATTTATCTATCCATCGCCCACACTCTATCTATCGCCCTCACTCTATCTATCTATTTATCTATCCATCGCCCTCACTCTATCTATTTATCTATCCATCGCCCACACTCTATCTATCTATTTATCTATCCATCGCCCACACTCTATCTATCTATTTATCTATCCATCGCCCACACTCTATCTATCTATTTATCTATCCATCACCCACACTCTATCTATCTATTTATCTATCCATCGCCCACACTCTATCTATCGCCCACACTCTATCTATCTATTTATCTATCCATCGCCCACACTCTATCTATCGCCCTCACTCTATCTATCTATTTATCTATCCATCGCCCTCACTCTATCTATCTATTTATCTATCCATCTCCCTCACTCTATCTATCTATTTATCTATCCCTCTCCCTCACTCTATCTATCTATTTATCTATCCATCTCCCTCACTCTATCTATTTATCTATCCATCGCCCACACTCTATCTATCTATTTATCTATCCATCGCCCACACTCTATCTATCTATTTATCTATCCATCGCCCACTCTATCCATCGCCCACACTCTATCTATCTATTTATCTATCCATCGCCCACACTCTATCTATCTATTTATCTATCCATCGCCCACACTCTATCTATCTATTTATCTATCCATCGCCCACTCTATCCATCGCCCACACTCTATCTATCTATTTATCTATCCATCTCCCTCACTCTATCTATCTATTTATCTATCCATCGCCCTCACTCTATCTATCTATTTATCTATCCATCTCCCTCACTCTATCTATCTATTTATCTATCCATCTCCCTCACTCTATCTATTTATCTATCCATCTCCCACACTCTATCTATCTATTTATCTATCCATCTCCCACACTCTATCTATCTATTTATCTATCCATCGCCCACACTCTATCTATCTATCTATCTATCTATCTATCGCCCTCACTCTATCTATCTATCTATCTATCTATCGCCCTCACTCTATCTATCTATCTATCTATCTATCGCCCTCACTCTATCTATCTATCGCCCTCACTCTATCTATCTATCGCCCTCACTCTGTCTATCTATCGCCCTCACTCTATCTATCTATCGCCCTCACTCTATCTATCTATCGCCCTCACTCTATCTATCTATCGCCCTCACTCTATCTATCTATCGCCCTCACTCTATCTATCTATCGCCCTCACTCTATCTATCTATCGCCCTCACTCTATCTATCTATCGCCCTCACTCTATCTATCTATCTATCTATCTATCTATCGCCCTCACTCTATCTATCTATCTATCTATCTATCTATCTATCGCCCTCACTCTATCTATCAATCTATCGGCCCCACTCTATCTATCACCCCCACTCTATCTATCAATCTATCGCCAAAACTCTCTCTATCGCCCACACTCTATCTATCGCCCACACTCTATCTATCGCCCACACTCTATCTATCGCCCACACTCTATCTATCGCCCACACTCTATCTATCGCCCACACTCTATCTATCGCCCACACTCTATCTATCGCCCACACTCTATCTATCGCCCACACTCTATCTATCGCCCACACTCTATCTATCGCCCACACTCTATCTATCGCCCACACTCTATCTATCGCCCACACTCTATCTATCGCCCACACTCTATCTATCGCCCACACTCTATCAATCTATCGGCCCTCTATCCATCACCCCCACTCTATCTATCAATCTATCGGCCCCACTCTATCTATCACCCCCACTCTATCTATCAATCTATCGGCCCCACTCTATCTATCACCCCCACTCTATCTATCAATCTATCGCCAAAACTCTCTCTATCGCCCACACTCTATCTATCGCCCACACTCTATCTATCGCCCACACTCTATCTATCGCCCACACTCTATCTATCTATTTATCTATCCATCGCCCTCACTCTATCTATTTATCTATCCATCGCCCACACTCTATCTATCTATTTATCTATCCATCGCCCACTCTATCCATCGCCCACACTCTATCTATCTATTTATCTATCCATCTCCCTCACTCTATCTATCTATTTATCTATCCATCGCCCTCACTCTATCTATCTATTTATCTATCCATCTCCCTCACTCTATCTATCTATTTATCTATCCATCTCCCTCACTCTATCTATTTATCTATCCATCTCCCACACTCTATCTATCTATTTATCTATCCATCTCCCTCACTCTATCTATCTATTTATCTATCCATCTCCCTCACTCTATCTATCTATTTATCTATCCATCTCCCTCACTCTATCTATTTATCTATCCATCGCCAACGCCAACGCCACAAATCACCTGACTTTGCCGTTTGCTGTTCGAGGAGGAAGGAAGGACCGCTACCACTCGCGGAACCCGCTTCGCGGGTCCCGCTTCGCCACTGCCATCACTGGACCTACAGGTAGCTGCTGGGTGTGTGAGCGTGAGACAGGGCTGCGAGCGTAGGAACCGGGACTCGCTTTCCCAGGAGTCCCGGTAATCCTCAGGCCGAGTCACCTGGCCCGCTCTCCCTGACCGCCCCGCCCACTCAACACCTGACAATAACATATAAAGCGGGGAACAACGCTGCGCGGGAGCGCGCGGGAGCGCCCGGGGCTAAGCCCGGGCAAAGGGCGGGCCCTCTGTGGCCCTCAGAGGCCCGAGGAGACTGGGCTGGGCCACAGATCTTGGCTAGGCGTCCTGAGCTCCCTCCCGCCATTTCATTTGGCACTCCCGGGTTATGTCCTGCCGTGAAACAAGAAGCATGGCCGCCGCAGGAGCAAAAAAACTTACCGGGACACTGGATGATTTCATCACCCGCACACACGCACTTATCGACCAGGGGATAATTCTCATGGACAGGAGAGTTTCTCAAGATTTGGCCATGGCCAAGCGTTCTTCCCTTGGCCTCATTGCCGAGGCCCAGACACCGAAAATGGATTCCCGGCGAGAAGCACAGGTGTTAGTACATCATTCTGGACCTAACAAGGACATGGATGCCCTTAATCTCGCCAAAGACTTGGAAGCTTCACCGAACTTAGACATATTGATTGAGAGTGGAACGCAAAGAAGTGAAATAAATGTTAGCAACCCTACAGTCAATTTAACAGAAAGAGCGCGGATAGAAGGGGCAATCCCTAAACAAAAACGCAAAACTAAGACCTTACCGGCTGTGAAAGGGAAGAAGGCTAATACTTTACCTAACCCCTGTATTGCTGAAAAACCCTCAGACAGTTTACCTATCCCCACAGAAGGACCACCTCCTAATAACCCTGGTTTACTGCTGAGTCTCCCAGATGACACAGTAATTGACCACAGTCTGGAAGAAATTTTGCAACTCAGTGGCCCCACAGGTAATTCAATAATAACATCCCCATTGGAGGAGCCGGGTTCTACCTCAAATAACACAATAATCTGGAATATGTTAAAAGCTTTACTAGAACCTATAGAGGCAAGATTACGCTGTCTGGAAACAGTCTTAAAAAATATACACAAGGACATAAGCGCTCCCAGCTTTACCCTAAATAAAAAATCTATTCAGGTTACTAATGTACCTAAACCCACAAAGACCACAATGGCTCCTAATAAAGCGTCAGAGACTAACAACACGACGACTAAGAAACCCAGTAGTGCCTTAAACCAAGTAGGACCTAAAACCAAACTCCCTGTTGTTGAGCAGATTAAAAAATCAGATACTAATTCGATCTCATCTAAAAATAATACCATCCCCCAGCCCACATCGAGCGACAGTTTATCCCAGGCGCCTAAACTCGATATAAAGGATAAGGGCAAGGTTAGGAATCGTAGAAATATTCACCTCCCCCCAGATGCCGCACCTTATGTGGTTATCCTTACCGGAGTTACAGAACTCCGGTCGCCAGAAGAAGAATCATACCAGGCACTCAAAAACAAAGTTTGCCACTGGCTAGCGATCAATTATCCGCTCCCAACAAACATATCAGCTGATATCCTAATGATAGAGAGGGCTCCCTGGGTAGGACGAAACAAGAAAAATTTGCAGGGGGACTGCGTGGTGGTAACTTTTGAAAATCCAGAGGCAGTAGATTTCATTTGCAACAACAGGGCCCCAAGAAATCAGGCGAGCAGGGTTACTGCCAGACCTCTCTCGTATTTTTATCTTCCCCACAATCAAGCGGATAATCGCTGGAGTTGGTTTAAAGGCTCTCACGATAGGATTCCAAGACAAAGGCCTAATTTCCCTTGGGACATTCAACCCCCAGCGAGGGAGGAGGGCTGGGATGGGGGGTGGAATTTGGTGGGGACTAGGGGAGGTAGACCACGTCAAGGTGGTCCCCCGCATGGCCCCCAATTTATCCATCCCTTTTTCTACCAACAACCTCAAAATGGGCCTTCCAATCCCCTGTACTTCCCTATTGCAAACCGTTTTGAGTGCCTTTCAAACACAGATTGGGTGGATTGACATACTCAGGGTTCGCCAGGGGAACATGGTGTTTGTCTAAATTTATCACGTCCCTGTAAGGATGTCTCTATAGTGGTACCTATAACAGCTAACTTATCCCCTATACCCGGAACTGGGCTGACAACGACGAGAGAGAGCCGGGGTGCGGGTACACTGATTGCCCCTAACACAGACTTAGCACTCTGTAAAGTCCTTACCTGGAACGTGGCAGGTTTAAATGCGAAGGCTTTGGACCCAACATGGCAAAGCTTTATTGAACAACATCATATTATAGGGCTTCAAGAAACGTGGGACACAACACAATCTTTTTCCCTCGATGGTTTTTGCAGCTTTTCCACCCCGGCAATCCCAGGCATAAGAGGAAGAGCAAAGGGTGGTTTACTCATCTTGTGTTCCCTGGATTTAGTAGGGATTTTCAAAAAAATAGATACCGTTTTAACAAATGTTCTTGCGGTAGAATGGACTCTCCCTAACTCAAAGGTTGTTCTGCTGATTAACTTTTATAACTCAAAGGAGTCTGACACTGTAAATGAACATTTAACTTCTTTGTTAAATTTTTTGTCAGCCTATAGGAGTGATTGCACTACCCCCTCGGAATTGGTCATTCTGGGGGATTTTAACATACACCCCTGTGAGGGAGGTTGTTTTAATGATAGATACGGGGGGATATCACCCGAAGCCATTCCCCATTTTGAACACACTGCAGAGGGCGAGTACCTAGAGTTTCTCCTAGCGAACCTAAATCTCTTCGAATTCGATCAGGGCATTAGCGAGCCGAGAGCCCCAACGTTTGTCGGAAGAGATGCCAATACAGTTATAGATTATATTTTTGTTTCAAATGGGGTCTTGGCAAAGGTACATGAGTACAGCGTAGTTGACCGTATCTCATCGGATCATCATCCTGTCCTCTTGGCCTTGGATTTAGATTGCTTTCGTACTGGCAGTCCACCAAGCATGGCAGCCATAAAGGATCTGAAATCTAAAGAGCAGGGAAGGCGCCTGAAATGGGAGATGATCGTCCCAGAGGATTTCTTTCATGTAATTGCCCAAGAGACGGAGGATAGCATGGCAGTATGCTTGGACCCAACTGCAGAGGGCCCCAAGGTCCTGATAGCCTTCGAAGACATCTGCTCCAGGATTAGTAAGAACTTGGAACGAAGGTCGGTTGGGCAAGGGAATACAAAGACCCATAAATGGTTTAATAAGGAATGTTCGAGGGCTCATAGCGCTCTGATGAAAGCCATCAAACAAAAACCCAGAGATAAGTCCTTAGTGGCCAAGTTAAGGAGGGATTATAAAAACATAACACAAAATCGTAAAAAACAAATCAAGGAGGAAGCATGGAATAGCCTACTATCTGTGGAAGTCCTGAGAGACAGCAAAAAGTTTTGGGCCATTGTAAATCAGCCCTTTTTTTCCGACAATGGGCAATCGGATTTAGACTGTGTCATAGAAGACAACAGATGGCTAGCCCATTTTGGCAAAATCTATGAGTCTACACCCCCTGTCTCAACTGACAAAACCCACGATCATACCAATTTGGTCATGGACTTTGACACCATGGAAGTGGAAAGGGCGATTAGAGAGACCAACAAACATAAGGCCCCGGGCCCTGATGGGGTACCAGCAGACCTTTATATGCAGTACCCACAATTCTGGTCCAAAATTCTATCTAATGTTTTCAATGCTATCCCGACAGCAGGCTTCCCATCCTCCTGGTCTACCTCCATAATTGTGCCTATATTTAAGAAAGGGAATAGGGCGGACCCGGCCTGCTACAGACCAATCTCCTTGCTGGACTCTGCCGTCAAGATCTTAGGCAGAGTCATTTTGCACAGAATGGAGGATTGGCTGGAAGAGAGCGGGATCCTTTCAGACCTGCAGTACGGGTTCAGAGCACACAGAGGGACAATTGACCAATGCCTGAACCTTCATTTAATTATTAGTAAATACACTGTGGTGAAGGGGGGGTTTCTTTATTTGGGTTTTATGGACTTATCCTCGGCGTTTGATTTGGTTAATCGTTCTAAATTATGGACCATCTTACACAAATCAGGATTGGACACTACTTTGGTTAGTTTTTTACATGACCTTCATTTTAACTTGTTTGCAACGGTTAGGACATCAAGGGACAGTAGATGCACAGCAAAGTTTAGATCAGGGAGAGGGGTCAGACAAGGGTGCATCCTGGCCCCTCTACTCTTTACACTGTACATCAACGCTTTGGGGAAATTTCTGACCTCAGCCACCTTGGATATTCCGCGTATGGGGGGCCTACCTATCCCGGTCCTCCTATACGCGGACGACGCTGTCCTTATAGCACGGACTGGCATAGGGCTTCAAAAACTTTTGGACCATTTCGGCCAGTTCATGGAAGCGCTTGATTTAAAAATCAATACCGTCAAGTCCCATGTTATGGTCGTTGGCTCGCGAAAGAAAAAGATCAGATCTTTCAGCTCCAACAATTCACCAATCTCAAGGGTGCCCTCTTTTTGCTATCTGGGGGTCACTTTTGACGAGAGAGGAACCTGGAAGCCACAAATGAAACTTAAGGAAAATGGAGTAATTAGATCAACAACAGCACTCCTGAGCTTTTCAAAAAAATTGGGCTCGAAACCCATGGAAGCATTGACCAGGATTTATAGAGCCAAATGCTTGGCAATTGCTTCCTACGGGGCAGACATTTGGGGCTATGTTCCAGTCTCAGGAATACAAATTGCCGAAAATAACTTCATACGGGCCCTGTTGACTCTCCCGAAATCCTCCCCCACACACTCAACGCATAACGAACTGGGTATGGGGTACGTTACTGATCTTCTAAAAATGTCCCCAGTACTTTGCTGGATCAAAACCTGGACCAATGAAGAAATCAGCCTGAATCACTGCATCCTAAAGGATTGTTTATCTCTGGACAAAGCTCATACTATCCCGTGGCTGGCATATGTTAGAGCGGCATGTGCGAAGCTAGGGCGTCCGGAAATGTACTCTCTTCCGCAACATCTTAAAAAAGAGGATGCAAAGTGGGTGAAGCATCATTTTCGATCTTTGTTGGAATGTGAAAGAGAATCGGCTGAAATCAGTAAACCTACAGTCAGATCACTTTTTCAACTCTCCACCACCACAGAGATGGAACCCTACTTAAAATTTGTCACAAAGCCCTATCATCGATTTCTGCTCATAAGGTTTAGATTTAATTTGATCCATCACATCCTTGGTACGCACACAGATTGGGGTACCCCAGAAAATTCTCCCCCTTGTACATGCGACTGCTTCTCAACACAGGACACTCTGCACCTGGTTATGCTGTGCGAACATTATCTGGTTCCGCGGAAAAAATTTCTTGTGCCCATTTTAAAACCTTTAAATTTCGTTCAGGTACGGCCAGCATTACTATATTTACAGATGTTGAACTCAGTGCCAGTTGCTTATGGCGTAGCCTGTTTTTTAGTAGCTGCCACCAGACAGAAAAAATTAAGAACTGCCGCATTACTAACTCATGAACATTGATTGTTAGTATATACTCTGGTGAGATTTATATGCTGTTATCCTCAGGTGTTCTCTGTATCTACCAAATCCCTTCTTATTAACGTCCCCTTTCCCTTGTTTTACGTAGGAATGCAATCAACTCTCTCTACTTATTTAATTGCTTTTTAAAATATTTTTTCCTGTATCATGTACTGCTTTTATGGTTTTAATTAACCGAATAAAGTTTTTTTGACTGACTGACTGACTATCCATCGCCCACACTCTATCTATCTATCTATCTATCTATCTATCGCCCTCACTCTATCTATCTATCTATCTATCTATCGCCCTCACTCTATCTATCTATCTATCTATCTATCGCCCTCACTCTATCTATCTATCGCCCTCACTCTATCTATCTATCGCCCTCACTCTATCTATCTATCGCCCTCACTCTGTCTATCTATCGCCCTCACTCTATCTATCTATCGCCCTCACTCTATCTATCTATCGCCCTCACTCTATCTATCTATCGCCCTCACTCTATCTATCTATCGCCCTCACTCTATCTATCTATCGCCCTCACTCTATCTATCTATCGCCCTCACTCTATCTATCTATCTATCTATCTATCTATCGCCCTCACTCTATCTATCAATCTATCGCCCTCACTCTATCTATCAATCTATCGCCCTCACTCTATCTATCAATCTATCGGCCCCACTCTATCTATCACCCCCACTCTATCTATCAATCTATCGCCAAAACTCTCTCTATCGCCCACACTCTATCTATCGCCCACACTCTATCTATCGCCCACACTCTATCTATCGCCCACACTCTATCTATCGCCCACACTCTATCTATCGCCCACACTCTATCTATCGCCCACACTCTATCTATCGCCCACACTCTATCTATCGCCCACACTCTATCTATCGCCCACACTCTATCTATCGCCCACACTCTATCTATCGCCCACACTCTATCTATCGCCCACACTCTATCTATCGCCCACACTCTATCTATCGCCCACACTCTATCTATCGCCCACACTCTATCAATCTATCGGCCCCACTCTATCAATCTATCGGCCCCACTCTATCCATCACCCCCACTCTATCTATCAATCTATCGGCCCCACTCTATCTATCACCCCCACTCTATCTATCAATCTATCGGCCCCACTCTATCTATCACCCCCACTCTATCTATCAATCTATCGCCAAAACTCTCTCTATCGCCCACACTCTATCTATCGCCCACACTCTATCTATCGCCCACACTCTATCTATCGCCCACACTCTATCTATCGCCCACACTCTATCTATCGCCCACACTCTATCTATCGCCCACACTCTATCGCCCACACTCTATCGGCCACACTCTATCGCCCACACTCTATCGCCCACACTCTATCGCCCACACTCTATCGCCCACACTCTATCTATCGGCCACACTCTATCTATCGGCCACACTCTATCTATCGGCCACACTCTATCTATCGGCCACACTCTATCTATCGGCCACACTCTATCTATCGGCCACACTCTATCTATCGGCCACACTCTATCTATCGGCCACACTCTATCTATCGCCCACACTCTATCTATCGCCCACACTATATCTATCGCCCACACTATATCTATCGGCCACACTCTATCTATCGGCCACACTCTATCTATTTATCTATCCATCGCCCTCACTCTATCTATGTATCTATCCATCTCCCTCACTCTATCTATCTATTTATCTATCCATCGCCCTCACTCTATCTATCTATTTATCTATCCATCGCCCTCACTCTATCTATCTATTTATCTATCCATCTCCCTCACTCTATCTATCTATCTATCCATCTCCCTCACTCTATCTATCTATTTATCTATCCATCGCCCTCACTCTATCTATTTATCTATCCATCGCCCACACTCTATCTATCTATTTATCTATCCATCGCCCTCACTCTATCTATCTATTTATCTATCCATCGCCCACACTCTATCTATCTATTTATCTATCCATCGCCCACACTCTATCTATCTATCTATCCATCGCCCACACTCTATCTATCTATTTATCTATCCATCGCCCACACTCTATCTATCGCCCACACTCTATCTATCTATTTATCTATCCATCGCCCACACTCTATCTATCGCCCTCACTCTATCTATCTATTTATCTATCCATCGCCCTCACTCTATCTATCTATTTATCTATCCATCTCCCTCACTCTATCTATCTATTTATCTATCCCTCTCCCTCACTCTATCTATCTATTTATCTATCCATCGCCCACACTCTATCTATCTATTTATCTATCCATCTCCCTCACTCTATCTATCTATCTATCTATCTATCGCCCTCACTCTATCTATCAATCTATCGGCCCCACTCTATCTATCACCCCCACTCTATCTATCAATCTATCGCCAAAACTCTCTCTATCGCCCACACTCTATCTATCGCCCACACTCTATCTATCGCCCACACTCTATCTATCGCCCACACTCTATCTATCGCCCACACTCTATCTATCGCCCACACTCTATCTATCGCCCACACTCTATCTATCGCCCACACTCTATCTATCGCCCACACTCTATCTATCGCCCACACTCTATCTATCGCCCACACTCTATCTATCGCCCACACTCTATCTATCGGCCACACTCTATCTATCGCCCACACTCTATCTATCGCCCACACTCTATCTATCGCCCACACTCTATCTATCGCCCACACTCTATCTATCGCCCACACTCTATCTATCGCCCACACTCTATCTATCGCCCACACTCTATCAATCTATCGGCCCCACTCTATCAATCTATCGGCCCCACTCTATCCATCACCCCCACTCTATCTATCAATCTATCGGCCCCACTCTATCTATCACCCCCACTCTATCTATCAATCTATCGGCCCCACTCTATCTATCACCCCCACTCTATCTATCAATCTATCGCCAAAACTCTCTCTATCGCCCACACTCTATCTATCGCCCACACTCTATCTATCGCCCACACTCTATCTATCGCCCACACTCTATCGGCCACACTCTATCGGCCACACTCTATCGCCCACACTCTATCGCCCACACTCTATCGGCCACACTCTATCGCCCACACTCTATCTATCGCCCACACTCTATCTATCGCCCACACTCTATCTATCGGCCACACTCTATCTATCGGCCACACTCTATCTATCGGCCACACTCTATCTATCGGCCACACTCTATCTATCGGCCACACTCTATCTATCGCCCACACTATATCTATCGCCCACACTATATCTATCGCCCACACTCTATCTATCGGCCACACTCTATCTATTTATCTATCCATCGCCCTCACTCTATCTATTTATCTATCCATCTCCCTCACTCTATCTATCTATTTATCTATCCATCGCCCTCACTCTATCTATCTATTTATCTATCCATCGCCCTCACTCTATCTATCTATTTATCTATCCATCTCCCTCACTCTATCTATCTATTTATCTATCCATCTCCCTCACTCTATCTATCTATTTATCTATCCATCGCCCTCACTCTATCTATTTATCTATCCATCGCCCACACTCTATCTATCTATTTATCTATCCATCGCCCACACTCTATCTATCTATTTATCTATCCATCTCCCTCACTCTATCTATCTATTTATCTATCCATCTCCCTCACTCTATCTATCTATTTATCTATCCATCGCCCTCACTCTATCTATTTATCTATCCATCGCCCTCACTCTATCTATCTATTTATCTATCCATCGCCCACACTCTATCTATCTATTTATCTATCCATCTCCCTCACTCTATCTATCTATCTATCTATCGCCCTCACTCTATCTATCTATCTATCGCCCTCACTCTATCTATCTATCTATCGCCCTCACTCTATCTATCAATCTATCGGCCCCACTCTATCTATCACCCCCACTCTATCTATCAATCTATCGCCAAAACTCTCTCTATCGCCCACACTCTATCTATCGCCCACACTCTATCTATCGCCCACACTCTATCTATCGCCCACACTCTATCTATCGCCCACACTCTATCTATCGCCCACACTCTATCTATCGCCCACACTCTATCTATCGCCCACACTCTATCTATCGCCCACACTCTATCTATCGCCCACACTCTATCTATCGCCCACACTCTATCTATCGCCCACACTCTATCTATCGCCCACACTCTATCTATCGCCCACACTCTATCTATCGCCCACACTCTATCTATCGCCCACACTCTATCTATCGCCCACACTCTATCTATCGCCCACACTCTATCTATCGCCCACACTCTATCTATCGCCCACACTCTATCAATCTATCGGCCCCACTCTATCAATCTATCGGCCCCACTCTATCCATCACCCCCACTCTATCTATCAATCTATCGGCCCCACTCTATCTATCACCCCCACTCTATCTATCAATCTATCGGCCCCACTCTATCTATCACCCCCACTCTATCTATCAATCTATCGCCAAAACTCTCTCTATCGCCCACACTCTATCTATCGCCCACACTCTATCTATCGCCCACACTCTATCTATCGCCCACACTCTATCTATCGCCCACACTCTATCTATCGCCCACACTCTATCTATCGCCCACACTCTATCTATCGGCCACACTCTATCTATCGGCCACACTCTATCTATCGGCCACACTCTATCTATCGGCCACACTCTATCTATCGGCCACACTCTATCTATCGCCCACACTATATCTATCGCCCACACTCTATCTATCGGCCACACTCTATCTATTTATCTATCCATCGCCCTCACTCTATCTATTTATCTATCCATCTCCCTCACTCTATCTATCTATTTATCTATCCATCGCCCTCACTCTATCTATCTATTTATCTATCCATCGCCCTCACTCTATCTATCTATTTATCTATCCATCTCCCTCACTCTATCTATCTATTTATCTATCCATCTCCCTCACTCTATCTATCTATTTATCTATCCATCGCCCTCACTCTATCTATTTATCTATCCATCGCCCACACTCTATCTATCTATTTATCTATCCATCGCCCTCACTCTATCTATCTATTTATCTATCCATCTCCCTCACTCTATCTATCTATTTATCTATCCATCTCCCTCACTCTATCTATCTATTTATCTATCCATCGCCCTCACTCTATCTATTTATCTATCCATCGCCCACACTCTATCTATCTATTTATCTATCCATCGCCCACACTCTATCTATCTATTTATCTATCCATCGCCCACACTCTATCTATCTATCTATCCATCGCCCACACTCTATCTATCTATTTATCTATCCATCGCCCACACTCTATCTATCGCCCACACTCTATCTATCTATTTATCTATCCATCGCCCACACTCTATCTATCGCCCTCACTCTATCTATCTATTTATCTATCCATCGCCCTCACTCTATCTATCTATTTATCTATCCATCTCCCTCACTCTATCTATCTATTTATCTATCCCTCTCCCTCACTCTATCTATCTATTTATCTATCCATCGCCCACACTCTATCTATCTATTTATCTATCCATCGCCCACTCTATCCATCGCCCACACTCTATCTATCTATTTATCTATCCATCGCCCTCACTCTATCTATCTATTTATCTATCCATCTCCCTCACTCTATCTATCTATTTATCTATCCCTCTCCCTCACTCTATCTATCTATTTATCTATCCATCGCCCACACTCTATCCATCGCCCACACTCTATCTATCTATTTATCTATCCATCGCCCACACTCTATCTATCTATTTATCTATCCATCGCCCACACTCTATCTATCTATTTATCTATCCATCGCCCACACTCTATCTATCTATTTATCTATCCATCGCCCACACTCTATCCATCGCCCACACTCTATCTATCTATTTATCTATCCATCTCCCTCACTCTATCTATCTATTTATCTATCCATCGCCCACACTCTATCCATCGCCCACACTCTATCTATCTATTTATCTATCCATCTCCCTCACTCTATCTATCTATTTATCTATCCATCTCCCACACTCTATCTATCTATTTATCTATCCATCGCCCACACTCTATCGCCCTCACTCTATCTATCTATCTATCTATCTATCTATCTATCGCCCTCACTCTATCTATCTATCGCCCTCACTCTATCTATCTATCGCCCTCACTCTATCTATCTATCTATCTATCGCCCTCACTCTATCTATCTATCTATCTATCGCCCTCACTCTATCTATCTATCTATCTATCGCCCTCACTCTATCTATCTATCTATCTATCGCCCTCACTCTATCTATCTATCTATCTATCGCCCTCACTCTATCTATCTATCTATCTATCGCCCTCACTCTATCTATCTATCTATCTATCTATCGCCCTCACTCTATCTATCTATCTATCTATCTATCGCCCTCACTCTATCTATCTATCTATCTATCTATCTATCTATCTATCGCCCTCACTCTATCTATCTATCTATCTATCGCCCTCACTCTGTCTATCTATCGCCCTCACTCTATCTATCTATCTATCTATCGCCCTCACTCTATCTATCTATCTATCTATCGCCCTCACTCTATCTATCTATCTATCTATCGCCCTCACTCTATCTATCTATCTATCTATCTATCGCCCTCACTCTATCTATCTATCTATCTATCTATCGCCCTCACTCTATCTATCTATCTATCTATCTATCGCCCTCACTCTATCTATCTATCTATCTATCTATCTATCGCCCTCACTCTATCTATCTATCTATCTATCTATCTATCGCCCTCACTCTATCTATCTATCTATCTATCTATCTATCGCCCTCACTCTATCTATCTATCTATCTATCTATCTATCGCCCTCACTCTATCTATCTATCTATCTATCGCCCTCACTCTATCTATCTATCTATCTATCTATCTATCTATCGCCCTCACTCTATCTATCTATCTATCTATCGCCCTCACTCTATCTATCTATCTATCTATCGCCCTCACTCTATCTATCTATCTATCTATCGCCCTCACTCTATCTATCTATCTATCTATCGCCCTCACTCTATCTATCTATCTATCTATCGCCCTCACTCTATCTATCTATCTATCGCCCACACTCTATCGCCCACACTCTATCGCCCACACTCTATCGCCCACACTCTATCGCCCACACTCTATCGCCCACACTCTATCGCCCACACTCTATCGCCCACACTCTATCTATCGCCCACACTCTATCTATCGCCCACACTCTATCTATCGCCCACACTCTATCTATCGCCCACACTCTATCTATCGCCCACACTCTATCTATCGCCCACACTCTATCTATCGCCCACACTCTATCTATCGCCCACACTCTATCTATCGCCCACACTCTATCTATCGCCCACACTCTATCTATCGCCCACACTCTATCTATCGCCCACACTCTATCTATCGCCCACACTCTATCTATCGCCCACACTCTATCTATCGCCCACACTCTATCTATCGCCCACACTCTATCTATCGCCCACACTCTATCTATCGCCCACACTCTATCTATCGCCCACACTCTATCTATCGCCCACACTCTATCTATCTATCTATCTATCTATCGCCCACACTCTATCGCCCACACTCTATCGCCCACACTCTATCGCCCACACTCTATCGCCCACACTCTATCGCCCACACTCTATCGCCCACACTCTATCGCCCACACTCTATCGCCCACACTCTATCGCCCACACTCTATCGCCCACACTCTATCGCCCACACTCTATCGCCCACACTCTATCGCCCACACTCTATCGCCCACACTCTATCGCCCACACTCTATCGCCCACACTCTATCGCCCACACTCTATCGCCCACACTCTATCGCCCACACTCTATCGCCCACACTCTATCGCCCACACTCTATCGCCCACACTCTATCTATCGCCCACACTCTATCTATCGCCCACACTCTATCTCCCACACTCTATCTCCCACACTCTATCTATCGCCCACACTCTATCTCCCACACTCTATCGCCCACACTCTATCGCCCACACTCTATCTATCGCCCACACTCTATCTATCGCCCACACTCTATCTATCGCCCACACTCTATCTATCGCCCACACTCTATCTATCGCCCACACTCTATCTATCGCCCACACTCTATCTATCGCCCACACTCTATCTATCGCCCACACTCTATCTATCGCCCACACTCTATCTATCTATCTATCTATCGCCCACACTCTATCGCCCACACTCTATCGCCCACACTCTATCTCCCACACTCTATCTCCCACACTCTATCTCCCACACTCTATCTCCCACACTCTATCTATCGCCCACACTCTATCTCCCACACTCTATCTATCGCCCACACTCTATCGCCCACACTCTATCTATCGCCCACACTCTATCTATCGCCCACACTCTATCTATCGCCCACACTCTATCTATCGCCCACACTCTATCTATCGCCCACACTCTATCTATCGCCCACACTCTATCTATCGCCCACACTCTATCTATCGCCCACACTCTATCTATCGCCCACACTCTATCTATCTATCTATCTATCGCCCACACTCTATCGCCCACACTCTATCGCCCACACTCTATCGCCCACACTCTATCGCCCACACTCTATCGCCCACACTCTATCGCCCACACTCTATCGCCCACACTCTATCGCCCACACTCTATCGCCCACACTCTATCGCCCACACTCTATCGCCCACACTCTATCGCCCACACTCTATCGCCCACACTCTATCGCCCACACTCTATCGCCCACACTCTATCGCCCACACTCTATCGCCCACACTCTATCGCCCACACTCTATCGCCCACACTCTATCGCCCACACTCTATCGCCCACACTCTATCGCCCACACTCTATCGCCCACACTCTATCGCCCACACTCTATCGCTCACACTCTATCTATCGCCCACACTCTATCTATCGCCCACACTCTATCTATCGCCCACACTCTATCTATCGCCCACACTCTATCTATCGCCCACACTCTATCGCCCACACTCTATCTATCGCCCACACTCTATCTATCTATCTATCTATCTATCTATCTATCTATCTATCTAGGACATTACGCTCCAATTCCCTACTTTTACTGGAAACTCCACGATTTAAACGATCTCGTGCTGGTGGAAAAACCTTTGAGGTCTGTGCCACTCAGTGTTGGAACAAACTCCCTCTAGCCTTATGCACCTGCCAAACAGAATCAGCATTCCGTAAATCCCTGAAGACCCACCTCTTCTCTTCCTAAACTGGCTCTCTGATCCCATGGCCTCTGGTTCCAGAGTTCTCAGCGCCGGGACGCCCCGTTGGGGCAGCTGTGCGCTCTACAAAACACACAAAATAAAAATTAATTAAATAAATATCTATTTATCTATCCATCGCCCTCACTCTATCCATCGCCCTCACTCTATCCATCGCCCTCACTCTATCCATCGCCCTCACTCTATCTATCTATCTATCTATCTATCCATCGCCCACACTCTATCTATCTATCTATCTATCTATCTATCCAGCGCCCACACTCCAGCGCCCACACTCCAGCGCCCACACTCCAGCGCCCACACTCTATCTATCGCCCACACTCTATCTATCGCCCACACTCTATCTATCGCCCACACTCTATCGCCCACACTCTATCGCCCACACTCTATCGCCCACACTCTATCGCCCTCACTCTATCTATCTTTCGCCCTCACTCTATCTATCTTTCGCCCTCACTCTATCTATCTTTCGCCCTCACTCTATCTATCTTTCGCCCTCACTCTATCTATCTTTCGCCCTCACTCCATCTATCTTTCGCCCTCACTCTATCTATCTTTCGCCCTCACGCTATCTATCTTTCGCCCTCACTCTATCTTTCGCTCTCCCTCTAGGCTATCTAATGCCCTCACTCTATCTATCGCACCACAACAGCATCACTCAGGGGCACCACAGCATCACTCAGGGGCACCACAGCATCACTCAGCGGCACCACAGCATCACTCAGCGGCACCACAGCATCACTCAGCGGCACCACAGCATCACTCAGGGGCACCACAGCATCACTCAGGGGCACCACAGCATCACTCAGGGGCACCACAGCATCACTCAGGGGCACCACAACATCACTATGCGCTACCACAGCAGCATCACTGAACGCCACAGTATCACTCGTCACCACCACAACATCACTCGTCACCACAACATCACTCGTCGCCACAACATCACTCGTCGCCATCACAGTATCAATCTGTGCAACCATTCAAGAACAACTGGTTTAAATATGTTCTCTCAATGTTTCAAGCTTTATTACAAATGTCAAAAAAGATGTTAATATTTGACTTCTGTTCTTGGATTTGTCACAATAAAATACACTGAACATAATCTTCACAAAAGTTATTTACAGGGGGCGTGGCCAAGATGGCAGCCTAAAAGTACGCTGAATCGCTCGGCTCCCCGACCCTGAACCCCATTTAGCCCCATTATTTGCTCACAAATCCCTGGGAAAGCAGGTGACTCATCCTACTGAACTGCAATTCCTGGCGCTGCACTTTTGGCCGCTGTTAGACGGACCGGGAGGGTCGGCCGAGGATAAGGGGAGAGGTCTCCGGGGAGAGCCGTCTCCAGCGATCGTACAGACAAGTAACTTCCCCCCCACAGACGGACACCACACAAGGGTAAAGTTCAACGAGACTTTATAGGCAATTCTTTAAGGTTACGATGGAATGGTACAAGGAGGTCTGGACTCAGGGGTCCCCTCGGTTCTGGTCTCTGGCTTGGGAAAAGGGTAGCGGGACAGTCTTGTTACCAAAAGATGAAACTAGCTCTCAATCCTCGAGCTCGGCGTTCTAGATGATCGGGCCGTGGCGGAGCCAGCAGGTCCCGAGATGGACGAAGGAAACGACGGTCCGCGGCGGAGCCAGCAGGTCCCGGTGAAGATGGTGAATGCAAACGGTCCGCGGCCACGCCAGCAGGTCCCGACGACGATGAAGGATATGAAGGTTACGAAGGTTGCGGCAGCGCCAACAGGCAAGACGATGGTGCACGAGACAGAGCTATGGCAGCGCCAGTAGTCCGTCAAGGATGAGTTCTTCTCTGCGTCTCTCGACTCCAAGATACAACTGCCTTCCTGCTCTGGAGCTGCCCCAGTTATAGGGCTGGTGCCCTTTGATGTCCGGACCCTCGCACTTGGAGGTCGGGAGGTCCGGGATGAGGGAGTCCAGACACCCAGCAGGGGGGTGGAGCCAGCGCCCGGGGAGGCGATGGGCGAGCGGCACCTGGCGGGGGAGAGCCATCGACACCTCTTTCCCCCAGTGACTTGCCAAGTAGCCCGCTCACCTCCTGGGTGGATGGTGGTGCCGGGATGTCTGAGACCTGGCCAGGCCCAGGGTTGAGGTCGATCTGGGGCCAGGCGGCCTCGTGGTGGAGTATCCAAGATGGCGCCCAGGATGGGCGCGCAGGCCGGCAGTGGATCAGGCCCACGAGGGCGACGTGTTCGAGGGTAGGGGTCCCGGAGGGGACGGAGGACGTGTAATGGTGGTGGGTGGTACCTGCGTGACCGGGCTCGGGCCTGGTCGGGCCGGGGGAGAGTGGCCCTTCATGTGGCCTGTCCAACATGTGTCCCCCCCAGCTGAAGGCGGGGAGACTTACCCATCCTCTTGGGGACTCTCCTCGTCGAGGCGGAAGAACCGGGACAGGCCATCCGCGTTGGCGTGATCTGGCCCAGGCCGATGTTCAACTGTGAAGTCCATCCCTTTGAGGGAGATGGACCAACGTAGTAACTTCGGGTTTTCTCCCCGCATCTGCATCAGCCACTGCAGGGGTCGGTGGTCGGTCTGCACCCGAAAGTGTGTGCCAAAGAGGTAGGGCCGGAGTTTCTTGAGGGCCCATACCACGGCGAAGGCCTCCCTCTCAATGGTGCTCCAGCGTTGTTCTCGTGGTAGGAGTCGCCTGCTGATGAAGGCCACTGGCTGATCAAGGCCTTCGGTGTTCACTTGAGACAGGACTGCCCCGATGCCATGGTCGGAGGCATCCGTCTGGACGACGAACTCCCGGCTGTAGTCGGGGGCCTGGAGCACGGGGGCGGAACACATGGCGGCTTTCAATTGTTCGAAGGCTGTTTGACACTCTGGGGTCCAGTTGACTGCCTTGGGTTGATTTTTTGACGTGAGTTCCGTGAGGGGACCCACTATAGTACCATAGTCTTTCACGAACCTTCGGTAGTAGCCCGTGAGGCCCAGGAAGGCTCGTACCTCGGTCTGGGTGATGGGGGGCTGCCAGGACTGGATGGCGGCAATTTTGAGCTGCAGAGGGGCCACCAGGCCGCTTCCCACCTGGTGTCCGAGGTAGGTTACAGACCCTTGACCAATTTGACATTTGCTGGCCTTGATCGTGAGGCCAGCTCGCTGAAGGGCTTGTAGCACGGCTCGGAGGTGGCGGAGGTGCTCGGTCCAATGGTGGCTGTATACAGCGATGTCATCTAGGTAGGCGGCGCTGAACCCTTCGAGCCCCGCCAGGACTTGATTGACGAGCCGCTGAAAGGTTGCTGGGGCATTCTTCATGCCAAAGGGCATGACCTTGAAATGGTAATGGCCATCGGGGGTGGAAAAGGCAGAACGTTCTTGGGCCCGGGGTGTGAGGCCGATTTGCCAGTAGCCCGCCGTCAGGTCGAAAATACTGAGGTAGCGAGCAGCTCCCATGCGGTCGATTAGTTCATCTGCCCGGGGGATAGGATGTGCGTCTGTTCGGGTGACCGCATTCAAGCCCCGGTAGTCGACGCAGAACCGGAGTTCTGGTGTGGTGCCGGGAGCGGCTGCTTTGGGGACCAGTACTACAGGGCTGGCCCAGGGGCTGTCTGAGGGCTCGATGACCCCGAGCGTGAGCATTCTTGCCACCTCTTCCTGGATGCAGGCCCGTACCCGATCTGGCACGCGGTAGGCCCGGTGGCGGATAGGGGGGCTGTCCCCTGTGTCCACATCGTGCACACACCAGGAAGTGACACCTGGGGCGAGGGAGAACAGGCTGGCGAACCGTGACAGGAGGGTTAGGAGGTATCGGAAAACATCTGGTGGGTTCTTTAGAGGGGGCATCTCCCAGCCTTCCTTGACTAGGCTGAGCGGCCCCCGCACTGGGTGTCCATATAGTAGTTCAAACGGGCTGAAGCCCAGGGACTTCTGGGGAACCTCTCGATAGGCGAAGAGGAGGCACGGCAGCAGCACGTCCCACTGGCGACGGAGGGGCTCTTCCAACCCCCCGATCATCCCTTTGAGTGTGCGGTTGAACCGCTCAACGAGTCCGTTTCCTTGAGGGTGATAGGGGGTCGTGAATCGGTAGGTAACCCCGCACTGTTGCCAGAGGGACTTCATATATTTAGAAATAAAGTTCGTGCCTCTGTCGCTGACGACTTCTCGGGGGAAGCCCACACGGGAGAAGATCCCCAACAGAGCCCGGCCGACTACCGGGGCTGTCACAGTTCGCAGGGGAACAGCCTCGGGGTAGCGGGTGGCGTGGTCCACTAGCACCAGGATGAATCGATGGCCTTGTTTGGTGCGCGGGTCCAGAGGTCCCACGATGTCTATCCCGACCCTCTCGAACGGGGTGGTGACCACGGGAAAAGGTTGCAGGGGGGCTCTTAGTTTGCGGCCGCTCTTTCCACTGGCTTGGCACGTGGGGCAAGATCGGCAATGCTGGTGTACATCGTTCCTCATTTTGGGCCAGAAGAAGTGGGTCACCAGACGACTATAGGTTTTATCTTGACCCAGGTGTCCCGCCAGGGGGACATCGTGGGCCAGGTTTAGCAGAAAGTCTCTAAAACGGAGGGGCACCACCAGTACTCGGCTAGCCCCCAGCTCCGCGATTCTTTGCTCACTGTACAGCAGTTCATTGTCCCAGTAGACCCAGTGCGTTCCGGAGGTATCCCCTGCACTTTGGGCGAGCGCTTGTTGGCGGAGTCCCTCGAGGGAGGGACAGGTCTTCTGTTCTTGGCGAAATTGTTCTTGCGTGGGCCCCCCCTCTTGAGGCCACTGGTCGATGTTAGCGAGGTCTGGAGGTTGAGCTGGTTCTGGGGGGACGTCACGGTCGGTGGTTTCGGCTGGGGCGACCGGAGGCGGTGGCGCCGGCCATTCGGGTTCCTCTGGGCGGGGGTTGGCACGGGCGGCCATGGACCGGGTGGTGACGCACGCCCAGTCCGGGACGCCTAACATCCCCAGGTGTTCTCTTCGTTCTACGGCTGCCCACGGAGAGCTTTCAAGGTCATTCCCCAGGAGGCAGTCTACGGGGGCATCGTCTCGGACCGTTACCTTTAACATGCCGGAGACCCCTCCCCATTCGAAGGGGACGCAGGCCATCCGACAAAGACTTTCCGAGTTATCGGCTGAACGTACAGGGCAGAGAATGTTCGGTAGATATTGTTCTGGGGTCACCAGGTGACAGCGGACGGCTGTTACACTGGCCCCAGTGTCACGAAGGGCTTCGGCCCGGCGTCCATTGATGCTCACCCATTGGCTGTACTTCTGGGTGTTAGCGGGTAGGGGGACCCGCGGAACCATGTCTCTCCCCCCTAAGCAGGCTAGAGCCATGGCGGCTGGCTCCCATTCTTGGTGTTCCTGTTCATATTCCTCTTGTTCTTCTGAGATCTGTTCCTCCCCCAGAGCAGCAGCGGCTACTTGGCGGGGTCTTGGGCTCTGGTACTGGGGGCAGTTTGGGTCGTTTGCATAGTGTCCGATTCGTTGGCATCGATGGCACGTAACATTGGCTCGATATCCCGGTCGCGCCGGGGTGCTGCCCCGGTTGGCCGGGGGGGTGGTGCTGGTAGCGGGGGCGACCGGAACGTTGTCTCTTCCGCGTCCTTGGCCTCCTCCTCCTCCTCGGGGACGGTGTTGACCACTGTTGTTCCGGTTTTGTTCGTAGGACCCATTTCGACCCACTCTGGTGATTTCCCACCGGTCAGCTTCGGCTGCGAGCTGCCGGGGATCCGTTAACTTGCTGTCGAGGAGGTGCTGGCGGAGTTCAATGAAGCAATTGTTCGACAGATGCTCCCAGACCATAAGATTGAACAGTTGTTCGTAGGTTGTGACCTTGCTTCCTTTGATCCAGCCTTCGAAGGCTCGGCTAAAGTAGTTTACATAGTCCACCCAAGTTGTACCCGGGATGCGGGTGCAGTCTCGGAACCTCTGACGGTACATCTCGGGTGTGAGGCCATAGCGGGTGAGGAGTGCAGCTTTCATATGGTCATAGGAGGTCATCTGGTGGTCCGGGAGTTGCAGCAGGGCGTCGCGGCCCTCATTGAGGAATCTCCCCCATAGACCGGCTCCCCAATCGCTTCTATCGATCCGGTGTGCAGTCATAGCGATTTCATAGGCCTTAAACCATTGCTGGATGTCGTCCTCTCGGAAGTACTCTCGGACGACATCCTTGGGGATGTGTACCTTTTTCTCTGTTGCCCCTGGGGTGTGGGGTTGCTCGGACACCCCTACTTCTTTATTCTGCTTGCGTAGGTCGATCTCAGCTAGTTTCCGCTCATGCTCATATGCCAGTTTCTTTTCCTCGAGCTCCCTTTGTCTCTGTTTCTCCTCTCTTTCTTCTCGGAGACGCAGGTGCTCTAAGTTGATTTTTTGTTCGGCCAATTTAAGTTCAATGTCCATTTTGAGCCGGGCCATTTCCAGCTCGTGTAGTCGGGTTTTCTCTCGTTCCTGGATCTCGTCTTGCGAGAGACCCTTTCTTTGCTCCTCGGGGGCCGTGGTGGCTTTTGCTGCGATGTTTTGATCCGAGGTTCCGGCAGCCCCGGTTTCTGCCCAAGATTCTAGGGCCTGCTTAAAATCGTCTTTGGTACTTAGTCCGGTGGTAGCGATACCTAGTTCGATGCAGAACTGTTTTAGTTCACGATGGTTGTACTCGTCCAATTTCTCCATCTGGAATTTCTCCGTTGATCCGCTTTCTTTAGTTGACATCGTGATTCGCCGTGGGGTGAGCTACTCTCTGTACGGTTATGCGGTGATTCGGATCGCGCCGCTGGCCACCAATGTTAGACGGACCGGGAGGGTCGGCCGAGGATAAGGGGAGAGGTCTCCGGGGAGAGCCGTCTCCAGCGATCGTACAGACAAGTAACTTCCCCCCCACAGACGGACACCACACAAGGGTAAAGTTCAACGAGACTTTATAGGCAATTCTTTAAGGTTACGATGGAATGGTACAAGGAGGTCTGGACTCAGGGGTCCCCTCGGTTCTGGTCTCTGGCTTGGGAAAAGGGTAGCGGGACAGTCTTGTTACCAAAAGATGAAACTAGCTCTCAATCCTCGAGCTCGGCGTTCTAGATGATCGGGCCGCGGCGGAGCCAGCAGGTCCCGAGATGGACGAAGGAAACGACGGTCCGCGGCGGAGCCAGCAGGTCCCGGTGAAGATGGTGAATGCAAACGGTCCGCGGCCACGCCAGCAGGTCCCGACGACGATGAAGGATATGAAGGTTACGAAGGTTGCGGCAGCGCCAACAGGCAAGACGATGGTGCACGAGACAGAGCTATGGCAGCGCCAGTAGTCCGTCAAGGATGAGTTCTTCTCTGCGTCTCTCGACTCCAAGATACAACTGCCTTCCTGCTCTGGAGCTGCCCCAGTTATAGGGCTGGTGCCCTTTGATGTCCGGACCCTCGCACTTGGAGGTCGGGAGGTCCGGGATGAGGGAGTCCAGACACCCAGCAGGGGGGTGGAGCCAGCGCCCGGGGAGGCGATGGGCGAGCGGCACCTGGCGGGGGAGAGCCATCGACACCTCTTTCCCCCAGTGACTTGCCAAGTAGCCCGCTCACCTCCTGGGTGGATGGTGGTGCCGGGATGTCTGAGACCTGGCCAGGCCCAGGGTTGAGGTCGATCTGGGGCCAGGCGGCCTCGTGGTGGAGTATCCAAGATGGCGCCCAGGATGGGCGCGCAGGCCGGCAGTGGATCAGGCCCACGAGGGCGACGTGTTCGAGGGTAGGGGTCCCGGAGGGGACGGAGGACGTGTAATGGTGGTGGGTGGTACCTGCGTGACCGGGCTCGGGCCTGGTCGGGCCGGGGGAGAGTGGCCCTTCATGTGGCCTGTCCAACAGCCGCGAAACTATTGCGGAGGCGACCCCCGAGAGCCGCATTGCCCCTGGGACTCGAGACCCGGACGGGAGCTGCGGCGAAATGGCGGCCGAAAACGGAGGAGGCGGACGCTGCTCTTTGGCAGCGAGTGTTCTGCCGCGGGTCGGCAGCGGAGCATAGAGCGACTGCCGTGGAGGCCGGGACCCGGTGCAGAAAGGTGGGTCCCGGCGCAGAGCGAATAAGTGCCGGAGGCGGCTGCAGCCCGCGAGTGCCCAGCGGGTAATCACGAAACTTGAGGCCCCGGTCCCGGGCCCACGAAGTGCGGAGGAGCAAGGTCCCGCCGGGGCCCTGAAGCAGGTGGGGGCCCTGAACAGCAGGCACTACAGTGAAGCCTCGGCTTGGCACTGGGGAGATGACCCCCTTTGCTCGCTTGCCTGAGGGGTGTCCGGAACAGGGGTGCTGAGGTCGGTGCAGGCAGCACAGATCATCACGAAAATTGAGGCTCAGGCTTTGGGGCCTACGAGGGCCGGGCTGCCGGCGGGGAAGACGCAGCTTGCCCAGCGCTCCTGAGGAGCTTCACCAGCCAGCGCCGGGGGCACAGACCGCCCTACAGACCGCACTGCCCGGGAGAAGGGTTGGCGACCGAAAGGTGAGGAGGGGTACGGAGGTGCCTAGCAGCAGGCCACAGCCCGGACCAGTCAGGTTCAGCGGGAGGAGCTCCGGGAGTGGGGGGGGCAGCCCCCTTGCGGAGTGGTCCCCACAGGAGACACAGATCATTCGGGAGAAGCCCGACCGCACTTTAAGCTACCCGGCCACCTTGGGGGAGCAAATTTGATACTACAAACCCGGTTTGGGGGGGGGCAGGCCCACCTGGCCCTCCGGGGATAGAGAGACCAGAGCGGTATGGCCAACATGGGACACAGAGGAGGCCGTACCATTACTGACATGCTGGTCAAAAGCACCCCAAAGGGGGAGAAGAGTCAATCACCCCCGGCGGCGCCGACCGGCACCCCGGGGCAGGAGGATGGAGGGGCCCCTATCACTAAGGCCTTCTTGGAGTCACTTTTTAACTCCCTGCGGAAGGACTTTCAGACCCTGAAACAAGAACTGGCCGGGGAGCAGCAGGAACTTCGCCGGGATCTGGACAGTTGGGGGGGAAAGAGTGGCGACTGTTGAGGAGGCGGACCAGTCTCGGAGTGAAGAAGTGGAACTTCTGCAGCAAGAGGTCCTCCGCGAGCAACAAGTGGACCTCCAAGCACACGCGGAGGACCTTGAGAATCGCTCCCGGAGGAATAACCTACGGGTCCGGGGAGTGCCATCTAAGGCAGAGAGGAACAGTGTCACTTTCTACCTGCAGGGATTGTTCAGGGAGATCCTAGGTGAACCTGCAAACTTTGAAATTTGCATAGACAGAGCGCACAGAGTCGGCCTGGCACGTTGTGCGCCTGCCCCCCCCCCGCCGGACATCTTGGCCTTTCTACCGGACTTCCCCTTGAAAGAACGGATCCTGAAAGAAGCCCGCCAGAAACAACCTCTCCAATTCCAGGGCTATCCTGTGGCCTTGTTTCAAGACCTTTCTGCCATCACTCTGCAAAAGAGGAAAGCCTTCCGGGTGGCCACGGCCTTCCTGCAGGATGATGGGATTCCCTATCCTTTCGGCTAATCTTCAAATGGAAGGGGACCTTGCACCAGCTCCGCTCGCTCCGGGACACTTGCGCCCTGCTAGGCATCGACCTTGAAGAGGACGAGCGAGGGGGAAAGCATCGCTGCGACATTCGCAGGAGGGATCCAAGCAGCATTCAAGAGGCGAATGGCTACGAGTAGGGCGACAACGCTCTCCCAGGGTGGAACTTAAACCAGATCCGACGACCATGGCTCAAGAGCAGGCAGCGGGCATAAAAGAGGTGGTCAAGGACACGACGGCCCTGCACTGAGGCAGCATCAACAAGGGATTTTCTTTCATCACACTGCGCCCACACAGGCGGGGGGGACGGGCCGGGGGCCAGCGGGGTTGCCACCACCACACACTCCTCCACACTAAGTTTCTATGGGCCTGGACTGGTACTGATAGGCCTGGGACTATGGTTTGCATTTGGGGATTCCTAGTTGGGGTTAGGGAGGAGGGGATTGGAGTTTGGGGGGGGACAGATGGCAGGGGGGGGGGGGGAGTTGGGGAGTTGGTTGGGGGGGGGGGAGGAAGGACAGGGCAAGGATGGGAACCAGTGTGCCGCGGGGGACCAGTGGGTTGCAAGGGTCAGTGCCTACCTGGGCACAGAAACGGTCCACAATCAGCCTCATGTAGCAATGCAGGCCCTCTAAATGAGCGATGGCTGACGCTACCTTGAAGATTCTGACGCTAAATGTGAAGGGTTTGAACAACCACGTTAAGCGTAGGGCAGTGCTTTCTTACCTAGAAAACTCGGGGACTGAGATTTGTCTACTTCAAGAAACTCACCTACTCACGAAAGATTGGCACAGAATGAGGTCCCAGATATTCCCGCATCAATTCTTCTCCTCCACACCAGAGAAGAAAGCAGGGGTTGCGATCTTAGTGTCTAAACATTTTTCAAGGGCAGCTTAAGGGCAGGGTGGGTGAGATCAAAGGTAGACTGCTAGCCTACAGCATTCAGTTAAGAGACCAGCAACTGATAGTGGGGTCTTTATACGCACCGAACACGGGACAGGAGCCATTCATACGGAACGTGATTTCGGAGGCATTGGGTTCTTCTGATCCCATTATGCTTCTGGGTGGGAGCTTAACTTAGTGATGGACACTAACATGGACAGGTCTGGACCCAGATATGGTAGTGCGGACACTATCTCGGGTTCAGGCAGGGACTGGCTACGGCAAAGGGGACTAGTGGACCTCTGGAGGGCTACACACCCCGGGACTTCACAATTCACCTTTAATTCAAAAGTGCACCACACTTATGCCAGGCTAGATCACTTCATCGGATCTTCAGAACTAGAGGCTCGGGTCGCGGGCGTCGATATCGTTCCAGCGGCTATCTCAGATCATGCGGCAGTGGAACTCACGCTCAAAGTTCCCAAGATTAGGAGACCTCCGGGCGGGTGGAGATTGAGGGAACCCCTCCTGCAACGCGCAGATGTAGCCAAGCAGATCCGCCAGTGCATCACCGATTATTTAACTAATAATGAAAACCCTGAGACGCCAGTAACTGCACTGTGGGGGGGGCCCTGAAGGCGGTGGTGCGAGCGGAATTCATTGAGATTGCGGCGGCGGAGTCCATGGACCGCAGAGCGAAGCGTGAGGCCTTGACGGCCCAGGTGGTATAGCTGGAGAGGGTTGATAGCTGCACTGGGGCACCCAGGGTCTGGAAGCAACTTAAGGCTGCCAGGGCTCAGTTGGCAGGTCTAGACACGGACAGAGCGGAATATGCCGCCCTTCGCCTCCGCCATACTTACTAAGTAGGCGGAAATAAGACAGGGAGATTACTGGCTAGCGCATTGAAGGCGAAGGTCCAACGATGAAAAATCCAGACCCTGCGGGACGGGAACGGCGTTGAGCTCCGAGAAGAGATGCAGATCGCGGAGGCCTTCCGCGATCATTATGCCTCATTATATCACGCTGAAACCACCCCAGTAACCAGCGCCGAGGCCTACTTGGCAGGCGCTGCCACTACTGCGCTATCCTCCGCGACTGCGGACTCCCTTGATGCTCCCATCCGCCTAGATGAGGTGACGGCAGCCATTTCCTGACTCAAACCACTGAAATCGCCAGGCCCAGACAGCTACTCCGCTGGGTTTTATAAAACATACTGCTCGTTGCTCGCCCCTGTTGTCACAAACTTTTTAATTCTTTTCAAGGCCCGGGCTCCATCCCCTCGGATATGCTAGAAGCGGAGATTGTGGTCTTGCGGAAACCGGGCAAAGAGACTACACAATGTTCGGCATTTCGGCCCATTTCTCTGCTTAACGTAGACCTGAAGCTTTTCACTGGCATTTTGGCATCAAGACTTGGGCCATGCTTACCCGGGATTATTGAGCGGGATCAATCGGGCTTTGTCCCGGGGCGGCAGTGCAGCGATAACACTAAAAGGATTCTCCATCTGATTGACAAAACCCACTTCCAGCAGTCGGATTCGGTTCTATTAGCGATTGATGCTGAAAAAGCATTTGACCGTGTCGACTGGAACTTCCTGCAGAAGGTCCTGGCATATTTCGGGGTGGGGGAGCGCTTCCAGGCCTGGATTGCGAGCTGCTACCATGGCCCCCGGGCGCGGGTTCACCAGGGTGGCCTGCGCTCTAGACCCTTTTAGATCCAACATGGCACTCGGCAGGATTGCCCCCTCTCGCCGCTCCTGTTTGCACTGTATGTTGAACCGCTGGCGCAAAAGGTGCGTGGCAACCCGAACATACAAGGCGTTATGTTCGGTGGGGAATCTCAGTCTATTGGCTTATACGCCGATGATATTCTAGCTGCTCTTGACCGACCGGAGAGTTCTGTGCCACGTTTCTCGCTGAAGTAGAGGCATTTGGAGAAGTGTTCGGCTTCCGAATGAATAGAGGGTAGTAACTGCTTCTACCACTAGGCAGGAATGCTCACCTGACGTCTGGCGCACTCTCGTATGGCGGGGGACTACAGACAAGCACACAGCTTCCGTACCTGGGTATTACCCTCACCCCATTCAAGGAACACACAGTTGCCCTCAACGACACCAACCTCACGTCCCAGATTCGTAAGGATTTGGCGCGCTGGTCCAAGCAACCGCTCTCCTTGCTAGGGCGTATCGCGGCGGTAAAAATGTCGCCCTTCCCAGGATTTTATACATTTTTCAGACTGTCCCAGTGCTCCCGCCGGCCGGGACTATTTCAAACCTGCAGACAGCCTTCCAGCACTTCATCTGGGGAGGGAAACGGCCGCGCCTCCATACACAACTGGCGTATCGGGGGATGGACGAGGGAGACGTGGGGATCCCCAATCTCACACAATACTTCCAAGCTACACAACTGCGCTACCTGGTGGAGTGGCACAGACCGGAATCTGAGAAGAGGTGGTTCTTCCAAGATAGGGCCATGGCTCAGATGTCACTATGGAAGATACCGTTTCTCTGGCGCACTGACAGGCCACGCTACATCCAGAACTCACCTATCACCCGCACCATCCTGCGGGTGTGGGACAGGGTCGCCGTTCCCCGGGGTCTCACGACCTTCCCCGCTCACCCCCTCTGGGACAATCCGGAATTTCCGCCAGGCACCGACCCCCACGCTTTCCCTCAATGGCGCGATTCCACCTGTAGGTCGGCTGGGCACCTCTTCGATCTGCGGCGCTTTCTCCCTCTCTCAGAAATCTCCCAGGGGTATGACATCACCTCACCACAGCTGTTCGAATACTTTCAGCTCAGACACTGGCTTACGCAACCAGACACTGCCCCACTGTGAGAAGTTGGCCTGATATATGTCTCCAATTCTGGGGGCACCTTGTATCAGTCCAAACAATCCCTTATGGTGATGGTTGTAAGTCAACCTTATAGACAAGCTATCCTAAGGGTAGCATGGACTAAGCAGCCTTAAAGGCATAACTCAAGAGGGCATGTGAAGCCAGCTGTTTTACCACTCACAATCCTGTAATATGAAATGAAAGGACACCACACAAGTTATATATTATAAAAATATATGTATTTATTACTAGAATAATCCTCTATACTCTTATGAGTAGAAGCACAAGCGTTTAAACAAAAGCACAGTAGAACATATGAAAGTTGCACAATTATGGATGAGGCCCAGGGGCCACTCAAACCATATACTAAATGTTAGACAGGACCTGGAGGGTCGGCCGAGGACAGGGGAGAGGTCTCTAGGGAGAGCCGTCTCCAGCGATCGTACAGATGAGTAACTTCCCCCCCACAGATGTACACCACACAAAGATAAGGTTCAACGCTCTTTATAGGCACTCTTTAAGTACGGTAGAATGGTACAAGGAGGTCTGGACTCAGGGGTCCCCTCGATTCTAGTCTCTTGGATGGGAAAGGGGGTAGCGGGACAGTCTTGTTACCAATTTGGTAGGTGCGAGGCAAAGATGGGTAGCTCACAATCCTCGAGCTCAGTGGTTCCGGAAGTCGGGCCGCGGCAGCGCCAGCAGGTCCCGAGATGATCGTAGGTAGCAACGGTCCGCGGCAGCGCCAGCAGGTTCCGACGAAGGTGGTAGGTACAACGGTCAGCGGCAGCGCCAGCAGGTCCCGACGAGGATGAAGGTTGCAGAAGGCTGCGGCAGCGCCAGCAAGCAGGACGATAGTTCACAAGGCAGGACTGCGGCAGCGCCAACAGTCCGTCAAGGATGAGTTCTTCACGGTGTCTCTCGACTCCAGGATACAACTGCCTTCCTGCTCTGGAGCTGCCCCAGTTATAGGTCTGGCGCCCTTTGATGTCCGGACCCTCGCACTTGGAGGTCGGGAGGTCCGGGATGAGGGAGTCCAGACACCCAGCAGGGGGGTGGAGCCAGCGCCCAGGGAAGCTGGGGGCGATCGGCACCTGGCGGGGGAGAGCCATCGACACTTCTTTCTCCCATTGACCTGCCAAGTGGTCCGTTCACCTCCTGGGTGGATGGTGGTGCCGGGATGTCGGGGCCTGGCCAGGCCCAGGGTTAGGGTCGAGTGGAGGCCACGCGGCCTCGTGGTGCAGTGTCCAAGATGGCGGCCGGGTCGGGCAATGAGGCTGACAGTGGCCCGGCCCCATGGTACAGAGATGTCCGGGGGCAGGAGTCCCGTAGGGGACGGGTTGCGGGTGGCTTCTGTGGGTAACACCTGGAGGGCCGGTGTCCGGGCCCTGTCATGCGGGGAGGGAGCGAGCCCTTCATGTGGCCTGTCCAACATGCGTCCCCCCCAGCTAAAGGCGGGGAGAGTCACCCATCTTCTTGGGGACTCTCCTCGTCGAGGCGGAAAAAGCGTGACAGGCCGTCCGAGTTGGCGTGGTCCTGGCCAGGTCGGTGCTCCACAGTGAAGTCCATCCCCTGCAGGGAGATGGACCAACGCAATCGTTTGGGGTTTTCCCCCCGCATCTGCATTAGCCATTGCAGGGGCCGATGATCTGTTTGCACCCGGAAGTGGGTACCGAAGAGGTAGGGCCGGAGCTTCTTGAGGGCCCACACTACTGCGAAGGCCTCCCTCTCGATGGTGCTCCAGCGCTGTTCCCGGGCCAGTAGGCGCCTGCTGATGAAGGCCACGGGTTGGTCAAGTCCATCGGGGTTCAGCTGGGAGAGGACAGCCCCGATGCCATGGTCGGAAGCATCAGTCTGTACGATGAATTCCCGGCTGTAGTCGGGGGCCTGGAGCACAGGGGCGGTGCACATGGCGGCCTTCAGTTTCTCGAAGGCCGCTTGACAGTCTGGAGTCCAGTTGACCATTTTTGGGTGTTTCTTTGATGTGAGCTCTGTGAGGGGCCCCACAATACTGCCATAGTCCTTCACAAACCGCCGGTAGTACCCGGTGAGCCCCAAGAAGGCTCGGACCTCGGTCTGCGTGATGGGAGGCTGCCAGGACTGGATGGCAGCGATCTTGAGCTGAAGGGGGGCCACCAGACCGCTTCCCACTTGGTGTCCGAGGTAGGTCACGGACCCTTGACCAATTTGGCACTTGCTGGCCTTGATTGTGAGGCCCGCCTGTTGGAGGGCCTGCAGGACCTCTCGGAGGTGGCGGAGGTGGTCTGACCAGTGGCGGCTGTACACAGCGATATCGTCCAGGTAGGCGGCGCTGAACTCTTCGAGCCCCGCCAATACCTGGTTCACTAGTCGCTGAAAAGTAGCTGGAGCGTTCTTCATGCGGAATGGCATGACTTTGAAATGGTAGTGGCCATCAGGGGTGGAGAAAGCGGATCGTTCTTGAGCCCGGGGGGTGAGGCCCATCTGCCAGTAGCCCGCTGTCAGGTCGAAGATGCTGAGGTAGCGGGCAGCCCCCATGCGGTCGATTAGTTCATCTGCTCGGGGAATAGGATGAGCATCGGTTCTGGTGACCGCGTTTAGACCCCGATAGTCAACGCAGAATCGGAGCTCAGGAGTGGTGCCCGGGGCAGCAGCTTTGGGGACCAGCACGACCGGGCTGGCCCAGGGGCTGTCCGAGGGCTCGATGACCCCAAGCGTGAGCATTTTTGACACTTCTTCTTGGATGCAGGCACGTACCCGATCTGGTACGCGGTACGCCCGATGCCTGATAGGGGAACTGTCCCCAGTGTCCACGTCGTGCAAGCACCAGGGGGTGACCCCTGGGGTGAGGGAAAATAGGGTCGCAAATTGCAGCAGGAGGCCCCGACAGTCTTGGCGCTGTTCCGGGGTGAGGGCATCTGAGAGTCGGACCCCGTCCACTGAACCATCTTCCACACGGGCTCCTTAGGAGGTCAGGGAGGGGCTCGGAGTCTTCTTCCGCCCCACTGTCTGTAGCCATCAGTAGGCTGAGCTCCGAGCGTACAAAGTGAGGTTTAAGTCTGTTGGCGTGGAGGACCCGGAGGGGGTTCCGGGGAGATTCCATATCGATGAGATAGGTGACGGGGCTATTGCGCTCGACTACCTTGAAGGGCCCCGTCCACTTGTCCTGCAGGGCACACGGTTCGGTGGGGGACATTACCCATACTTGTTGGCCAGGTTCGAATTCGATGGAGGAGGCATTTTGATCGTACCACTTCTTCATGTCCTCCTGACTGGCCTCAAGATTCGCTTTTGCTATCTCTCTGAATCGTCTGGTCTGATTGCGTAGGGTCAGGAGGTACTTGAAGACGTCTGGAGGGGTCTTCAGGGGGGCCATCTCCCACCCTTCTTTGACTAGGCTGAGGGGCCCTCGAACAGGGTGTCCGTACAAGAGTTCGAAAGGGCTGAAGCCGAGGGACTTCTGGGGGACTTCTCGATAGGCGAAGAGGAGGCACGGGAGTAGCACATCCCACTGGCGACGGAGGGGCTCTTCCAACCCCCCGATCATTCCCTTGAGTGTACGGTTGAACCGCTCGACCAGTCCGTTTCCTTGAGGGTGATAGGGGGTCGTGAATCGGTAGGTGACCCCGCACTGTTGCCAGAGGGATTTCATATATTTTGAAATAAAGTTTGTGCCTCTGTCGCTGACAACTTCTCGGGGGAAGCCCACCCGGGAGAAGATCCCCATTAAGGCCCGGCCGACCACCGGGGCTGTTACAGTTCGCAGGGGAACAGCCTCGGGGTAGCGGGTGGCGTGGTCCACTAGTACCAGGATGAATCGATGTCCTTGTGCTGTTCGGGGGTCCAGGGGCCCCACAATGTCTATTCCCACCCTTTCGAACGGGGTGGTAACAACTGGGAAGGGTTGCAGGGGTGCCTTGAGTTTGCGGCCGCTCTTCTCGCTGGCCTGGAACGTGGGGCAGGACCGGCAGTGGTTAAAACGTCATGTCTCATTCTTGGCCAGAAAAAGTGGGTCACCAGGCGGTTGTAGGTTTTGTCCTGTCCCAAGTGTCCAGCCAGGGGGACATCGTGGGCCAAATTCAACAGGAAGTCTCTGAAACGGAGGGGTACCACCAATACTCGACTGGCCCCTAACTCTGCGATTCTCTGTTCGCTATACAACAGGTCGTTGTCCCAATAGATCCAATGGGCTCCGGTGGTATCTCCCGCGCTCTGGGCGAGGGCTTGCTGTCGTAGCCCCTCGAGGGAGGGACAGGTCTTCTGCTCTTGATGGAACTGTTCCTGGGTGGGCCCCCCTTCTTGACGCCACTGAGCCAGGTCGGGAAGGTCCTGGAGCTGAGCGGGCCCTTCTGGGGTTTGATCTGGGGGGTCAGTATGGTCGGTGTCCTCCACTGGAGCGATCGGGGGAGGAGGTGCTGGCCATTCTGGTTCTTCAGGTCGGGGGATGGCACGGGCGGCCATGGACCGGGTGGTTACGCACGCCCAGTCCGGGAGGCCCAACATCCCCAGGTGTTCTCTTCTTTCCACGGCGGCCCACGGGGAACTCTCGAGATCATTCCCCAGGAGACAGTCCACGGGGGCATCATCGCGGACCGTCACCTTCAGCAGGCCGGAGACTCCTCCCCATTCGAAGGGGACGCAGGCCATCCGACACAGACTTTCCGAGTTGTCGGCTGAACGGACGGGGCAGAGAATGTTCGGCAGGATCTGTTCTGGGGTTACCAGGTGACAACGGACGGCCGTCACACTGGCCCCTGTGTCACGTAGGGCTTCAGCCCTGCGCCCATTAATGTTCACCCACTGACTGTATTTTCTGGTGTTGGCGGGTAGGGGAGCCCGCGGGATCATGTCTCTTCCCCCTAGGCACGCTAGAACCATGGCGGCCGGTTCCCACTCTTGTTGTTCTTGTTCGTATTCTTCCTGTTCTTCGGAGGTTTGCTCTCCTCCCAGGGCGACGGCAGCTACCTGGCGGGCCCCCGGGGTCTGGTTCTTTGGGCAATTTGGATCGTTGGCGTAGTGGCCGACTCGCTGGCATCGGTGACAAGTGACATTGGCTCGGAACCCCGGGCGCATCGGGAGGTTGCCCCGACTGGCCGGGGGCGGGGTGCTGGTAGTGGGAGCGGCCGGGACGTGTCTCTCCCCCGCCCCTGGCCTCCTCCTCCCCCTCGGGGACGGTGCTGACCTTGGTTGTTCCTGTTCTGTTCGTTCGGCCCACTCCGGCCTACTCGGGTGCTCTCCCATCGGTCAGCCTCAGCGGCGAGCTGCCGGGGATCAGTCAATTTGCTGTCGAGGAGGTGCTGCCTGAGCTCGACGAAGCAGTTGTTGGAGAGGTGCTCCCACACATTGAGGTTAAAAAGTTGGTCGTAGGTCGTTACGTGGCTCCCCTTGATCCAACCCTCGAAGGCTTGGCTGAAATAGTTCACATATTCCACCCACGTTGTACCCGGGATTCGGGTGCAGTCTCTGAACCTCTGGCGGTACATTTCGGGTGTAAGCCCATACCGAGTGAGGAGGGCAGCCTTCATGTGGTCGTAGGACGTCATTAGATGGTCTGGGAGCTGTAGGCCTTCATTTACGAACCTCCCCCATAGACCCGCTCCCCAGTCACTTCGATCGATCCGGTGGGAGGTCATGGCGATCTCGTAGGCCTTGAACCACTGTTGTATGTCGTCGTTTCGGAAATACTCTCGGACGACATCCTTGGGGATGTGGACCTTTGGTTCTGTAGCTCCTGGGGTGCGCGGTTGCTCGGGCACCCCCAGGTCTTTGTTTTGCTTCCGTAGGTCTAACTCTGCCAGTTTGCGCTCGTGTTCGTACGCTAGTCTCTTTTCTTCGAGTTCCCTTTGTCTCCGTTTTTCTTCCCGCTCTTCACGGAGCCGTAGATGTTCTAGGTTAAGTTTTTGTTCGGCTAGTTTTAGTTCACCGTCCACCTTGAGCCGTGCCATTTCTAATTCATGTAGTCTGCTTCTCTCTCTCTCTTGGATCTCTTCCTGCGAGAGACCCGTTCTTCGCTCTTCGGGAGCGGTGGTGTTCCTTTCTGATGCTGCAATGTTTTGGTCCGGGGGTCCGACGGCCCCGGTTTCTGCCCAAGACTCAATGGCGTGCTTGAAATCGTCTTTGGTGCTCAGACCGGTGGTAGCAATGCCTAGTTCGATGCAAAATTGTTTCAACTCACGAAGGTTGTACTCTTCCAATTTGTCCATCTGGAATTTTTCTGCGCTCTCTCTGGTTGTCATTGTGGTTTAGTCGTGGGGTGAGTCACTCTCTGTACGTACGCGTTGATTCGGATCGCGCCGCTGGCCACCAATGTTAGACAGGACCTGGAGGGTCGGCCGAGGACAGGGGAGAGGTCTCTAGGGAGAGCCGTCTCCAGCGATCATACAGATGAGTAACTTCCCCCCCACAGATGTACACCACACAAAGATAAGGTTCAACGCTCTTTATAGGCACTCTTTAAGAACGGTAGAATGGTACAAGGAGGTCTGGACTCAGGGGTCCCCTCGATTCTAGTCTCTTGGATGGGAAAGGGGGTAGCGGGACAGTCTTGTTACCAATTTGGTAGGTGCGAGGCAAAGATGGGTAGCTCACAATCCTAGAGCTCAGTGGTTCCGGAAGTCGGGCCGCGGCAGCGCCAGCAGGTCCCGAGATGATCGTAGGTAGCAACGGTCCGCGGCAGCGCCAGCAGGTTCCGACGAAGGTGGTAGGTACAACGGTCCGCGGCAGCGCCAGCAGGTCCCGACGAGGATGAAGGTTGCAGAAGGCTGCGGCAGCGCCAGCAAGCAGGACGATAGTTCACAAGGCAGGACTGCGGCAGCGCCAACAGTCCGTCAAGGATGAGTTCTTCACGGTGTCTCTCGACTCCAGGATACAACTGCCTTCCTGCTCTGGAGCTGCCCCAGTTATAGGTCTGGCGCCCTTTGATGTCCGGACCCTCGCACTTGGAGGTCGGGAGGTCCGGGATGAGGGAGTCCAGACACCCAGCAGGGGGGTGGAGCCAGCGCCCAGGGAAGCTGGGGGCGATCGGCACCTGGCGGGGGAGAGCCATCGACACTTCTTTCTCCCATTGACCTGCCAAGTGGTCCGTTCACCTCCTGGGTGGATGGTGGTGCCGGGATGTCGGGGCCTGGCCAGGCCCAGGGTTAGGGTCGAGTGGAGGCCACGCGGCCTCGTGGTGCAGTGTCCAAGATGGCGGCTGGGTCGGGCAATGAGGCTGACAGTGGCCCATGGTACAGAGATGTCCGGGGGCAGGAGTCCCGTAGGGGACGGGTTGCGGGTGGCTTCTGTGGGTAACACCTGGAGGGCCGGTGTCCGGGCCCTGTCATGCGGGGAGGGAGCGAGCCCTTCATGTGGCCTGTCCAACACTAAAATAGTGGTATAAGTATCACTAATCGAACAGTGGTCAGGCCAAAGGCCTGGGGAATCGCTGGGACCAATCAGGACTAGCAATGCTGAAGTCGGGAAAAGCCCGCGGGATTTGGGTGCAGCGCTGAAAGCACACACATGCACCAATGCAAAGTCAATGGTGCGTAAAAGTAATCGAGTTACTGTTTTAAGAGTCTTCCGACTGACCTAGAAGGACAAAACTTTAGACTTAGACACTAGAGGTGTATACCTATACAGGAGCACCGGCGTTCAAGAGTTACCTCACCCACAGGAAGTGGGTGCACAGG
This sequence comes from Lissotriton vulgaris, assembly GCF_964263255.1. Taxonomy (NCBI): domain Eukaryota; kingdom Metazoa; phylum Chordata; class Amphibia; order Caudata; family Salamandridae; genus Lissotriton; species Lissotriton vulgaris. Next base: position 842,345,822 of record NC_141697.1, read on the forward strand.
TGCAAAGTCGTGTCGGCTTTCGTCGTGTAGATCTATGGAGCCTGTAGATGATGATGCTGCAGGCGGCCAGAAGAGAAGTGTCCGGTGCGATCCAAGGGTGGATCGAAGCTGAAGGGAACCTGAAAGCAGAGGGGACAGAGTCTGGGTCACTCAGCAGTGACCAGGGTGGAACCAGGAAGGAACCAGGCAATGTCGGGCGCAATCAGGTGGTTGTCGAGAAGCTTGTCTCCGCTGCCACGTGGACTCTGGGGCACCGAGGATGTCCAGGAGTGGACCACGAGCTGTCCCACAAAGGCTCTCGCTGTTGGTGGTGTCGGCTTCCGGATTGGAGCAAACAAACCTTGGCAAGCGCAACCCACGCAGGATTCGAAGATCGCTTCTTACTCGGACCAGGAAGGTCAGAGCGGGTGCTCCTTTTCAGGGAAGCGAGGGCCAGTCCAGAGCAACCAGACTGGCAGAGCAAATTTAAAGGTTCGTCGGTACTGGGGGCGCTAGCCAACGTGCAAACGACCGGACCAACGCGTTGAGCAGCAAAATGCAGAAGGGCCCCACGCAGCACTCGGAGAGTGTGGAGGGGGTAGCTTTGGTGCAAAAGCTGCTCAGGGCTGGGGCTTCTCAAACAAGATCTCCCTCTTTGCCGACGACATCCTGCTGTCCCTCACGGAACCCGAGAGCTCTCTCCCTAGCCTCCACACGGAGCTCGCTCGCTTTGAGTCCCTCTCGGGCTTCAAGGTCAATTCTGGCAAGTCTTTCATTCTTAACCTCTCCCTTCCTTCGGATAGGGCGTCGCTCGCTTGGCCCGCCAAGTCCCTACAATACCTGGGGGTGCCTTTGACCCCTTCGCTCCGGGGCCTCTTTCAAGCTAATTTTCCCCCTTTCCTCACACAAATTCAATCCGAATTAGCGAAATGGAAGCCGCTCTTCCTCTCATGGCTGGGCCGCATCCACACACACCCACTGAAGGTCTGGGACACTAACAGACGACGAGCGGTGGACCACCTTCCAGTCCCCATACACTCAGATACACCACACTTCCTTTTTTACCCCGGCCCTCCAGGAGGGCCCCTTTGACGCCTGGAAGCGGGGCGGGTGCCTCTCCTTGATACATCTATTCCGTGATGTGGAGCCTCTCACCTTTCAGGAATGTCGGGATGAATTTCAATTACCAGCCACTGAATCCTACCACTAGATCCAACTCATGCACTGGGATCTTCATCTCCCCATTAGAGATGCTGCTACTCGCCCCGTGACCAAATTTGAGGCCTTCCTAGCTAAATCTTCCTCGATGAAGGGAGTGATATCCTTTATCAATTCTTTTTTGCTTAAAAACTGCATCTCGCCGCGACCTAGATATATGACTATGTGGGAAGACCTGCTGCAGCGCCCAATCACCGATGAGGACTGGACTCATCTGTGGGCCGATACCCACCGCTTTAACCAATCTATCGCCCTCAGAGAAGCCCACCTCAAGACGATGATGGACTGCTATCTTCACCCTTCCAAACTTCGGCGGATATTCCCCGCCACTTCCGACAGATGCTGGAAGGGTTGTGGCCAGTAGGGGGATTTTCGTCACATCTGGTGGGACTGTCCCTCCATTAGACCCTATTGGGAAGAAATTTTAGCGCACATAAAGGAGATGCTTGGCTATCCTATTCCCACGGACATGGCGGGGGTCCTTTTGGGGCTCCGCGATCCCTCCCTGCTACATCAAACACAGGCGGACAAAGCTATTATGTGGCTGTGCGTTGGGGCTGCCAAGATAACCCTAGCAGCAGCTAGGAAGAAGAAGGAGGCCCCAGCCATATCCCTATGGCACGCCCGCCTTTGGCACCTTCTAAGCTTAGAGCGCATGGCGGACATCTTTAGGGATGAATTTAAGAACTTTATCTTTAAATGCGGTCCGCTAGTTACTTTTCTCTCACGGGGTCTCCCTTCAGCAGTCTGCCCTCCCACTGTCAGGGCTCTACATCTCTTCCAAATGTGAGCATACCATAGCGCCTGCTGCGCTCCTACTTATTGGTCCTGTTGTTTCCTTCGCTGTTCCCCTCTTCTTTTAGTAGCTGTTGCCACCACCAGGGGGGGTGTTCTGGGGGCGGGGGGGGGGGGGGGGGGGGGGGTAGGGAGAGGGCGGGGATTGGGGGGTAGGGAGAGAGCGGGTGTGGGGGGTTTGGACAGATGGGAGGGGGACAGGGGGGTCCTGTTTTGTTCTAGTTCAATGCTTGGCCTGCCTTCATCGAGGCCACTTCACTATGTCCTGTTCTTCTTTGTCTCCTTTAGCAGATATTTGGGGGCTTCTCCCCTCCACTCTCCTCAGGATGTTTGCTGACTGATTTGCGACTGAGTTTTATGGGGGCCATCTTCCCTGCTGCTTATAGCAATTGACTCTTAAATGTTCTGCTGGCCCCACAGCAGGAGACCTGCTTCTTTCGTCGCCTGTGGTTTTTCCTCTCTGTTGTCTACACTGCCTGTTATTTCTTCATCCTGACTGTATTCTATCCGATGTGGGAATTTTTGCTATGGCCATGTATTTTTATTAAGCTGTCTAGTACTCTGCTTGCACTTAAAATTTTCAATAAACATACTTTTGACAAAAAAAATCAACAATAAATAGCACACTTATCCGTTAAACCAAAAACTTTTGTCTTGATTAATTATCCTCACACGAACATGTCTCTAAAGTACAAAGCCCTTCCGCAACCTCATTTTTAACTGTTACAGATCCCCCACTGCAGTAGTCCGGGTGAATGGATATAGCTCGGCCAGTTTTATCATCTTATTCGCCCTGTACATGGAGCCACTCGCCCAGAGAATACGTCAAAATCAGGAGACTACAGGGATAAAGTTTGGCGGCTTCACGCATACCATTAGTCTATATGCAGACGATATACTGATCTCTTTAGAAAACCCACAAACTGCGTTACCAGCCTGTATGGCGGAACTAGATGCATTCGCCAAAGTGTTGTCTGACGTGATGTTTTCCCAGACAGGTAGGAACTGTGATAGACGTCCCCCGACCGGTGTTATGTGGTCTGGGGGGAGTTCTATGAAGTCACTGTTTTGGTGTTGAGGCGTTGCGGTTGTTATTATTTCCGCGGCCTCTTCCCTTATTGTTGTTACCTCTGTAACTGCCTCTTGAATTACCTCTGGGTGATGTTGGTGTGAAAGATGTGGATTGCTGATTCGTTCCTGTGTTCTTTGAGCCCCCTCTATAGGTGGATCTACGAAAGGAACCTCTGTGTGTTGGCTGTTGCAATGCTCCCATTGACTTCGCCGTTTCCGTATCTTTCTTCATCTTTTCTAATGTCTCGTCTGTGCTTGAACCAAACAATGTCTTCTGATCAAATGGTTTGTTCAGTAGGGCTGTTTGTACTTCTTGTTTGAATCCTGAGATTCTAAGCCATGCGTGCTTTCTTAGCATGACACTAGTGTTAATCGACCTTGCTGCAGTGTCTGCTGCGTCTAGTGCGCATTTAATGGAGGTATTAGTTATAATTTTACCTTCCTGTATTAATTGGTCTGCCTTCTTCTGATGTTCTTTTGGGAGATGTGTGAGAAGTTTCTCTAACTCATCGTAATGTGCCCTGTCGTAACGTGCGAGTAGTGCTTGTGTATTGGCTATACGCCAGCTATTCGCTGCCTGTGATGCTACTCTTTTGCCTGATGCATCTATTAACTTCGACTCTTTATCTGGTGGAGGAGCCTCTCCTGTAGATAATGAGTTTGCTCTTTTACGAGCGTTTGAGACCACCAGCGAGTCTAGAGGTACATGCCCTCTAATAAATATTGGGTCCTTTGGAGCCGCTTTGTATTTTTTATCGATTCTTGGGTTTAACACCCTGGCTCTCACTGGGTTTTCGAATATTTCCTCTGTGTGAGTAAGAAGACCCTTCAACATAGGAAGAGTACCTGATGTTCTCTGTGCATTAGGTAGAGTCTCTAACAAGAAATCTTCTATTTATTTATTTTTTTTAAATTTTTGAAAACCTTTATTGAGCACGAATCATAAGACAAATACGGGCCTACAACCATCCGGCCGGCCTCGACACTTCTGATGCTCGGTAGCAAAGTATACATCCACTCGGTAGCACGTCAGAATGTAGAAGCTTACGATACGTGTTACAGTGAATCCACGTACCCCAAGTGTCAGGAAATAATAAGGTTAATTTTAAAATAATTTTATATATAAGGAGATACAGAGCTAGAACGGATCAGTGTACAGTACATACATCCAAGTAATAAATGGGCAACGTCCATCAGGAGATTCCACTTACAATAAACATATCTAAAATGGCGGCACAAAACCAGGATACCAGGATGACAAAACATAGTGAGGTGAGCCCCCCAGCCGTTACCCTCCTAACACCAATCCCACCCACTGACCCAGGAAAAAGCGTGTAAGAAAGAAGAACGGAAAAAGAGAAAATAAAAAGGCCCATAGAAACAAAAAACGAACCAATGAAGACCCCCCACCCTACACGCATGCCGAGGCTATGGCCTACCCCCCCCTTAGCAGTGTGTCTGTCGCCCCAAAAAGAGAACCCGAAATATAGAGAACAAGCGAAGAAAGAAAAGAAAAAGTCCATAAATGCACGGTAGCACGTAGGGAGAGAGAGAAGAATACACTACCCTACTACTCCCAGGAAGAGGAAAAGCGGGGAGGAGCCCACCCAGCAACCGAACTCCCGGCCTCCCTCGCCGTCAATGTCTCCCGCGCCGTACACAACACAATGACAAAAAACTGTACTCCCAGTAAATCCGAAGCAGTAACACCCAGTACCTCAGTCCAGCACTAGTCCCCCCCCAGCAGATGAAATAAACAACAGGAGAAATCGACAGTGACGTGCAGCAAAAAAACAGGACATTAAAGACTACTCAGCCAAAATCATAAAACCTGTTTCAGTCCAGGTCCTCGCCATCCGATCCAATCAATGCGACAACAGACAATCCATCAACCCTGTCCGGACCGGCAGAATTTCTCCAGGCCTGTCCATTGCTGCGAGGCGCCTGTAACCAGGACAAAGAAGCAAGATGGCCGCTTACGAGGAGAGGGGACAATGAAGACTCCTTGTGCCGCAGGGTCCCAATCAGTGCAATAACACACCCCAGGGGCTCCAATGATAGAGGCAGCGAGGGGGACAGAAGACGAGGAAAAAGAGCTGCCGGGCCCCGGTGGATAGTTTGTAGGCAGAGTAGTCGCGTCAAAAGGAGAGGGTGCCTCTGCAACTGTTACACAGTCGATGAAGAAACACAGTACCTTGTAGCCAGGAGAATGCCCCACCGCCGTCTCTTCATTCGGCAACATTGTATCTCCTCCAGGTCGATACAGGGGCGGCGGGGGATCATCCAGCCGGGATCGCCCCGTGTCAGGCAGCGCTTCATCAAGCCTCCGGACCAGTGCCCGGACAGTGCTCCGCATTTCAGCTTTCAGTTCCATGAGGGCGGCCAGGATGTCGCCGCAGGTCGGGTCACTCCGTGTCGGAAGCCGGTCTGCATTATCCTCCCGTTTCTTCGATGCGGTCACCGGCACCAGGGCATATGGGCCCCCAGTCGCTGCCGACCCAGGAGCAGCCAACGTCTCGGCAGGGAGAACAGGCGCCATGTCCATGCCTGCTGCGCACAATGAATGGCGATGCGGGGGGGGAGAGCGGTATCTTAAGAAGCAATAGTGTAGCCGCCGGGGGGACTCCGTGAACAACTCGGAGTCAGCACAGGATGGGAGCCCTCCAGGTTCCCGTGGGTATCGACCGTCCACCACAGGGAAGACGCACCAAGATGGAGTCCACCCGTTACTCTATGGAGTGGCGGGGGAGAGCTAACCGTGGGGGGCTTCAGCGTCGTCCACGCCACCAGCAGCGCGAGAGAGAGTCTGACCCAGTTGGAAGGGTCCGACTCCGATCGTCCGGGCAGCGCTCTACTCCCCCGTGATCGTCAGCGTTTCACCAGCTCGTCTCCCCATCCACGTCCCTCGGCGTCCAGCGGCGGCCATCAGCGCAGGGTCCAGGGGAAGCGCCGGAGGTCCGAAAAACACCGAGTCTGCCACCAATTCCGCCGGGAAAGGTACCAGAAGAACGCCAGTCACTTCAGCGCCAGTATTTCACCGTGATAGGACGGCGCAGGTCAGGAGAAATGATCAGTATATCCGAAAGAAACCAGACGGCTTGCGGAGCCGGGAGCTCAAGCGTCCCTCCCGTCCGCCATCTTGGCTCCTCCCCTCAAGAAATCCTCTATTTGAGGTTCTGTAAGCATATCTAGTTTGTGATATTTTGCTGCCCTATTAATGAGCTGCACAAAACCTGTGTTATCATCAGGTGGTGAAGGCTTTGAGGGATATAGCTCTGGGTCGTTGTCCTCATCTGACCCTACATCATAATTTTCCCATGGATCCTCCTCATCTGGGATAGTTTTGTCATCCCCTTGAGGTTCTCCCTCCCCTAGATCACCGTCTACATCTGACTGAGGTGTAGCTGGTCTTGGTGTGGAAGGTGTAGGAATATTTGGCCTATTGTGAGGAATAGGAGAAGAGGGTGTTACTCTAGGACGAGGAGAAGCAGGAGGAGTTATATTCGTCCCCATTGTACTCTTTTTTGAAGGAAGAGGTTTATCTTCTGACTGTTCACTCTTTCTCTTCTTCGTGACCACTTTCCCAGTTTGTGGATCAATAAACAAGATCTTTTGTTTGGGATCTGTCTGTTGCTCCTGAATCGGTACCGATGGTCCTGGTTCCGAGAGGTGCTTTTGTTTTTGATCGTCAGATCTTGTTGTTTTCGACACCGAATGTCTGCTCGATTCCGACTTTCTTGGTATCGAGTGTCTCTTGGGCGATAAGTCATATTTATGTTTCGACATGGAATGTTTCGATACCGAGCTCTCCTTTGTATGTAGCCTCGGTGCCGAAGTCGATGTCGCCCTTTTCTCGGATCCGACATGGTGGGAGTCAGAGTGTTTCGGTTTCAGTTTCGGTTTCGTTGCCGGGCCCGAGGGTGGGGCGTCGGAAACTTTTTTCAGCGGTTTGACCGGGCCCGAGGGCGGGGTCGTTACCGCACGGGGTCGGTTTTTCGGTAAGGGGACGTCGTCACTCACGGTTTGTTGCTCGATGAGTTCTTCAACCTCCGACTGGTCCCCTTCCGACCCCGACTGGTCCTCTTCTTCCTCGATTTGTTCGTCTCCGAACAGCTCCGGGATCGCTTCCGCCTGCATTCTGGAAACCTCGTGTCTTCGAGCTCTACGATTTCTAATCGTTAGCTTGGAGGAGAACGCTGCGCAGGCTTCGCAGTCCCTGGATTCGTGTTCAGGCGATAGACAGAGGTTGCACACCTCGTGTAGGTCCTTGTGTGGGAACTTAGCACCACACGTTGGACATTTTTTGAATGGAGTCCTTTCCATGGACTCCGGGCTTGACTGCGTCGAGAAAGGCCTCCTGTTCTTCGACGTAGATCCAAGTTTTTCTCTTCTATTTTGAATTTGTAACGCGTCGGAATGGAAATGAACGCGTTCGAATAACAATACCGTCGAATTGGAAATGGAATACGTGCCGAAAATCACTTTCTTCTGAAGTTGATCTGGAGCGTCTCGATCTTCATCCGAACCCGATGGCGGAAAAAAACAATCTAAGGATGGAGCCGATGCCCATGCGCACTACCAACTAAGGGAGGAGTCACCAAGAGACAAAAGACTCTCCAAGAGAAAAACAAAGTGCAATCATCCGAGCCCAACACCAGATGGCGATCTATTCATAATGTACCATCTGCAGCCCATATGCCTCGAACACTTAGATACTCTAGTATCCAGGGGTAATCCATCTTATTCACACCAGGCATTCCATGGCTCTCCAGGCACATTGAATACAACTAGGATCCCAGTATAACACCTCTTGATACCCTATGCACAGCCAGGTAAAGGTTGTCCAGGTATTGTAATTAAGTGAATGTGTCTTGACTGTAGCTGTATTAATTTAACCATTCTTTTCAGGGCCTACTTCCATGCAGAGGGAGAAACGTCCACGAAGTCCAGTGTCTCTTCCCCTACTTTCCTTGTTTTGTTCCCTCCTTTCCCTCCATATCACCCTCGCGTTCTAGTGTCTGATAGACGCAAGAGGTGTAGGGGGGAAGGGCTGGCTATTAGTCGGTTCCTGGCACTGCTGCGGAAACTGCTCTTGAATCCTTACAACAACTTTCCCTGTACCCGCTTAACCCGCAGGTAGATAACCAAGACTTTACACTGGGCACTGGGAAACTGACTTTTCGCACACTGGAGACCCGCGTGTTGCCGCTTCTTAATTCACATCTATAACCCGGAGGGAGTGCTCCCCTTTACATATTTTAAACAAGAGTATGGCTTCCCGGAGACAGAACGGATGAGATACCTTTAAGTCAGACACTAGGCACTTCAACCACAAGTGAGGACAGATGCAGACAGACTATTCCTACCGTACGAAAGATGGCTCCTATCCCGCACCTCAAACGCTAAACTCATATCTGACCTTTATAAGATGTTGTAGACACCACAGACGCATATCTATAACCCAGGCAGGGAACGATGGGAGAGAGAACTAGGCAGGGTTCTTAGCCGTTAAGAATGAGAAAAGATATCCTACAGAGCACGTCACTCCGCATACCGCATTGGGCTCACAGAGAAACTCAAGAAAATAACAACATATTGGTACACTCCACGAGATGGATCATAGCAAAGAGAAACTCTGCTGGCAGGGCTGTGGCCAGGTTGGCAACCTGGTACACCTGTTATGGGAATGTAGCCATCTCCAATCTTACTGGGCACAGGTGCTGGACGATGTGGACAAACCCTTCCGAACGGAACTTCCACGCTTTCCAGCATATGTATTATTAGGGCTTCCTAACCCCCTAACGTATCCCCTACGCTCCCGCAGAGGACGTCAGATAGCCATCGCACTGGGTTACGCAATACAAAACATCCTCGCACACTGGAGCACCGCCACAACCCCTTCCATCACTGGCTGGCTGCATAAGATGTGGCACGTCCCGGGCATGGAAAAACTATCGCTTACCATGACGGGGGAAGGAGATCAATACGAGGAGCCCTGCCAACCATTCCGATCATTATAACAAAGAGGGGGAATAGAAAGTGGACAATATTTATCGGGGTCCAATGTACGTGTCCTGCAACTTGGAAATCAACAAAGAGTGTACTGAGTTCCCCACATGGGGTAAAGTAAGCAAAGGGACACCTCTCTCTCTAGGAGCGTACGTGACAGGGAATGTGATAATCCCTTGACGGAATTAAGGATGCCTCACACAATTCAAAGGTTGGACGACTGTTGCCATCCCACCCGATGATTGTATCGTGTCATCATTGGCCTCCTGCTCTTGCGGCAGGCTGGCGATGCAATGCCTGTCGGGTAGCACGAAGTGCTACACTTTAGCGGAGTTCTTTTATTCCTTAGCCAATGGGCGCGTGTGTGTGAGGGGCCAAAAACGAAGGTGCAGTAGTGAGCGTGAGTGAAGTTAAAAGAGGTCAGTGAAGTCCATTAAGACAACTTTAATAATATGGCTCACTGCCTTATTAAAAATGGTGAAATGAGGGGTACTGAGGCGCAACGGCTAGGGTGATCTGGCCTCATTCAACCCTCAATAGTGGTGTGGTCGACATGTTTCATGCCTCTCGGGCAATTCATCAGGACCTAAGTGCTCATCAACTTGCTACGAATTCCCCCTGTTAGAAGGAATCGAGTATACGACCTGCAAGGTGTCGTGGGATCAAATCCTACGTAGATTCCCGCCCTAAGAGTGGAAAAGGAAGGAGAGAAGGGCACAGTCAATGATGTGTCTGTTAGTTGTACACGTTTACATGTGGTAATATCATGCAGACTGAGTTGTGGTTCAATGACCTCAACCAAGGTAAGGTGACAGCGCTCATGACAGAGAGGATTTTATACAAAATAAAGGGGAACAGAGGATTTATACTGTAAATGCCAAATGCGGTCAATGATAAGGATGCATTAATTTGATACACATATGGGAAGGTACACCATGCTCGCTCACACATGTGTGTTTTACAGCTAAAGGGTCGTGTGTGCATTCACACAAATTGAACATTGAGAAATTACAAACGTAGAAGCTTAAAAGCTAAGCGCTTAAAAGCTTAAACCCGTACTGAAGGGACTGCGCTAGATGTGAAGTAGTGGGACTGCGCTAGATGTGAAGTAGTGGGAACCGGATCAACCCGGGTGAGTATTTTCGAGGGGTTCTTACCCGTAGTGCCTGATCGGTAGATCCCACAGACTGTCCTAGTGGGGCCAGAGCTATGTGGTAGTCACCTGGAAGGAATCAATATATCTGCCGGTTATGGTCGTGGTTAACGGTACAGAATACAATCATTTACATCCCGAGATGGTAAAGCCATGGCGATCTCGAGTAGATGCCATTAGGAATGATCGCATCTGTACAGCGCACCTTACCTTATTGGCTCCTGGCTCTAGGCTTGTAGTCACCTACCCATCCCACAGCGGCAGACTCGCGGGACAGCCAATCAATCCGTGTGTGGCCGAGCCGCTTAGGATACCGAATGCCGCGGGCGCCGCGTGTGGGCGTGTGTAGGGAGCGTTGCTAGGTAACGCTACCAGGCGTGGTGTAGAAAGAGAAGACTACCACACGCCAGTGGATGTGCATAGGCAGGCGCCATCTTGGAACGGGGTTGGGGGTGAATACTTTGGTGCTTTAGTAAATATAAGTTATACTCGGACAGGGGTCAGAACAGTCCAAGTTTAGGTTATCTGGCTAGCATACTCCAAGGCACAGCGTCATTCAAACCAAGCTCATCTGCATGCAGGCGGTGTACCCATCTTTGTTCCATTCTGAAAAGGGCCTGTTGGTTGATTGAGGGATGACATTCGAGGATGGTCCATTGCATATTCTCTGCCAAATGATTGTGTTGTCTACAATGTTCATACAGCCTAGTGTGGGTCTTTTTACAGCGGATGTTGCTGTTATGTTCCATGATGCGTTGTTTCACAGGACGCATCGTCATGCCAATGTAGATCATCCTGCAAGGGCATAGTAGTACATAAATGCACCTTGAGCTATTACAGTTTGTGTGCTCGTTGATGTTCCAGGTAAAATCCCTTGGCAGTTCTATGGTTTTACCCTGGATAGTTTGAGGGCAGACTACACAGGATCCACAACGGTAATGTCCCGTGACCGGTGGTAGATCCCATAGTGTATTGGCTGGGCGGGTGCTCGATTTCTTGGGGCGAGTATGGATTAAAGTATCCTTGAGATTGGATGTCCTCTTAAATGCAAAACGGGGGCGAGGTAGTTCCATGCCCGCTGTATTGAGGATCCCCCAATGTGAGCTCACAGTCTTCTTTATGAACGTGGAATTCCTAGTATAGGACGTCACACACGTGATTGTATTATCTTTTTCTTTGGTATGTACTTCAAGCAACGAGTCTCTGTTGTTGTTGAGGGCTCTTTTTAGTGATGTCTTCAGAAGTCGTGTGTGGTATCCCCTATCCTGAAGCTTATGTTGCAGGATACTCGCTTCTTGCTTGTAATCTGTTACGGAAGTACAATTTCTACGAAGCCGTAGAAATTGCCCAAATGGCAGGTTGTCCCTTAGGGATCTCGTGTGGTGACTATTGTACATGAGTAGACTATTCCTGTCGGTCTCCTTCTTGAAGAGGGTTGTAGTAATTGTTGTGGGATCTAACTGAATTCTCAGATCTAAAAAGGGTATAGATGTTTCAGAGATCGTGCCTGTGAACTTCAAGAAGGGGTCTTGCTGGTTGATCCACGTGCAGAACGCCTCGCAGCTGGTACGATCACCTTTCCAGAAAACCAAAATATCGTCGATATATCGACGCCAGAGTGTGAGATTATCTCGAAAGGGGTTCTGTTCAGAAGGGTAGATGTGGTTCTTTTCGAAGGTGGCCATATAGATACAGGCCAAGCTCGGTGCGAATGTCGAACCCATCGAGGTCCCGCGGATCTGGTGGTAGAGTTGTGATTCATATCTGAAGAAATTTTCAGTAAGGGCTATATGGGCTAGCTCCATGATGAAGGCTATCGGGGTCGGGGAGGACCATTCTTCCTGTCGCATCACAGAGTCCACAGCCTCCAAGGTAGCTTGTTGCGGAATGTTGGTATACAACGCCTCTACGTCTAGGGTTAAGAGTAGATCAACATCTTCTCTCCCATCGACGTCATTGATCAAACGGAGGACGTCTCTGGTGTCTTGTAAGTACGAAGGAATCTGCTTAACCAAGGGCTGAAAAAAGGCGTCACAGAATTGGGATAATGGCTCCAATCACTCTTGATCACCGAATTCAGAGAAATCACCTGTCCTAGGTACCTTCGGCTGTTGAGGCTCACGGAGCCAAAAGAGGCAGATCCTTAAGGCAGGAATGGATGGGGAGGCACAGTGGATGGTACTGGCGGAGAAACGGGGGTGGTTATGAGCACTGGACAGGGGGGGGTGGAGGGACAGCTGGAGGGGTGGGGCGGGAGATTCCTCATTTTGTTGGTATAACCTATCTAGACATTTCAGCGGCTGGGGTTTTATCAAACAGTATTTTTGAGATCGCTACATACCTACATTGAACCTCATTTACTTTTATGTCACTTTATCAGCATACGACTAGAAGGTGAATGTTGTACTTTGTGATTTTCCTTCCTGTATCGATTTCAATAAAAAGAGTTCAACCATAAAGTACAAAGCCCTTTTGGCGTGTTGTCAGAGTGTGTGATGAGGGTAAACTGTTATTACCCTAGCGGTCTTTTCTGTAAGGTTTTGTATATGTGCATGTATACATAATTTGCATACAACTAAGTTAACAAGAACCAGCGAGGTCAGAGCTACAAAAAACAAGAGGGCAATCAAAGTCTAACACAAGTTTACTATAAAGAATTCAGAAAAAGAACCTTTTGATGTGCACTTCTAGGGCAACTCCATTTGCGGTGTCATTGTGTGTGTGCTCCACACGTACAATGGTATCCAGGAAGGTCACCTTGATCCTTCGAAGCACTGCAGGGATTCAAAAGATCACAGACATGATCAAATTGCATGCAACACAAGAAGTTTTCAAAAGGTGCACAAGTCTTCCACCTTACATTAAAAATATAAAATTTTGACACATTACTCAATGACCTGATGGTACAGGCCAAAGTCAAATAGCACATCTTTGAAATCTTTTATTTAAATCATTCTGGGCTGTATTGCCTTGAAGTGGTATGGGATCCCTTAAGCCAAATATTCAGGAATATTAACATCTTAGGGTGTCCGTCTTATAGCAATCAGAGCAAGGGTTGTGGCAAAATTACAAGCAGGTTTAGGAATCTAAGGGCAAACCACAGGAGAACGCAGTCTCTGAAACATTGGCGCCCAGTGGCCAAATGCAGTTGCTACAATACTATTAGGTAGACTGTTCCATGATCACGGTGGGATACAGTTAATATGAAACGGTCATCTCATGGCCTATAAACTGAATTGACAAGCCACCATTCCCAGATATTTATTACACCTTTTGGGATGGCGAGTGGAGGGTTGATGCAGACTTAAACGGGAGTAAAAGAAGCTGAAGTTGTTTTGGAAGTTCCAGAAAATCTATATGGGGCTGCAATTAAAACAGTGTCTGGAGTTAGAAATTACTTCCTGGACTGCAATCTACACCAGATAATGCCTGCACAGCTAGAGAAAGTGAAACAACCCATACCAAAAGTTGAAGTTATTCGGGCAGTCAGGACCTCAGAGGCAGTAAAGATGACAGGCCAGGTGGCTTTGCTGCGTCTTTATACAAAAGTGTTTATACTTTCCTTTTTTTTTCCATGGAGTTTTAGAACTTGACCCGAAGGTATCCGATATTAGAGCACGTTACATGAGAACCAGTTGCTTTACATGAGGAAACATTCATTTTTGTGAGATACGAGGAGATTTACTGGCACATGCATCAAGGTATGCTTTTGCGATTCCTTAATTGCGATTATTAAGGAATCGAAATTAAGGAATCACAAAAGCCTATGCATGTACGAATCCCTATAACAATAACGATTCCTAAACATTCCTTAATTGCGAGTCGCAAACTGCAAGTCGCAATTAAGGAATGCCTTCCCATTCATTCCCATGGGCTTCCAGGTCCACAGGACTGAATGGGAGATTGCATGCGCAATTTGCGAATTCCAGTAGGTACTCGCAAATTGCTCATTCAATTTCAAGGGTGCAAGGGTGTCAATATGACACCCTGTTGCACCCCTGAAATTGTGATATGAACCCATGTAGCGCACAAACATGCCCCAAGGGCATGTATGTGTGTAACCTAAAACTTAAAAAAAATGCATTTTAGTGAAATTTTCAGAGTTTTTGCAAATTATAGACAAGTTTGATTTGTCTGTAATTTGCGGGCACAAATAGCGAAATCGCTATTTGAAAGTGCTTCTAGCATTGCATTTAAGTAATCGCAAATTGCGATTCCTGAAATGCAATTGCAATTTAGGAATTCTTAAATTGCGCATAGGAAACACTTTCATTCAACTCCAAAGGCCAATTTGCGATCGCAAACTGCCAATTTTTGCGAATCGCACCATTTGAGAACGCACAAACCTTTGATGCATGTGCCCCTAAGTGATTTGCCCAGAATCACAGGATGTTGCGCGTCCTTGCAGAGACTCGAACCCAGTTCCCCAGATTTGATGTTGAGCACTCTTGCTGTTAGACCAACTCTTCCCCACTTAGGTCCTGGAGCTTCTCGCCAGGCTTTACAAAAACTTGCATGCTATGAAAGGGTGACTTCCAACTTGCCAAGGCTCTGCCTTCCCTCATATTCAAGTCTGGTAAATCCTACAGACAGTGGTGTAACGAAACTTGAGGGGGACCACCTGCAAGGAGTAGGGAGCGCCCCTTCCCCCCTCCAGGCTCAGTCAAGAGGTCTGAGGCCAGGATACTGTGCTGAACGGGCCGCCCGCACCACGGGGGCTGCAGGGTCTAGGTTATGACACTGCCTACAGTCAGATGTCAATACTAAACAATAATGTGAAACTCTTCATAAGATTTTTAGTCCAGAGAATGGAGCACCTCAGGCCCAAGATGGTAAACCCTGATAAAAAGGGATTGATCTTCAAAACGTAAATAGGAGGCAACACACAAAAGCTGTTTAAAATGATATATGCAGCATACAGATGGAAAAGGGAAGACCTTTCTCTTGCTAGGTGTGGAGAAAGCTTTCAACCAGGATGACTGAGTGTTTCTGGGGGAGGTTCCGAAGCCAAGTGGCTTAGGGCTAGTTTTGTCAGCATGCGGATGACCAGTTAGCTTCACCGATGATGAAAACTAGCGCTAATGTGTGAGATTCCCCATAAATACAGATTAGGGGGTGCAACAAGGCAGATATGCCCTCTGTGCCCACTCCTCTAAGCCCTATCCCATGAACCACTGGCACAACACAAGGAATAATGAGGCAATCCATGATGTACTTATACAAGATCTATGTCCAAAGATGACATTTGGTTGTCACTTTCAGATTCAGCGGGCTCTGTTCCAGCACTTCTTCAGGAACTACAACTCTTTTAGTCGGTGATCGGATTTAAGATTGGTTCCAGGTGGGAGTCACTGAACATCTCAGTTCCAAAATCCACAGAATAGATGGAGCCCATGGATTCCTAGCCTTCGTTGGAACACTGAGTGACTCAAATATCTAGGAATCGGGCAACAACCACATTAGATATATATTTGAGACAAACTACACCCCACTTCTAGGGCTGACCTCCATCAGAGGCGTAATACTGCTAGTTCATGGCTGAGGAACATAGCAATAATGATAATAATAATAGACATGATTTTCAGAGGTGTTTGGACCAACTTTAATGATCATGCCTTGAGTTTACAGGATGTGGCAAAAGATTCGTGATTAGTTGGAGGGAAGTGTGTCACCATTCAAAGCAAGGGGATTAGGCATACGTCACATAATCAAGCTGCACAATTTAAGATTCTTCTGGAAAGCTCCAGGAAGGATATTGAGTGTCACTGTTTAGTTAACAGTACATTAGCTGACTGCCCTGCTGGGAGGTTCAAGGGCTTCCTAAAGAGAATATATGAGTCATACCAGTGACGCTGCCACGGAGTGTCCTCAGACGGGGAAGAGTATTGAGACCCAGAAACTATGGTACTACTGGACTACCTGAGAGTACCTTATCGGGGCCCTGCGGTGGACTAAGAGCTATTCGTGGGAAACGGCAAGTGGTGCAGTTTCTCGGAAGGATTCCTTGAAATGCTCTCTACATTCTGAAAAAGCTAGAAATTTACACCGAACGTAGGAGTAAATATACCGGGACTAGGATACAAATGACAAAAGAAGCTATTAAGAGCACCCAGCGGAGCTTCCGAGAGAGGTGCATCAGCAGGAGTATTCAGGGAGACTGCTCCGGAGTATGTAGGGGAGGAGCATTCCGAAGCACCCAGGGTCCCCCTACCACTGGGACCATGCTCAAATGCCCCACACTCACGGCTGCTGCTGGGAATGGGTAAGATCTGCGGACTTTGGAACTGTGCCTTCTACCTCTCCTCTCTCAGCTCGACCTGGGGGCGAGCTGGAGAATGAGGTGGACGGGGTTTCCCAGCAACACCGTTGTAGGAGAGTAGGGTCTGCAATCCTATGATCACCCAGATTTTTTGCTTTTGTTTCACTGGTTTACGACTTTCTCTGGCTGTGGGCCTGCCAATCAGACCCACAGCCTGGCTGTTCTCTCTCTAAATTACAACGTGTACCCTAGGTGCATTTACCAATTGGTACTGGGCCACCTTATCAGACCCTGTAACTCAGGGCATAGGTGTACCCAGGGCCTACCAGGGGCTGAAGCATGTATTATGCCACCCCTGGCTGGCCTCCTAAATTTGACACAACTGGCTGCATGACAGCTGGGGCAAAGTCGTGTAATCACCCTTTGCTGTAGATATAGTATACCTATATCTAACCCTAAAAATGGACACACAGATTCCTATCAGTCACTCCTATGGCAGGCCTTGACAATCCTGAAGGCAGAGTGCTTGGAATCGTGTGAGATGGTGCTCTGGCATGAGCTGAGCCCGTTTGCAGCTTGCGGAACCAAGTCCTAATAGCTGTTCCATGATAACGCATACCATATACTCGTAAGTGCATTATAATCCTCGCGGTTAAATGCTATCTCTGGTATTGCTTTATCAAAACATGTCGAGTAAGGTGTCATACGAATTGGAATACTAACCCCTCGCCAATTCTGGCGACGGGGTTAGCATTCCACCCTTCTAGAGGGACACGACATGTATGTAACTGTGAACCCCGGTTAAAGTTAAGCGAAGCCTCAGCTCCACAAAATGGATGCTGCCACCACAGACACGAGTCTGACCTCCTGCTGCTGGGAGTCCTTCCAGCGAGGAGAGCTTGGACAAAGGGTTTCCTGTCCGGGGCAGTGCTAGCACCATCCCAGACAGGGTTTTGTGTATCCTGGGTAGGCAGGGCTTTTCAGGAAGGTGACTGTAGAGTGGCACCCCGGTGCTCACTACGCATCTGCCGGCTAGAACCAGTTCCAGGGGCACACCAGCCCCTGACCTGGGGAAAGCCCGGCATGGGAGAGGGGTGTAACCACCCCCCTCCTAGTCCCACCCATAGGCAGGACCTAGTCACCGGATCAGCCCCTTTTCTTAGTATAAAGATAGGAGCGGGCCCCCTGTTCAAATTAGATCATCTTTGGAATCAAGACACGACTTTCTGCGAAAGGACATCAAGATTTCTTCTTCTTCAAGATTCTCCCTTGTGACTAAGGAGTAGTCACCCTGCATCCGCAGGCACCATCCTAAGAACACTGCGGTCTGCTGCAAGTCCTTCCTCAGGAATCCGACGACACAGCTCGACGAGACCCGGCTTCCCTGGCACCTCTGACCTCTACTCACCTCTACAGCCAAGCTGAGAACCGTGAGTGCGACGAGACCTCGAGGGACCGACGATCGCCAAGACTGCACGACTTCTTTACAGCGAGCCCGCCGAGTAATCCTCTGGTGAGTGCTTTGGGGTCCGAGAAGCCCCGACCCTGAGCAGCTCCAGCACCGAAGTACAGCCTCCCAGCATCTCCACGATCTGCGTGGGGCCCTTCTGCTTTTTGCTGCTCACCGCGTTGTTTGGCTACTAGCCCGCTGGCTTGTGGCCTTCTTAACGACGCCCGACGACATCACTGCTGCTGGTCTGGTTGCTCCAGACTGGCCCTCGCTCCCTTCCAAAAGAGGAGCACCCCGGACCCTCCTGGTCCACTCCAGGCGCCATTTTGAGTCCACCGCGTGGGCTTGAATTAGCCAAGGCTTTGTTGCCCAATCCTGGGTCCAGCGACGCCGACAGCTTCATCCATCGTGGGACAGCTCGCTCCTCCATCCTGGTCGCCGACAACGCCTCCTGGTCCGTGAGATCTGCAGAGCACAGCGTCGCCCACTCACCTAGTCGAGGTGACTACCATCCGGTGCCCTCCTGGTGCCACCTGACTACTGGCTAGTAGTCACGAACTTGGTCCCCTCTGCTTTCAGGTGTCATCCATCTTCAAGATCCAGGCTTGGATCACTTCGAACTCTCTTCACTGATCGCCTGCCAGCATCTTTCTTCCAGGCTCCTGGTCCGTCTACGAGGATTCCCGACGTCTTTTCAGACCTATGCAGCTGCAGCCCCTGGGCTAGGTAACTTCGGCATTTCGGTGCCCCAGCATAGCCTCACTATCCAAGGGTCAGGATCCACTTTCGTTTTCCTCCTACCAGGTCGGGTTCGCCCGAGAACACTAACTCTGTGAAATCTAGCTACCATAGACTTTGTCCAGCATCCCGCGTGAGAGTGCACACTCTGCACCCGAGTCCCCTGGGCCTCCTAGAAGTAATCTAAAGATTCTATAGCCAAGTCCTAGCGATTCCAAAGCCTATTAGTACTGTACTTACCTGCTAGTAATTTCGCATTCCACTTTCAGAGTATATGGTTTTCCGTGCCCCTCGGGCATTTGTATATACTGTGCTAACTTAAGTATTTTCGTAAGAGTTTTGTTTTGTGCTTAGTACCCTGTCCTCATAAAGAGTACAGGGCTGTTGTGATTCTAATAAATACACTGTTTATTTTCATAACACTTGTGTGGTGTCCTTTCACTTGGTGTTCAAGGGGTATATGTGTGGTATAACAGCTGGCTTAACACGCCCTCTCGAGTCTTTAGCCTTAGACTGCTCGTATCCACGCTACTAGGATAGCTGGTCTATAAGGTTGACTTACAACCAATCACCATAAGGGTTGCTGGACTGATACATAGTGATCACTAGCATAGTGAGCACTGCATATCAGGCCACCTTCTCACAACCGTGACCGGTGCTCTTGATGGAACTTCGATGATGCCCCCTGGGAGGAAACCATAACGTTCTGTACTTACCGCGGTGCCCGAGCAACCTTGGCTTATGCCCGGTGGGGCTGTCCTATGCAGCTGTAGAGGAGTTTGGCTCTGTGTGAGAAGTTGGCCGGGTATATGATGATCACTAATTCTAGTGAGCACCTTGCACCAGTCCAAACGACCCTTAAGGTGATTGGTTGTATGTCAACCTTATAGACAAGCTATCCTAGGGATAGCATGGACATAAAGCAGTCTTAGGCTTAACTCAAGAGGGCATGTGAAGCCAGCTGTTTTACCATATGTAATCCTTTTAATACCAAATGAAAGGACACCACACAAGTTATATATTATAAAATATATGTATTTATTACTAGAATAATCCCCTATACTCTTTATGAGCACAGAAGCACAAGCGTTAAACAAAGAACTTCATAAGCATACAAAAGTTGCACAAATATGGATAGGCCCTGGTGGCCAGTCAAACCATATACTAAAATAGTGGTATAAGAACCACGTCACGAACAATAGTAAGGCCTAGGGCCTTGAGAATCGCTGGGACTACACTGGACTAACGAAGGTTAGGACATAGGAGGCCCACAGGATGCGGGTGCAGTGTCTATAGGCACTCGTGTTTACCATACAAGTCAATGGTGCGTAAAAATTAAAAAGTTATAGGTTTTGGAGTCTTCCGACTGGACTAGAACTTAGCCACTTAAAACTAGGACACTAGAGGTGTAAACCACTACAGGAGCACCGGAGTACTCTCGTTACCTCACCCACAGGAAGTGGGTGCATAGGTGTCAAAGTGCGTCGGGTTTCGACGTGGAGTTCTATGGAGCCTGAAGGTGAAGATGCTGCAGGCGACCAGGAGAGAAGAGTCCGGTTGGATCCAAGGGTGGATCGAAGATGCAGAGTACCTGAAAGCAGAGGGGACAGAGTCTGGGTCACTAGCCAGTGACCAGGAAGGAACCAAAGGAACAAGGCGATGTCGGGTTGCGATCAGGTGATGTTGTGAAGCTCGTCTCCACTGCCACGTGGACCAGGAAGGATCGAGGACAACCAGGAGGTAGACACGGACTGTCCCACGCAGGCTCTCGCTGTCGGCGGTGTCGGTTCTCGAATCGGAGTCAACAGGCCTTGGCAAATGCAACCCACGCAGGAATCTAAGATGGCTTCTGGGTCAGACCGGGAAGGTCTGATGGACTGCTCCTTTTGAGGGGAGCAAGGGCCTGTCTGGAGCAACCAGACCAGCAGTTTAAAGTTGATGGTTCGTCGTCACAGAGGCCACTAGCCAACGGGCAAGTGACCGGACAACGCGTCGAGCAGGAAAAATGCAAAAGGGCCCCACGCAGCATTCGTAGAGAGTGGAGAGGTGATCTTCGGTGAAAGAGCTGCTCGGGGCTGGGGCTTCTCAATCCCCAATGCGCAGCATCGAGGGTGCCTCATGAGCTGCACAGGAAGCACTTCGTTGGCTTTCCAAGATGGCCGGTCCCACGTCTCACGTCGCCTCCACGGGTCTCAGCTTTGCTGGGACTGTGGATCGGGCTGTTGGATATCTGGAAGTCCGGTTCTTGACTGTCTCTGTCGTTCGAGGTCCGGCGGGAGCAACAACAAAGAAAACCTTTGAGCGCTGATGGTGCCTGCTTATGCAGGGTGGTCACTCCTTGACCACAAGGGAGATTCTTCAGTCTTCTACGTTGAGTAGGATGTCGAAGGGTCCAGAGTTTCGTTTCAAAGTTTCAGTCAGGATGATCTACTGCTTCATGGCACAGCTCCTACCTTTATTCCAAATGAAGGAGCTGGATCTCCTGCTAGGTCCCTCCTATGGGTGGGACCCAGGAAGGGGGTGGTTACACCCCTTTCCCTTTGTCCAGTTCGCGCCAGAGCTGGGGCTTGAGTGCCCCAGCACCGGTTCTAACTGGGCTTTGCCTGGGACACCTTGTGCGCCCCAGGCAGTGTATAGTTTCATTCAGCCCTCCCTGCCCCAATCCACTATCTCCTGTCTGGAGTGGTGTAACACCTCCCTGTGACAGGAAACCTTTTGTCCAGGCCTCCCCTGCCGGAGTTTCAGTCAGCAGCAGGAGGCCAGACTCGTGTCTGTGGCAGCAGCATCCATTTTGTGATGCTGAGGCTCTGGTTAGATTTAACCGCGTTTAAGGAAAGTAACATGTCTTCTCCCTCTAGAAAGGTGGAATGCTACCCCCGTCGCCAGGACTGGCGAGGGGGTAGTATTCAAAAGCGTATGACACCTTACACAACATGTTTTGATAAAGCCAAACCAAAGATAGCATTCAACCGCGAGGTTCATAATGCACTTAAGAGTATATGGTATGGCAATATCCCAGAACAGCTATAAGGACATGGTTCCGAAAGCTGCAGACAGGCTCAGCTCATGCTAGAGCACCATTTCACATAAAACCAAGCACTCTGCCTCCAGGATTGTTAAGGCCTGCCATAGGAGCGACTTATAGGTGTATATGTGTCCAGATATAGGGTTAGATATAGGTATACTATATCTAAGCAAGGGGTGATTACACCACCATGCCCAGGTGAGTGATCAGTCAGTTGTGTCAGTTTGGATAGCCAGCCAGGGGTGGCAAAAGATATGCTGCAGCCCCTGGTAGGCTTTGAATGCACCTATGCCCTGGGTGTAGGAGAGTAGGGTCTGCTATCCTATGGTCACCCCAAATTTCTGCTTTTTGCTTCGCTGGTTTATGACTTAATGTGGCTGTGGGCCTGCTAATCAGACCCACAGCCTGCTGTTCTCTCTCTAAATTACTGCCAATGCACTCTAGGTGCATTACGAATTGGAACTGGTTCACCTTATAGGTCCCTGTAACAGTGTACCATAGGTACCCAGGGCATAGGTGTAGCCAAGGCCTACCAGGGGCTGCAGCATGTATTGTGCCACCCCTGGCCCGCATATTTGACACAACTGGCTGATCACTCAGCTGGGGCAAGTTGGTGTAATCACCTCTTGCTTAGGTGTAGTATATCTATACCTAACCTAAACTGGACACATATGTTCCTATCAGCCACTCCTATGGAAGGCCTCATCAATCCTGGAGGCAGAGTGCTTGGAAATATGTGAGATGGTGCTCTAGCATAAGCTGAGCCTGTCTGCAGCTGTCGGGAACAACTCCCTTAGCTGTTCCGGGATATTGCCATACCATATACTCTTAAGTGCATTATAATCCTCGCGGGTATTTGCTAACTTTGGTTTGGCTTTATCAAAGCATGTCGAGTAAGGTGTCATACGATTTGGAATACTATCCCCTCGACAGTTCTGTCGACGGGGATAGCATTCCACCCTTCTAGAGGGACACGACATGTACATAGCCTTAATCCCGGTTAAAGTTAACCAGAGCCTCAGCATCACAAAATGGATGATGCCACCACAGACACAAGTCTGACCTCCTGCTGCTGGGAGTCCTTCCAGCGAGGGAGGCTTGGACAAAGGGTTTCCTGCCTTGGGAGGTGCGAGCACCACCCCAGACAGGATTTTGTGTATTGGGTAGGACAGGGCTGAATAGAATCAGACATGCCCGGGGCACACAAGGTGTCCCCGTGCATAAGCCAGTCCAAACCGGTCCTGGGACTTTCCAGACCCAGGCCTGGCGAGGAGCTGGACAAAGGAAAGGGGGTGTAACCTCCCCCCTTCCTGGTCCCACCCAGAGGAGGGACCTAGCAGGTGATCCACCCCTCAGATTGGGAATAAGAGTGGGAGCAGTGCCATAGCACCTCAGATCATCCTGAATCAACTTGAAACTAAGAAGACGACTGGACTTCGACATTCTGCTGCACAGAAGACTGAAGAGTATCTCCCTTGTGGCCTAGGAGTGGCCACCCTGTGAACACAGGCACCATCCAGCAACTCGACGTCTTCTTTGCCGCCGCCTCCTGCCGGAGCCCGAGCCCAGAGCCTGACAAGACCCAGACTCCCAGACTTCTCACCGGCCGATCCACAGTCCCTGCAAAGAAGGGACCCGTGGAGGCACCGAGAGACGTGGGACCGGACCTCTTGAAAGACCCCCGAGACGCTGACTGCGCAGCACCCGAGGCACCCTCGACGCTGTGCTTTGGGGTTTGAGAAGCCCCACAACCGAGCAGCCCTTGCACCGAAGATCAGCCCCCCAGCATCTCCACGATCTGCGTGGGGCCCTTTTGCATCGTGCCACTCGACGCGCCATCCCGGCCACTTTCCACGTGGTAAGCGGCCATCTTGGCGATGAAACCTACAATCTAACCTGCGGGTCTGGTTGCTCCAGACTTGCCCACGCTCCTGTAAAAGGGAGCACCCGCTCTGACCTTGCTGGTCCGAGTGATAAGCCTTTTTCACTCCCTGCGTGGCTTGCATTAGCCAAGGCCTGTTTGCTCTGATCAAGTTGCCGACACCGCCATCCGCTAGAGCCTTCGTGGGACAGCTCGTGATCGACTCCTGGATGTCCTCGACCTCTTCGTGTCCACGTGGCTGCTGAGAGAAGCTACACCTCAACGCCTGTTTGCACCCGACATCGCCTGGTTCCAATCTGGTTCCACGGTAGTCACTGGCTAGTGACTTTGAACATTGTCTCCTCTGCTTTCAGGTCTTCACCACTTCAGATCCACCCTTGGATCCACCGGAACTCTTCACATCGAGCCGCCTGCAGCATCTTCAGCTCCAAGCACCATCGACCTGCGTGACGAAACCCGACACTACTTCGCACCTGTACACCCGCTTCCTGTGGGTGAGGTAACTCAACAACGCTGGTGTTCCTACACTGGTACACACCTCTAGTGTCTGTGTCTAAAGTTTCACTCCTCTAGATCACTCGGAAGGTTCCTAAAACACTAACTTTGTAACTTTTACGCACCATAGACAATGCATTGGTGAACGCGTGCACTTTAAGTACTGCACCCGAGTCCCGCGGGCCTTTCCCGACTTAGTCACTGCTAGTCCTGATCAGCTCCAGCGATTCCCAAGGCCCTAGGCCTACTTTCTTTTCGAGTGGTATCTCTTATACCACTTTCTTAATATATGGTTTGAGTGACCACCCGCCCTCATCCATATTGTGCAACTTTTGTGTATTCTAAACTGTGTTTTGTTTTAACGCTTGTGCTTCTGTGCTCATAAAGAGTATAGGGGATATTTGTAGTTAATAAATATATATATATATTTTCAATATATATCTGTGTGGTGTCCTTTCATTTGGTATTCAAGGGGATTGTGTATGGTAAAACAGCTTGCTTCACATGCCTTTACAGAGTTTAGCCTAAGACTGCTTTGTCCACACTACTAGGATAGCTGGTCTATAAGGTTGACTTACAACCAATCATCATAAGGGTTGTTTGGCATGCTACAAGGTGATCACTAGAACTAGTGAGCATCATATACCAGGCCAACTTCTCACATTGGTGAGCAGCGGATTGGGATCTGAGCTTGCTGTTTGTTTTACCATTACAATCTTTGAGATTATCATTTGAAAGATCATACAGGTACCTGCTAGGTACATATTAAAACAAGACTAGTATACTTTAGTTCTACTGAACTTAGTTGTTGTAGAGGATAGGGAGTAGAGCACCCTGACTACAACTACTAGATAGGTTTCGTAGGTAAACACCAGTGTAGGTAGATTGCAATATATCCACCCACACTAGAGCAATGTCTGGAGCAGAGGGTTCCACTGGGAAGGTCTCTGTTGAGAGTGACCCTCCGAGAGCACCATCCAAATTTGCTATATTATCCTTTAAGGAACTACGGCAGCTTTGTGCCTTAAGAGGTCTTAGGACAGGGCCTACCCCTACTACAGACCACCTTAGGGAGATCTTAGACCAGTCTGAGACTCTAAAGACCTCTAAAGCAGACCCCACAGGAAATGCTGAAGGAGGCTCTCCCACTGAAGATGACAATACTGACGCCCCTGTCCCTGTAGTCTAGTTAGATGAGGATGACCAAGTCACTGGAGATACTCAGCCTGAGGAGGAGGAGGAAGAAGAGGAGACAGAAGGGGAGAACAGTGATTCTAACGATGGCAGAAATAGTCAGGTGCTAGTCAGAAGGCTTAACCAGGCTAACTTAAGTGTATTTGGGACTGAAGCAAGGATGACCTTGCCCAGCCACCCAAGTGGACTTAACCAGGAGCCCAGGAGGAGGAGGAATCACTCTGGTGAATCCAATACCTCCCAAGCTTCTAGAGGTTCTCATGGTCACTCCCGTTCCCAGCGAAAGTCATCGAGAAAGCCATCAACAGCCAACTCGCCACATTCATTGAAGAACACAACATCCTCGACTCCTCCCAATCCGGCTTCAGAAAAAACCACAGTACGGTAACCGCCCTCCTCGCCGCAACAGAGGACATCCGCACCCTACTGGACAAAGGAGAAACAGTAGCCCTCATCCTCCTAGACCTATCAGCGGCGTTTGACACAGTCTCCCACCGCACCCTAATACGCAGACTCTACGACGCAGGAATCCAGGACAAGGCCCTCGACTGGATCTGCTCCTTCCTCTCCGGCAGGACGCAACGGGTCAGACTCCCCTCTTTCCTCTCAGACCCCACACCTACCACCTGCGGAGTCCCCCAGGGCTCCTCCCTCAGCCCGACGCTCTTCAACGTCTACATGGCTCCACTTGCCCCCATCGTCAGAACCTACGGACTCAACATCGTGTCATACGCAGACGACACCCAGCTCATCCTCTCCCTATCCAAAGAGCCCAACACCGCCAGACGCAACTTTCGAGAAGGCATGGAAGCCGTCGCCAAATGGATGAAAAACAGCTGCCTACAACTAAACACCAACAAAACAGAAGTACTCATCATGGGCCCAAACCCCGACACCTGGAGCGACACCTGGTGGCCCACCGTCCTCGGAAACCCGCCAACCCCCACAGACCACGCACGCAACCTGGGAATCATCCTGGACTCCGAGCTCAAAATGGACCACCAGATCAACTCTGTCTCATCTTCCTGCTTTCACACCTTCCGCCTCCTTCGTAAGACCTTCAAATGGATCCCCCTCGAACACCGAAAGACAGTCACTCACGCCCTGGTCACCAGCAGACTCTACTACGGCAACGCACTCTACGCCGGAATAAACAAAAACCTCATCCGCAAGCTAGAGAACGCCGCCGCAAGACTGGTCCTCAACCTGCCAAAACATGCCACATCTCTCCCAGCACCTGCGCACACTCCACTGGCTCCCCGTCGAGGCGAGAATCACCTTCAAGATGCTCACCCACGCACACAAGGCCCTCCACGGCACCGGACCAGCATACTTGAACAGCCGACTCAAATTCCACGCACTCCAAAGGACCCTACGATCAGCCCAGCTTTCCTACGCCGTGGTCCCTCGCACCAGAAAGACCAGATTGGGAGGCCGCTCCTTCTCCTTCCTCGCGGCCAAAGCATGGAACGCCCTTCTGCTCCACCTCAGACAGACAACATCGCTCCCGATCTTCACAAGAAACCTCAAAACCTGGCTCTTTGACAGACCCCCTCCTTGATGGAATGGAACCTGCACCCCCCTCCCCTCCCCACCCCACCCCTAGCGCCTTGAGACCCTCACGGGTGAGTAGTCGCGCTTTAACAAACTCCTGATTGATTGACTGACTCCAAAAGGGGGTTGACTAGCCCCCAGAGAAGGGAACATGAGGCCAAGATGAGAGAGGCTGAGCTTAGGATCCAGAAGCAAGAATTAGAAGTTGCCCTGGCCCAAGAGAAACTTGCTAGAGCAAGGCAGTCTAGAGAGAGTGGGTTAGTACCCACTGGTTGCAGCATCATCCCTAAGGATAAAGACAGGTCTTTTGATAACAGAAACCTGAGTAAGATTGTGCCCACCTACAAAGCTGGGGATGATATCTACAAATGGATGACTGCACTTGAGAGCCTGCAAGGTACAGCAGATCCCTCAGGAGCAGTGGGCAGCAATCTTGTGGCTCTCCTTTGAAGGTAGAGGCCGAGGCAGACTCCTCACAGTTAGTGATGGGGATTCTAGAAACTACCTGGTCCTGAAGAGTGTTCTGATTGATGGGTTAGGCTTAACCACTGAACAGTACAGGTTAATATTCAGAGACACCCAGAAGACACAGACTCAGGACTGGTCTGAATTTGTTGAATGTGCCACTAAGGCTCTGGAGGGATGGTTGCTGGGAAGTAAGGTTACAGATTATACAGGATTGTACAATTTGCTTATGAGAGAACAAATTTTAAATAATTGTCAGAAGCAGCAGTTGCATCAACATTTGGTTGACTCAGATTTGACCTCTCCCCGAGAATTGGGAAAGAGGGCAGATAAATGGGTTAGAACCAGAGTTAAGCAAAAGAACCAGAACCAGAACCTGGGTGGTGACCAGAAGAAAACAGACCAGAAGGGCGGGGAGCAGAAAGCTAAAGACCAGAAGTCTTCAACAGGGCCCCAAACTAATACAGAGGGTGGGTCCCAAACTTCCAAGAAGAAGAAGAAAGAAGGTCAAAGAAAACCCTGGTGTAGTACACCTCTCACTGGACAAGTGAGTGTAAAAAGGGTGGAGCCCCCAACACTGCAGCCCCTAAGGCACCTGCACCCACTAGTACAGCTGGCAGTGTTGGTCCACAAACTAAGGGGGTAGTGGGTATCACCTTGGGAACTGAAGCAGATTCTGACCTAGTCAGAACCCTTACACAGGCTGTTCTGATTTGTGAGGGGGACATAGATTTGGCCCCTACCATCAGCCCCAGTAATCTGGGCAAATACAGACAGACGCCTTTGATTAATGACAAAGTGGCTCAAGCATACAGGGACACATGTGCCAGTGTCACTATGGTGACACCCAGCTTTGTGGACCCTGGACAATACATGCCAGGTGATAATTACCTGGTGACCAATGCCAGCAATGTCACCACTACACATAGTGTGGCAATTGTTAACTTTTCCTGGGGAGGGGTAACCGGCCTAAAAAGAGTTGCGGTTAGTGCTGATCTCCCAGTTGAATGTTTGTTGGGCAATGACCTGGAGAGCTCTCTATGGTCAGAAGTTGAGTACAGGACTCATGCAGAGATGTTAGGGATATCATCACATGTCCTTGCTGTGACTAGGTCACAGGCCAAAAAGTGCCTCTCTGAACCTCAGGTCTTGGATCCTGGAACAATGGACCAAGCACCTTCCAAGAAGAAGAACAGGAGGGTAAAGGCTGTGCCTTCCCAACTGCCTACAAGTGAGGATCAGCCTTCACAGGAAGCTGATCTTGAGACCCCTAAAGGAATTGTCTCTGAAGAACTTGAACCTGATCAGGTTGAGTTTCTGGGGACAGGGGGACCTTCTAGGGCAGAATTGGGGCAGGCTCAGTTATCCTGTCCTTCCCTTGAACCCCTCAAACAGCAGGCTGCTGCTGAGGCTGCTGGGAATGCCCAAGGTGCCCATAAAGTATATTGGGATGATGGGCTCCTTCATTCAGAGGGTAGGGACCCCAAGCCTGGTACAACCAGGAGGTTGGTTATACCTCTGCAATTTAGGGGCTTCCTTCTTACCTTGGCCCATGATATTCCTTTAACAGGACACCTAGGCCAGAATAAGACTTGGGACAGGCTTGTCCCTCACTTTCACTGGCCTCACATGTCTGAAGACACCAAGGAGTTTTGTCGCTCCTGTGTAACCTGCCAAGCCAGTGGTAAAGCAGGTGGCACCACAAAGGCCCCCCTGATACCACAACCTGTGGTGGGGGTTCCCTTTGAAAGAGTGGGGATTGATATTGTAGTCCAATTGATCCCCCTACAGCATCTGGGCACAGATTAATACTGGTGGTGGTGGAACATGCCACCAGGTACCCAGAGGCAATTCCACTTAGGACCACAACAGCTCCTGTTGTGGCCAGGGCCTTACTTGGAGTTTTCTCCAGAGTAGGGTTTCCTAAGGAGGTAGTATGTGACAGAGGTGCCAACTTCATGTCAGGATACTTGACAGCTATGTGGAAGGAATGTGGTGTCAACTACAAGTTCACCACTCCTTATCATCCACAGTGTAATGGGCTTGTTGAAAGTTTTAACAAGACCCTAAAGGGTATGATCAAAGGATTACCAGAAAAGCTCAGGCGGAGAAGGGACATCCTTCTACCCTGCCTTTTGTTTGCTTACAGAGAGGTCCCTTAAACGGGGGTTGGCTTCAGCCCCTTTGAATTGTTGTTTGGGCACCCTGTAAGAGGACCCCTATGTCTGGTGAGGGAAGGATGGGAGTTACCTCTCAAAAAGCCTAAACAAGACATAGTGGACTATGTACTTGGTCTCCGCTCCAGGATGGCTGAGTATATGGAAAAGGCATCCAAAAACCTTGAGGCTAGCCAAGAATTGCAGAAAGCTTGGCATGACCAAAAGGCTGTCTTGAGTGAGTATCAGCCAGGACAGAAGGTATGGGTGTTGGAGCCAGTGGCCCCAGCAGCACTCCAAGACAAATGGTCTGGACCCCATACAATTGTTGAGAAAAAGGGAGAGGTTACCTACTTGGTGGACCTAGGAACTCCCAGGAGCCCCCACAGGGTGTTCCATGTCAACAGACTGAAGGAATATGTTGACAGGGCAGACATGGGCTTGCTCATGGCTACAGATGAGGGACAGGAGGAAGAGAGTGACCCTCTCCCAGACCTGCTCACTCAGAACCCTGAGGATGGCTCAGTTGATGGTGTGGCCTTAGATGGCAGCCTCACTGAACATCAGCAACATGACTGTAGACAAGTTTTGCAGTCATACAGACATATGTTCTCATTGACACTCAGTCAGACTAACTGGTCTACCCATGTGGTGGACACTGGTGACAGTCTTCCTGTAAAAAGCAAGATTTACAGACAACCTGACCACGTCAGGGACTGTATAAAGACTGAGGTGCAAAAGATGCTGGAATTAGGTGTTATTGAGCCTTCAGAGAGCCCCTGGGCTAGCCCAGTGGTTCTGGTCCCCAAACCTCACACCAAAGATGGCAAGAGAGAGATGAGGTTCTGTGTGGATTACAGAAGACTCAATGCTGTCACCAGGACAGATGCACACCCTATTCCAAGGGCAGATGCGCTCATTGACAAGTTGGCTTCTGCCAAATATTTGAGCACATTTGACTTGACAGCTGGCTACTGGCAAATCAGGTTAGCTGAGGAGTCTAAAGCCAAAACTGCATTTTCTACCCCAGGTGGGCATTATCAATTTGTGGTGATGCCCTTTGGTTTGAAAAATGCACGTGCCACCTTCCAAAGGTTGGTGAATCAAGTCCTTACTGGGTTGGATGACTTTTGCGCAGTATATCTGGATGATATTGCTGTCTTCAGCTCCACCTGGGAGGATCACCTGGTCCACCTGAAGGAAGTGCTTGAGGCTCTGCAAAAGGCAGGCCTCACTATCAAGGCAACAAAGTGCCAGATAGGGCAGAGTAAAGTTGTATACTTGGGCCACCTTGTAGGTGGAGGCCAAGTTCAACCCCTGGAGAGTAAGATCCAGACCATCAAGGACTGGTCCCCTCCAACTACCCAGACTCAGGTCAGAGCTTTCTTGGGCCTGACTGGGTACTACAGGAAGTTTGTTAAGAATTATGGGTCCATTGTGACTCCTCAATGATCTGACATCCAAGAAGATACCCAAAAAGGTTCAGTGGACAGTAACGGTCAAAAGGCATTTGATGACCTGAAGAAATGAATGAAATGAATGAATGAAATGAAATGAAAATTGATTTGTAGAGCGGATGGCTGCACTAGAGCATCCCAGCGCTAAAAGAAACACAAAGCTACCAACAGCGTGCACCAAAAAGTCAGACATCAAGAGGGAATAAGTGGGTTTTCAGGGCTTTCCGAAATTTCCCCAGACTAGGTTCCTTACGAATCGCAACTGGGAGGGCATTCCACAGCTGACCGGCATTAACGGAAAACCGGCGGCCACCAGACCGTGCCCTCTTCGATCTCGGGATTGTCACCAGATTGCCATGGTCGGACCAAAGGGAGCGCAACGACTTGTAAGGGCGGATCAAGTCCTTCAGGATAGGGGGGCCGACGCCCTGAAGTGATCTGAACACAATGCAGAGGGACTTGAACTACACTCTTGCTCGGATCGGCAGCCAGTGAAGGGCCTTAAGGGCAGGTTTGGCAGAAGATCTTTTTGCCGATCCGGTGAGCAGCCTGGCAGCCGCATTCTGGACTCTTTGGAGCGTATTGAGGGTTAACTCTGGGGCCGCCAGGAATAGGGTGTTGCTATAATCTAGCCTAGATTGAATAAGTCCATGCACCAGAAGTTTCCTGGAGTTGGGCGGGAGTAGCGGAAGAATTTTCCGCACTGATCGGAGCAGGCCATAACAGGTCCCCGCAACCCTTTTGGCATGTGTTCCTATTGCCAGCTCCGGCTGGAACTAGACCCCCAGGCTTTTTATTGCATCCTTAGGGGAGGGGGGGCACCCAGACAGGGGGACCACATGGTTTTTGGGAGAGAAGTAACCGAGTTGCCCAGGAGCATCAGCTCCGTCTTGGTGCCATTAAGTTTTAGTCGGGAGCCTGACATCCAGGACATAATGCCTGATAAACAGGAGGCAAACTTTTCACCATGACTTTCTGAGAGAGACAGCGAGACGACCAGTTGTGTGTCGTCTGCGTAGGTAACTATTTTCACCCCGAAGGGTGAAACCACCTCCTCCAGTGGGGCCATGTAAACGTTAAAAAGCGTAGGGCTCAAAGATGAGCCCTGCGGGACTCCACACTGAAGGGGGATAGGCTCAGATCTAGTGTTGCCTTTGCAGACCTGATAGACCCGCCCGCTTAGATATGAGGTGAGCCACTTGAGAGCCACGTCCATCACTCTCATCTCGGCCAGACGTTGAATCAGGATACGATGGTCCACAGTATCGAATGCAGCGCTTAGATCCAGGAGGACCACAGCCGCGGATCCTCCTGAATCTAAGATGCATCTGGCCTCCTCCACCATGGCGATTAGGGCCGAGTCAGTTCCCTGCCCGGGACGAAAGCCCGTTTGAGACCGTCGCAGCAGGTCATTGGACTCAAGGTAAAGTGATAGCTGCCGGTTGACGCATTTCTCAGCGATCTTGCTGAGGCCCGGCAGTAAAGAGATGGGAAGAAAGTTTGACAGGTCCGCGGGATCGAGGCCTGTTTTTTTTAATAGCGCCTTTACCATCGCCTGCTTCCAGCTAGGTGGTACTACGCCCTGATTGAAAGAGGCATTTTACAGGGCCGTTGCGGGGGCGGCAATGGTGTCAGTAAACCGCTTGAGAACATGGATAGGCATGGGATCAAGGGGAGAGCCGCTCTTAAGGGCGGACAGCTCGGCACAGAAAACCTCCCTCGAGATAGGTGTGAAGCTGTCCAACACTACCCTGTCTGGAGCGGTGTCTGGCTCAACTTTATCCAGCCTGGGGGCACTCTGGGGAAGACTGGCTAGAATGTTACGAAACTTGGTGTCAAAGTAATGGGCCAGTTGGTTACATTTGTCTTTGCTCCCATCTTGTGATACAGGTGGAGTGGGGACTTTAAGCAGCTCCTTAACAATCTTATATGTCTCCCTCGAGGAATTAGAAGAGGTTTTTATTCTTTCCTCGAGGAAGGCAGCTTTAGTCAGATTGCGAGCCGCCTTATAGGATCTCATAGCTTTGCGGTAATCTGATCTGGTGTTAGACGGCCAGTTCTTACGCCATTCTCGCTCGAGTTTTTTGCACTTTTTCCTCATCATCCTCAGTTCAGGCGTGTACCAGGAGGACTTAAGGCCACCGTTCTTTTTTTTTTTCACCATTTTCATGGGCAGAACGGCATCTAAGGCAGAGCATATCCAGCTATGGAGGTTAACATCGGCCTCCAGAGGATCGACTTCAAGTATGGGGACCGTATGTTCAAGTGCTGTGGTTAGGTCCTTCATTGACAGTTGAGACCATAGCCTTTGAGGGGTACGTGAGGGCGTTGCGGGGGGAGGTCTAGGTTCTATGGTGTGGTTAAGCTCGAAAAGGATCAGGAAATGGTCCGACCAGGGGAGGGGAGAGGGGGTAAAGACCTAAGTTGGGAGATGTTAGAAAAGACTGGATCCAACAGATGGCCTTTTACGTGGGTAGGCTTGGAGTTGTGCAACACAAGGTTGCCCCTCCTGAGCTCAGATCTCAGGTCTGAAGCCACTTTATCATCTTGATTATCAAAATGGAGATTCGGGTCTCCCAGCAGCAAGAAGTTTGAAGAAGAGGCTGCCAACGCCAACACAGTGTCGAGAAGGGAGCTAGTAAATTGCTTTATTCCGCCCGGAGGGCGGTAAACAAGCATGCCTGAGAGCGAGTTGTTGGGGGAAAGTTGTATCCTAAAATGAAGACTCTCGGCGTCCAGAATGGGACCCTTATCTGCCCTACACGTGAATTTATCCCTGTAGATTATGGCTAACCCCCCCCCCCCCCTTCCCTTGAGATCTATGGAAGCATTGGATAAGATAGCCATCCGGAAGGGCGTTAACAATATCAAAATCAGAATTGACAGATAACCACGTTTCAGTGAGAAACAGAATGTCCAAGTTGTTATCCTGGATTACATGGTGGATCTGTAGAGAGTGTTTGGGCAGGGATCTGCAGTTAAATAGTGCCATAGCCAGCGGGACCCCCGCGTGAACTCCTATTGTAATGCCCTGGCCCCTACTGTGGCAGAATTCACACGGCATGAATAAGTCATCTGATCTCACTCTCAGTATCGCGAGTCAACCGGTGGGAGGAGAATAAGATCCTCCTTTGAGTACTTATCCCCGTGGTGACCTGACATGGACAGCATCCCTGGCCCTAGGTCCGTCCTGGCCCGGATGGGCCCAGACGGGCTTGCCTCTGGCGCGGACGGACATGAACTGCCATTTATGAAGCTCGTGGGCCTGGAATCGCCCGAGCACTAGAGCGCTAAGTGGCAGAATTCCCCCAAGATGGCGCTTACAGAGATTGCGCTGGGGAGGTAAGCCTACAGCCAACCGGAGCCCTAAATCGGCCCTCAGGTAGCAGGTAGCCACACAGAAAACAATGTACTGATGTACTAATAGTGCACAGATTACAATAGCAAGTTAAAAAACGATTGCGAACAAATCGGTAATTTTCAGTAATATTCTATTAAAATCAATAGCGAAATGTGTGCAATATGTGGATGCAGCCTAACTCCCAGTAACAGCCAGGGGAGCTTTGTGTGTCAAGAAGAGCGCCAAATGAGCGAAGCAATTTATAGCGCGAGGGCCTGGAATCGCCCGAGCACTCGAGCGCTAAGTGGCAGAATTCCCCCAAGATGGCGTTTACAGAGATCGCGCTGGGGATCTCTGTAAGCGCCATCTGGGGGGAATTCTGCCCCTTAGCGCTCTAGTGCTCGGGCGATGAAGGCCATGTGCTCTGCACCTATCCTGAAGAGTCTTGACTACTGAAGAGAGTTCATTGTCCAAACAGATGCTTCTGAGTTGGGAGTGGGAGCAGTGCTTTCACAGCTTAATGTAGATGGTCAAGACCAGCCCATTGCTTTTATTAGCATAAGGCTGACCCCCCGAGAGAAACGTTGGTCAGCTATTGAGAGGGAGGCCTTTGCTGTGGTGTGGGCCCTAAAGAAGTTGAGACCATACTTATTTGGCACTCACTTCAAGATTCAGACCGACCATAAGCCCCTCTTATGGCTTAATCAGATGAAGGGTGAAAACCCCAAACTACTCAGGTGGTCCATTTCCCTACAGGGGATGGACTTTACAGTGGAGCACCACCCAGGGACTGACCATGGCAACGCAGATGGTCTCTCCAGGTACTTCCACTTAGAACATGAAGACACAACTGGTCAAGGTTAGTCTAATGTCCCTGCGTTTGGGGGGGGGGGTTGTGTAGGAGAGTAGGGTCTGCTATCCTATGGTCACCCCAAATTTTTGCTTTTTGCTTCACTGGTTTATGACTTAATGTGGCTGTGGGCCTGCTAATCAGACCCACAGCCTGCTGTTCTCTCTCTAAATTACTGCCAATGCACTCTAGGTGCATTACGAATTGGAACTGGTTCACCTTATTGGCCCCTGTAACAGTGTACCCTAGGTACCCAGGGCATAGGCGTTTCCAAGGCCTACCAGGGGCTGCAGCATGTATTGTGCCACCCCTGGCCTGGCCTCTCATTTGACACAACTGGCTGATCACTCAGCTGGGGCAAGTTGGTGTAATCACCTCTTGCTTAGGTGTAGTATACCTATACCTAACCTAAACTGGACACATATGTTCCTATCAGCCACTCCTATGGAAGGCCTCATCAATCCTTAAGGCAGAGTGCTTGGAAATATGTGAGATGGTGCTCTAGCATGAGCTGAGCCTGTCTGCAGCTGTCGGGAGCAATTCCCTTAGCTGTTCCGGGATATTGCCATACCATATACTCTTAAGTGCATTATAATCCTCGCGGTTATTTGCTAACTTTGGTTTGGCTTTATCAAAGCATGTCGAGTAAGGTGTCATACGATTCGGAATACTATCCCCTCAACAGTTCTGTCGACGGGGATAGCATTCCACCCTTCTAGAGGGACACGACATGTACATAGCCTTAACCCCGGTTAAAGTTAACCAGAGCCTCAGCATCCATTTTGTGATGCCAGTTAACCAGAGCCTCGGCATCACAAAATGGATGCTGCCACCACAGACACAAGTCTGACCTCCTGCTGCTGGAAGTCCTTCCAGCGAGGGAGGCTTGGACAAAGGGTTTCCTGCCTTGGGAGGTGCGAGCACCACCCCAGATAGGATTTTGTGTATTGGGTAGGACAGGGCTGACTAGAATCAGACATGCCCGGGGCACACAAGGTGTCCCCGTGCATAAGCCAGTCCAAACCGGTCCTGGGACTTTCCAGACCCAGGCCTGGCGAGGAGCAGGACAAAGGAAAGGGGGTGTAACCGCCCCTTTCCTGGTCCCACCCAGAGGAGGGACCTAGCAGGTGATCCACCCCTCAGATTGGGAATAAGAGTGGGAGCAGTGCCATAGCACCTCAGATCATCCTGAATCAACTTAAAACTAAGAAGACGACTGGACTTCAACATTCTGCTGCACAGAAGACTGAAGAGTATCTCCCTTGTGCCCTAGGAGTGGCCACCCTGTGAACACAGGCACCATCCAGCAACTCGACGTCTGCTTTGCCGCCGCCTCCCGCCGGAGCCCGAGCCCAGAGCCTGACAAGACCCAGACTCCCAGACTTCGCACCGGCCGATCCGCAGTCCCTGCAAAGAAGGGACCCGTGGAGGCACCGAGAGACGTGGGACCGGACCTCTTGAAAGACCCTAGACGCTGACTGCGCAGCACCCGAGGCACCCTCGACGCTGTGCTTTGGGGTTTGAGAAGCCCCACAACCGAGCAGCCCTTGCACCGAAGATCAGCCCCCCAGCATCTCCACAATCTGCGTGGGGCCCTTTTGCATCGTGCCACTCGACACGCCATCCCGGCCACTTTTCACGTGGTCAGCGGCCATCTTGGCGACGAAACCTACAATCTACACTGCGGGTCTGGTTGCTCCAGACTTGCCCTCGCTCCTGTAAAAGGGAGCACCCGCTCTGACCTTGCTAGTCCGAGTGATAAGCCTTTTTCACTCCCTGCGTGGCTTGCATTAGCCAAGGCCTGTTTGCTCCGATCAAGTTGCTGACACCGCCATCAGCTAGAGCCTTCCTGGGACAGCTCGTGATCGACTCCTGGACGTCCTCGACCTCTTCGTGCCCACGTGGCTACTGAGAGAAGCTACACCTCAACGCCTGTTTGCACCCGACAACGCCTGGTTCCAATCTGGTTCCACGGTAGTCACTGGCTAGTGACTTTGAACATTGTCCCCTCCGCTTTCAGGTCTTCACCACTTCAGATCCACCCTTGGATCCACCGGAACTCTTCACATTGAGCCGCCTGCAGCATCTTCAGCTCCAAGCACCATCGACCTGCGTGACGAAACCAGACACTACTTCGCACCTGTGCACCCGCTTCCTGTGGGTGAGGTAACTCAACAACGCCAGTGTTCCTACACTGGTACACACCTCTAGTGTCTGTGTCTAAAGTTTCACTCCTCTAGGTCACTCGGAAGGTTCCTAAAACACTAACTTTGTAACTTTTACGCACCATAGACAATGCATTGGTGAACGCGTGCACTTTAAGCACTGCACCCGAGTCTCGCAGGCCTTTCCCGACTTAGTCACTGCTAGTCCCGATCAGCTCCAGCGATTCCCAAGGCCCTAGGCCTACTTCCTTTTCGATTGGTATCTCTTATACCACTTTCTTAATATATGGTTTGAGTGGCCACCCGCCCTCATCCATATTGTGCAACTTTTGTGTATTCTAAACTGTGTTTTGTTTTAACGCTTGTGCTTCTGTGCTCATAAAGAGTATAGGGGATATTTGTAGTTAATAAATATATATATATATTTTCAATATATATCTGTGTGGTGCCCTTTCATTTGGTATTCAAGGGGATTGTGTATGGTAAAACAGCTTGCTTCACATGCCTTCCAGAGTTTAGCCTAAGACTGCTTTGTCCACGCTACCACTAGGATAGCTGGTCTATAAGGTTGACTTACAACCAATCATCATAAGGGTTGCTTGGCATGGTACAAGGTGATCACTAGAACTAGTGAGCATCATATACCAGGCCAACTTCTCACACTGGGTACCTATAGTACACTCTACAGGGGCTCATAAGGTGACCCAGTATCCAATTGGAGATCTACCTAGGGTACATGGAGTCCATTTTAAAGAGAGAGCAGATAGCCTGGGGTCCTGATTAGCAGGATCCCAGGCCAACTAAGTCGAAAACCAGCTAAACACTAGGCAAAAAATCTGGGGTAACCATAGTCAGGTATCCACCTTCCTACACTCTGGTTCACCCCTCGGACGGCACCTTCCCAGCCGGACATCGGACATTGTTCTCCTCACATCTCCATTGTGTTCCATACCTGCATTCCTTACCCCCATTTACCATTCCCCCTATACCTTTTCACTTCCTATAAGACGTGTTTACACGCTAATAACTCTCCTTATTATGTAATGCTCATGTTTTTTTTTCCCCTGTCGATGTAATTATGTAACCTGAAACTCACTGAACCTCATGTAAAGCACTCCGATACCTCTGGGTCTAGCCAGCGCTATATAAAACTTTGCAAATAAAAATATCAATGTCTCATGCAGGTTACCCTGGAGTCTGGAATTTGGTAGGAGGGCTAGGAAATCTTCTCCTTTCACTCAAATAATTTTCAACTGAAAATTCACCCCGGTTCAGAGTTGGACTTGAAGGGAGGGAAGAATAATTTACAAGGGACCAGATCAAAACATTCGAGAAGATGAAATGGGACAGATTATGGACAGCAAGGCTCTTATTACTGAAGAAAGGGGGAGAGTTCACCTCCAAAATACATATGCAATTAAGGGTTAAGCAAGGTTGTGTTGGACGGGGACCCGGAGGGTCGGCCGAGTACAGGGGGAGAGGCCTCCGGTGAGGGCCGTCTCCGATGAGCGTACAGACAAGTAACTTCCCCCCCACAGATGGACACCACACAAGGATGAGATCAACACACTTTATATAAGGTTCTCGAGGCAAGATGATACGATACAATGGGGTCAGGACACGAGGATCCTCCCAATTCTAGTCTCTGTAGGGGAAAGGGTAGCGGGACAGTCTTGGTACCGGTCCGGTACAGGTGCGGCAGGAGGGAAGCTCCCCAATCCTCGAGCTCGGGGATCTGCAAGAATGAGCCGCGGCAGCGCCAGCAGGCTAGGATGATAGTTCTCCGCAAGGTGGGCCGCGGCAGCGCCAGCAGGCTAGGACGAATGCTTACAACGAGGAGGGCCGCGGCAGCGCCAGCAGGCCAAGGCGATGGTTCACGTTGAAGAGGGCCGCGGCAGCGCCAGCAGGCCAAGACGATGGTTCACGTTGAAGAGGGCCGCGGCAGCGCCAGCAGGCCAAGGCGATGGTTCACGTTGAAGAGGGCCGCGGCAGCGCCAGCAGGCCAAGAAGATGGTTCACGTTGGAGAGGGCCGCGGCAGCGCCAGCAGGCCAAGACGATGGTTCACGTTGGAGAGGGCCGCGGCAGCACCAGCAGGCTTCGGAGATGGATTCACAAGGAAGGACCGCGGCAGCGCCAGCAGGCCGTCAAGGATGAGTTCTTCACGGTGTCTCTCGACTCCAAGATACAACTGCCTTCCTGCTCTGGAGCTGCCCCAGTTATAGGTCTGGTCTCCTTTGATGTCCGGACCCTCGCACTTGGAGGTCGGGAGGTCGGGAGGTCTGGGATGAGGGAGTCCAGACACCCAGCAGGGGGGTGGAGCCAGCGCCCGGGGAGGCCGGGGGCGATCGACACCTGGCGGAGGGGAGACATTGACACTCCCTCTCC
This sequence comes from Lissotriton vulgaris, assembly GCF_964263255.1. Lineage (NCBI taxonomy): Eukaryota > Metazoa > Chordata > Amphibia > Caudata > Salamandridae > Lissotriton > Lissotriton vulgaris. The sequence goes on from NC_141697.1 coordinate 842,385,463, forward strand.
CATTGACCTGCCAAGTGGTCTCTTCACCTCCTGGGTGGATGGTGGTGCCTCGATGTCGGGGCCTGGCCAGGCCCAGGGTTGGGGTCGAGCCGAGGCCACGCGGCCTGGTTACGTTGTGTCCAAAGATGGCGGCGGGGCCGGGGCAGTGGTGCTGACGGAGGCCCGGGCTAGCCGTTGCTGGGGTGTTCGAGGGCTGGAGTCCCGTTGGGGGCGGGTCGTAGGTTGACCCAGTGGGTTGCCGGGATGGTTCTGGTCGGGGATACAGGACGAGCAAGGGTCCGGTACCCGGCATGCGGGGAGGGAGCGGGCCTTCCACGCGGCCTGTCCAACAGGTTGTATACGTGGCTACAGTAGTCACCTGAATGCTCGCACTCGCTGTTAAACGCAATACTTTGCACATTCTCTGTTAAAATTGTTTTTAAGAACTGCTTTTAGAAATTGTTTTAACCTTATAAAATTGCACTGACCCTATGATGTGATATTGCTGAATTTGACCGACCGGAGACCCGCGGTGCCGCCTGTCAGAGCGAGCCCGCCATTTTGAGGGTCAGCGGTCTAGTTGACCCACCTCCCAAAACAATAAAAATCACGCTGGGTCGACCGCGCAGCGGGCGCGCCAAAGGCACGCCAAAGGCAAGCCTGTCTACTCCCGTCGGCACCCGGTAAGCACCCAGCGCCAGGACCCCTGGTCGGTTTCCTGTCCACAAATATAGCCAACAGCAACTCTATGACGTGCAGATTGGGGAGTGCTCGCCATGTAGTAGCTGGCAGGGGGGATAAGACCGGAATCCTATAAATGCAGGGGATGTGGTTTCCGCTTTGTTTCACTGTCCGGGATAAAGGGGAATGAGCCCACTACATTAGGCGTAGGGATCAAAGATCTTCTAAAGACAACAAAGGCCAGAACAATCAACAAGTTCCCTTACATAGACCAGGTGATAATAGCGGGCAGAAAAAGGAAAAGAAAACTATGAAACCAATACAAACTCTGTCATGTATACTATTGAACACGCGCTCACTTGTGAAACATAAATATCAATTAGAATGCCCCCTCCAATCAGATAATCCAGATATTGTTTTTTTAACTGAGACCTGAACTGATGCCAGCTCCGGTCCGGATTGGAACATGGCTCTGCCTCCAGGCTATGCGATGTTGCAACATGATAGGATAGAATGCAGGAGGGGGGGGGGGGTATAGCCCTGATCTATCAAGAGAATTTAAAATTGCGCCATGAGGTTACTATGGTGCTTCCAGCAGAGGCGCTTTTATTTTCATTTAAAATCAATGAATCTTTTACATTCCAAGGGTTACTTGTCTACAGGCCCCCAGGACCCAGAATGGTGTCCTCGCAGGCCCTTTTAAACTTTTTAGAATCAAGCGCAGATTCAGACTTTCTTACTATCTTGGGTGATTTTAACTATCATCTTGAATTAGAGACTAACGCAGACACATTAAGACTTATGGATAATTTAGCAGCAGATGGGCTCTCCCAAATAATACTGGAACCCAGGCATTTAGCAGGTCATACTCTGGATGGTATTTTTTACAAACCAACCAGACATAACCATAATAAAGACATTACCTTTACCCTGGACAGACTACAGAGCTATTTATTTCAACGTGAGCAATAAAATGCTTACCTTATCTCCACCATTTCCTGTTATAAAACAGAGGGTCCGGAAATGGAACAGGGTGAAAAAGGATGAGCTGGAACAGGTGTTGATTCCGGGCCCGCCTGCGTTAGATAGTGATAATGATATAGCAGCCAACCAATTTAATAATTGGATCAGGATAGCTGCACATGGTACTGCTCTGGAAGTCAGTGGCATCCATAATCCCCCCCCTGACGACGGAGGTGTGTGTCCCGGTGCCGGGCACGCATGTCGTGGGCACACTCGCCCTGTCTGGGCACCTCCTCTCAGCAAGGAGGCATGGCACGGACAGTGGTAAGACCACCTCTGACAGGACTGCACAGGTGCCGCCTCCTGACGGCATCCCCACAAGCCCCCGCTATGCTCCCTCGACAGCCCAGAACCCACTGAGATACATAACAACGGTTGGTTCATCAGTTCATCAGGAATGCATCGTACTGTCTGCCCCGGGGCGCAGTGCCAATAAAGTTCTCAGGTGAACAGCCCTAAACCTCTGCCCAGCGCCCATCGTGTGCCCCAGGCCTCGCGGTGTAATAATGTATGTAGCACTTCCTGCCAGAGGGTCTCCGCTTCACAGCACTGTAAACAACACGTGGAAAGAGGCGACTTTTCCATTCAGACCTGGGTTATTTCGGATCAGTCCTGGCACTGAAAGCTCGAGCACAATCTGCAGTGGAGCCCAGCAGTCAGTCCGACGTCACAGGCAGGCAGCTCTAAGGGTGCAAGCCAGACGTGAACTTGCTTGGAGAACTCCCTTTGCCATGGCTCACTAAGGCTGCACGCTGGTGCAACAGCGGGAGACTGGAAAAACCCTGCTCTCGAAAGTGCCGAGACGGGAAAACACTAAGTGCAGCACTTAAACAAAGAAATCAAAGAAACAAATACATGGAGGGTTGTTGTGAGCTCTTTGGATAAAACAGGTGAGAGGAAGAGAGAAGAATCATGGAAAGATGGAAGTGTGTAGGAGCATAGAAAGGAGGAGATGGGAGGGAGATGGAAGGGAGATGGAAGGCCGTGAAAAGGAGCCCAAGGCAAGCGGAAGACTGTAGTATTCTATTGGATAGAGAACACGTTCTTCCACCGCCAGAAATGGGTATTTCAGTCAGAAATGCAAGTTTTCTTTTCGGAAAGGACCCCCTCCCAAGAAGACAGCCCGCGCAGTGCCGGCTGCTGCTACTGGTGCAGTTAAGACCTCGCCATCCCAACCAAGGGCAATAAAAGCTGTGTAAATACCACTATACAATAGTCTAATCTCGGAGCATCTGTGGAGCCTGTGCCTCCCGCCGTGGAAACAGTGCCAGGCGCTACCCCAGACTCCGAACGAGTGTCTTTCCCCTCTGCCATACCGGCACTCAGTGATGTGACACTTTATACTAGACACACATCTGCATGCAGTACATGGAGATGGTGGGTGAGTAACCGTGCATTCCCATGGAGTGAATGTCTCTTCTAAAACAGCCCGTGAAGAGGCCCCTTCCACAGCACGGGCCCCTCAGGTGTGAACACAGTACAGAGCGCCATGCGCTGCCCTGGAGCTGTCACTGTGCCAAGCGCCCCGCGTGCCCTCCCTGCGGGGGCTGCACCTGTTAGGAGCGTCGCTGGACAAGGGCGCCAGGGTCCGCCTAGCGCCTGAGTTACCGGCTACCTACCTTGTGAAGCGGTGTGATCCTGGATAGATCACTTTATTGAACTGCGCCAGGCGCCCCTTATCGGCCAACAGTGTGACTTTTTAGAAAGAGTCAGCCACACAGTATTAGGGGTTACATAAGAAAAGTGGGCCGTGACATTCCTTTTTGTCTCCATAGTCCCAATAAGTCTGCTCTCTGTTAGTCACATCTATGTTCTCTTCCTAGAATATTAAACACCTGCGAAGGCTTCCCCTATGCTGTCCTCAACCCAAGCATTCCACTTTATAGGGCAGTTCCAAATCTTAGGGGTATCCTTGCCCCAAAGAGGCGGGCAGGGGCGCCCTGCCAGTTTTCGGTATGCTTCACATCACTGACTGGGCAGAGGTGAGATCCGTTGGCTCATCTGTGCGCTGCCGTGTCATGGGAACTCACCTCTGATCCCGGCTTCCCCCATGTGAGCTCGCTGTGATCCTGCGCAAACCCTTTCTCTCCGTGCACCGCGGTGAAAAGAGAAGGGGACGATAAGAGACAGGATGAGCGTCTGCATGAATCCCGGGCTCCAGAGTGGGCATCTCTGAGTGTATGCACCTCGATTGCACCGAGAGATGCTGCCCTCCCTGACCCGACGGCAGAGTTGATGCACATCTCAGGAAGAGACAAGAAGTGCGGATAAAGTGCTGCATGAGATGCGGGTACCGCAGAGCTCTCAGTCCCAGCTCTCCTTGGTACTGAGAGCGCCGCTACCTGCCAAGTACTGGCATAATCCACCCTTCCTGCCCCACATGAGCATAGGCCCTCGTGTCAGACAGAAACAAGCAGTGTACGCAAAGTGCTGCACGCCGCTGAGGCAGCTGTAGGTATAGCGGGGCTCTCCGTAACAGTTGGCACTTAGAAAGCACTTAAATACGGATGACACAGCACTTCCTACTCAATACTCAGGGTACTTCAATCTCTCCTACTGGGACACTCTTCCCTTCATACCCCCGCGTTAGCACAGATCACAATGACAGGCAGAAACAAGACGTGTCCATAAAGTGCTTCAAACAGCTGAGGCAGCTGCGAGTACCCGTGACACAGTACCAGCACGTGATGATACCTAGAGAGAGTACTCTAACCGCTCAAGTAGTGAAAGAAGGCACACTTGTACTCTACGTTAGCACTGATCACACTGACAGGCAGAAACAAGACGTGTTCCTAAAGTGCTGCAATACAAGTCAGGTCCCGGGCCGGCAGCCAATCACAGCGCGGCCCGGGGAATGACGTCACAAGACTGACTGGGTGGTTCAGCTGCTAAGTGAGCACGAAGCACTACATCTAGCTGGTGGGTCTCCAGGCACACAGGACCCGTCTCTCTCTGGATCACCGGCAGGACGGGGGAGGAGGCACGGACAGTGGGCGGGTGGGAGGGAGGAGGCACGGACAGTGGGCGGGCGGGAGGGAGGAGGCACGGACAGTGGGCGGGCGGGAGGGAGAAGGCACGGACAACGGGTCGGCGAGAGGGAGGGTGTTTGGAGCGGGACATGGGACCCCTTCCAAATTGCGACTGCATTACCACCATCTTGAAGAGGGTGGTAATTTGAGAGTATTTTGAGACCGCAATTACGCAAAATATTCATGCATGGGGTTGCGACTCACTATTTAGGAACTGAACATGGCCCTGGGCCGTTTTGAATGTGCAAACGGGTCACAACCCCGTTTCTGCATGCAAACTAGGGTCACACATCTGGCCCTCATTGGGGAAATAACAGCTAATTATAGAGAGAGATTGTCAGCTAAAGTCTCACCAGTCTCTATGGTCTGTGCAAACATCTCCAAGCCTTCGAGTGGCTGCGGCGGCTCTGCCGGTTCTTCCACCTGCTCCTTCAGGCACTCCTGGGCTAGCTGCATGCTTGTGGTCATGCATGAGGACCAGCTTTGTGAATCTGACCCCGTGGGCGCTGAAAGTAGAAAAATAAAGAGAAGGTCAGTAGTAAGCAGGCATTTACACAAGGCTGTAAGATGGAGAACCGGAAGGGGACACCCTCTGCTTCTTGGTGATCTATTGTGCAAGCATTTAGGCCAATTAGGAAGCACAGACTCATGAAGGATACAATCATATTGGAGGATAAGTACAAAAATTAGGCAATGAATTAACATCAACATAGTTTCTTCGGTGGTTGCCCTATGCATTCCACATGACCTTGACCAAGAAGATGTTTTATTATCGCAATCATTCACTTGCAGGAAATCTAAAAGAAATGATGCAGAGCATCAGAAAGCAACTGTTGGCAACTTCGACCAGCGCGCTAATGATTTTTCTAAAATGGAGACTTCCTATACTGACTCTGACTCGATCTCAAATATAGTTCTGATGTCTTTGGCTTGAGCCTATAAAGTCTGTTAAGCCTAGCCACTTTCTTTTCATCCTTCTAGGAGGAGGCTAGAGCTCAGGATAAGCAGCAAACCACAACAAGAACAACTGGAGTACAGGTTTACAGAATTGGGCAGATTCTGTCCCCGCCAATGTCAAAACAATGATGTTTACTGAAAGAATTTATGGTTCAAATATCTTTATTGAATTTAAACACAGAAGCATTTCCCATACAATTAGTTGTCATCAACTTTGCTCATAACAGTACAGCTTGGCAGCGCCTACCGAGAGTTTAAATATATTTTAGACAGTACCTGCCAAGTGCTCATGCGTGGGATAGAAGTAAAAAAGCAAACAAAGAAAAGGAGAACAAGAACCCCCCTTTCCCCCAGAGCCCCCCTCCCTCTTCCCATCCAGTGCTCCCAAGGCTTCCATCCTCTTGTCAACCTCCCATTCCCCACCTCGCCCATGTCAAGCCCTTAGTAACCAATTTAACATTCTGCCTTCCGTGGATCTGTGAGGCGGAGCAATCTAAAATAAATATCGGGAACATGTGACTTCTCGGAACTCTGCGGGCAGTAACCAGAGAAACGGTTGCCACAGATCGTTGTATGCGGACCCCTCTCCCGCCATAGTGAGGGACAGTTTCTCCATCCCAAGCACGTGCCAAAGTCGGTGGAGCCATCCAATAAATGAGGGCACAGTGGGGGAACACCAATGTATAAGGATATTTTGAAGCGCTGAACCTAGTGCTATAGCCATCTTTCTGCCTCTGAGCGATTTTAGGGGGTAGGTCAGGGGATTAGGGAGACCTAGTAGTAAGTACGCTGGGAAGCATGGGAATTTATTCTCGAAGTTTTTATCTATTTCATCCAACACTTGAACCCAGTAAGATTGAATGTGTGTGCACTCCCACAACAAGTGTACTAGATTACCTATCTGGCCACAGCCTCGCCAACAAGTTGCGTCACGAGCGCGGTATATCGCATGTAGTCTCTCTGGGGTGTAATACCAATATGTTGCGACTTTTGTGAGTGTCTCCGTAAGTCCCATATGGTATGCAGAGTGTCTAGCTCTATAGTATATCTCCCCCCATTCTTTGTGACTAAGAGTCCTGCCTAGTTCCCTCTCCCAACGCTCTCTGCCTGGATTGTGTGTATATACCTGTGTATTCTGTAGCATCTTGTAAAGGTCAGAGATGTGTCTGGCGTCTGTCTTGCGGGTGATGAACCATTTCTCGTACGTGAATAAGCGTCTGTCTGCGCTGGTGCGGACCTGAGAGTGCCGTGCCTGTAAATATCGCAGCACCTCAGTTTCCGGGAAGCCGTACTCCTGTCTGAATTGGGAAAAGGGAATGACCCCCTCGGTCCCATATATGTGGTATAAAACCCGACAGCCGGCCGGCCTCCAATGTGCGAAGGCCACTCCATCCGCGTCTGGGGTGAAGTCGGGATAATGGACCAGCGGAGTGAGGGGAGACGGAAAAGTTGTGAGGTAATGGGAGACACTGGTGGCATCCCACACCTCCATGATGACCAGAGTTATGTGCGAGGCATATAGATTAGGGGCCTGTGGGGTTTGCGCAGGAAAGGAATTTCCTGTAGTGGTCTTCCCGCTATTGACTGGTCTTGAAACAGCCAGTGTTTCTCCGATTCCCATCTGCTCCATTCAACCAAGTGCCGCAGCTGGGCTGCTTGAAAGTACACATGAAGATCTGGGATGCCCAGACCCCCCCCCATCTCTGGGTCGAGCGTCGCCAGTGCTCTTCGCATCCCTGGTTTCCGGCCATTCCAGATAAACTGGGCCAATTCAGATTGCGTCTGTCGGATCCAGCCGGCTGGTGGTCGAAGAGGTAGAGTGCGGAAGAGGTAGAGAATCTGGGGTAGGATAGACATTTTAACCGCCACGATCTTGCCCAACCAAGAGATAGAGTAATGCTTCCACTGGCCAACTTCGCGTCGGATTTTCCCACGCAGAATGGCGTAGTTGGTAGCAACCATGGTGGGGAGGGAGTTGGCCAGCTGTATCCCCAGATACGGAACGTAATCAGTCGCCCATTGAATGGGAAACAGTTCCTGCAGGTACACCCTCGTGGCAGGGGACAACGAGAGATCCAAGGCTATCGATTTGCCGGTGTTCCCTTTGAATCTAGCCACCTTGGCAAAGGCTTCAAATTCTGCCATGCATGCTGGAAAGGCTGTCTTTGGGTTAGTCAGTGAGAGCAGTACATCATCGGCATATAGGCTGACTTTGTGAACGTAGCCTCCAAACTTGATCCTTCGATTGCTGCGTTCTTTCGCACCCTCTGAGCCAGAGGTTCCACGTAGAGGGCAAAAAGAAGGGGCGACAATGGGCACCTCTGTCTCGTGCCTCTTTCGATAGAAAAACTGGGGGAGGTATATCCATTCACTCTGACCGAGGCCGTCGGGAATCTGTAGCAATTAAAAATAAAGGTGCAAAACTTCTCGTATCCCCACTCTCTCCAGCACCTGCTCCAAATAAGGCCAGTGGACACGATCAAACGCCTTTTCAGCATCAATGGTCAGCATCATGTATTCCCCGGGTACCCTAGTAGCCTTTTCTATGAGATGGAGTACTCGCATGGTGTTATCTGACGTCTGAGGGTCAGGTATAAATCCCGCCTGATCTGGGTCGATAAGACTGGCCATGTAAGGGCCTAATCTGGCAGCCAGAATCCTGGTATATAGCTTAAGGTCAACGTGAAGAAGGGATATCGGGCGATACCCCCGCATTTAGTTCCATCGTTCCCGGGCTTAGGGATCACTGCTATGGAGGCTCCTAGAAGATCTCTCGGTATCGCTCCCTGTTCAGCGAATGAGTTAAAAAGTCAAGTAAGGAGCGGGGTGAGCACTATGCAGAACGTCTTATAAAAAATAGCAGGGAAGCCATCTGGCCCTGGGGCCTTCGCCAGCTTTCGGCGAGAAATGGCTGTGATAACCTCTTCCGTGTGGATATTTCTATCCAGGTGTTCAGCCTGGGACGCCGTCAGTGCGGGCAGAGAAACAGAGTCTAAAAAGGAAGCTCCAGCAAAGCTGTCAACTGGGCACTCGGTGTAGAGCGTAGCATAAAAATCGCGGAAAGTATCGGCTATCTCAGCATCCTCTGATACGCGAGTCCCGTCTGCTCTGACTATCTCTTTGACCCCTTCATGCTGTCGGACCTCTCGCAATCTGTTGGCTAGCAGGCGCCCGCATCTGTCCCCCCCAGTGTAGTAAGCATGCTTCAATCGTAAGGCCGCATATTCCGCCCTATCTTGGTCTAGCACCACTAACTGATGGCGCATTGTCTTAAGCTGTCGCCACACTCTCGGAGCTCCGGTCCTTTGGTGCATGTGTTTCAGTTCCCGAACACCCTGTGTAAGATAGCCCCCCCTTAAACTGACGTTCCCTATTGTCGGCGGCTGAGAGGGCAATAAATTCCCCTCTAACCACCGCTTTCAGCGCTGCCCATTGGGTTGAAAGGGTCTTGTCCGGAGTCGTGTTATGAGAGAGGTAGTCGGCAATAGTGTCATGTATACGTTTTACAACATCAGCTCTGTGCAAGAGTGTGTCTCGAAGACGCCATACCCTGGAGGGGCACAGCGCGGGCGGGAAGGTAAGAGTGGCTATTACCGGGGCATGGTCGGAAAGGGAGGCCACCCCGATTTCGACCGTGGTCGTAAACCCGCACACTGGGGTGGAAACCAGCAGGTGATCCAATCGTGCGTAAGTTTTGTGTGCGCTAGAGTAATAGGAGTATTCCCTATTCGTGGGGTGGAACTTGCGCCAAAGATCATGTAAGCCTAAGTCGTGTAGTCGCCCATGTCTCTCTGCCGATAGTGCACCTACTTGGTGAGTGCGTTGACTAGATCTGTCTAGTAGGTTGTCAAATACAAGGTTGAAGTCGCCCCCCAAAATTATATTACGATCCGGAGTGGCAGTGACCTCCGTAAGGGCAGCCTGTAGGAACTTCTCCTTGCCTTCATTCGGGCATATATGGAGCCGACAGTGAATGTCATTCCGCCCAAGGCGAAGCAGTAGGTCAGAAGCCTCCCCTTAATCTCGGCACCCTTTAGCAACACCTCTCCCTTGAATCGCTGCGCCACTAAAATCGCCACTCCAGCTGTCTTGGTAAGGCAGAAGGAAAAGTACTGTGTGGGGAACTTACGGGACCGCAGCCTATGGCAATCACGCGTCAGTAAATGGGTCTCCTGCAGTAAGCATAGGTCCGCCTGGGTGTTCTCTAAACATGACAGTATTGCCCTACGCTTTACTGGGTTGTTAAGGCCTCTCACATTGAGGGTAAGAATTCTAAGGGTGGAGGCAGGCATGTTCAACAATCAGTAAGACCAGGCTTGTATTAGGGGCGCTGCGCATAGTGCTGCAGAGGTAAGCAAGTTCTAGGCACGGGAGGGCGGCTATTATGCTATGAACGATATATGTGCCGAATAAGAAGCGAACCAGGAGCACTGGATACCCTCTCCCAACCCCCCCCCCCCCACCAATAACCAAACCACAAAACTTGTTAAGGAAAAATAAACATGCAATGCCACATTGTCCGTCAACCATGGTTGATCAGTGAAAGAATTCGGGGGTTGGTCACCATCAAGAATACGCCTCCCTCCCGCCAACGGCCTGTGTCGCGGGAAATCATACAGTCCGCCATATATCAGGTCCGCAGTTAGTTAGCCTAGGTGTTGGAGAGATCCGTAGTAACTGCCTCGAGGGCCGACCTCCTGCCCTCCATGAACTCTGCAGCTCGGGGTTTCCGAAGGCGGCGTCTGCGGCCTTGTAAGCGCCATTGGGGTTTGGATCCATCAGTCCCCTCCTGGGAGTCCTCATCTCCCCCCTCCAACTCAGGCAGGTCAACCGATAGAGAGCGCAATTGGTAGAGTTTGTTGTTCATACGGAACACCAACCGGAATGGGTGGCCCCAGCTATAGGGGATGTTGCGCTGTTGGAGATGCATAGTAATGGGCCTGAAGGTCCTCCTCTTCTGTAGGGTGAGGGCGGACAAGTTCTGGTAGAGGACAGGAGACTGACCCTGAAACTGCAGAGGGTGTAGTTGCAGCGCTTTTGAAGGATGGTTTCTTTAGTGCGAAAATCCTGAACGCAGACCAAGATGTCCGGCAGAGGGGCCGACGGCGCTCTCTGAGGCCCCACCCTGTGTGCTAGGTCAATCCTCAGCTCCGCCTCCAGCAGCCTACCCAAGATGTGATTAAAGAGGGCTCTGGAATACGAGAAGAGATCCTTCGAGTCCTCCCCCATCTTCACCCCTCTGATGCGAATATTATGGCGTTAGGACCTGTTTTCCAGGTCCTCGACATGGGACTGCAGGTCCAGCTGTTGGTCATGGATCCGGAGGATCTCTTGTTGCAAGGCCGCTATTTCCGTGTCCTTCCCATCGCTTTTGCCTTCTAAGTCTGCAACCCTTTCCCCAATTCCGCCCATCTCTTGCCTGACCTCTCGGAGTTCTGAAGCAAACTCCTGCTTGAGGGTGCGGATGTCGTTTTGTAGGGCTGCAAACATGGATTCGAGGAACGCTTTCTTGGTAGGTTCCATCCCGTCTTCTTTCCCCGGTGTCGGACCCGGGGGACCCGCCGCCATGGTGGATGCCGTAGGGTCGGGTTGTGCTTTAGCAAACAAGTCTTTAATGGTCTTGTCCTTCCTGTTCTTGGCGGTGGAAATGTCGTACCCCGGGGGGATACAGGTGTGTCTGAGTAGGGACCCCCCTACTATCACCTCTCGGCCGTCGTCCCCGAGCTAGTGTACTCCTGGCCTGTCGGAGGGGGGGGGGGGTGCGCTCGGTCAGACTGTAAAACTATGTGAGGGTCTCTTCACCGCCCGGAGTACCCCGGCGCGGGGGCTCAGTCTTGCTCTATCGCCTCCAGTCTCAGCGTCCACCTCTCGTCTCCAGGGACACGATCCTGGATGGCAGGCACCTCGGACCGCTACCCCCGGCTTTAGACCACCTCCCGGTGGAAGCTAGCGTCCACACTGCTGTAACCCCCAGGTAGATGAGGGTCATGTTAGCCCTACCGCCGTCTCGCGGATCGTGGGCCGTCTCCGCCGCCGCACCAACACCAGTCGGAAGGCCAATTCAGGGGGCACCAACCGGAAAGCGGAGCACTTGTTCCCGGCGCGGGTCACCTCTAGGCCAACTCTTCAGGTCGTCCTCTCTCCAGCGCACCAATGAGACTGTGTGTTAGACGGACCGGGAGGGTCGGCCGAGGACAAGGGGAGAGGTCTCCGGGGAGAGCCGTCTCCAACGATCGTACAGACAAGTAACTCCCCCCCCCCACAGATGTACACCTCACAAGGATAAGGTTCAACGTTACTTTATAAGCAATTCTTTAAGTACGGTGAAATGGTACAAGGAGGTCTGGACTCAGGGGTCCCCTCTATTCTAGTCTCTTGATTGGGTAAGGGGGTAGCGGGACAGTCTCGTTACAATCTGGTGGATATGGTGGTAGATGAAATAGCTCACAATCCTCGAGCTCGGCGTTCTAGATGATCGGGCCGCGGCGGAGCCAGCAGGTCCCGATGAAGGTGGTGGTTACAAACGGTCCGCGGCCACGCCAGCAGGTCCCGACGACGATGAAGGTTTCAGAAGGTTGCGGCAGCGCCAGCAGGCAGGTCGATAGTTCACAAGGCAGGGCTACGGCAGCGCCAGTAGTCCGTCAAGGATGAGTTCTTCACTGCGTCTCTCGACTCCAGGATACAACTGCCTCCCTGCTCTGGAGCTGCCCCAGTTATAGGTCTGGCGCCCTTTGATGTCCGGACCCTCGCACTTGGAGGTCGGGAGGTCCGGGATGAGGGAGTCCAGACACCCAGCAGGGGGGTGGAGCCAGCGCCTGGGGGAGCTGGGGGCGATCGGCACCTGGCGGGGGAGAGCCATCAACACCTCTTTCTCCCATTGACCTGCCAAGTAGTCCGCTCACCTCCTGGGTGGATGGTGGTGCCGGGATGTCGGGGCCTGGCCAGGCCCAGGGTTAGGGTCGATCGGAGGCCACGCGGCCTCGTGGTGCTGTGTCCAAGATGGCGCCCAGGCCGGGCGAGAGGGCCGGTAGGGAATCGGGCCCATGGTGCGGAGATGTTCAGGGGCAGGGGTCCCATATGAAACGGGAAACGGGTGGTTGTTGCGTGTAACACCTGAAGAGCCGGGCTCGGGCCTGGTCGTGCGGGGGGGGAGCAAGCCTTACACGTGGCCTGTCCAACATGCGTCCCCCCCAGCTGAAGGCGGGGAGAGTCACCCATCCTCTTGGGGACTCTCTTCGTCGAGGCGGAAAAAGCGTGACAGGCCATCTGCGTTGGCGTGGTCTTGCCCGGGTCGATGTTCCACAGTGAAGTCCATCCCCTGCAGGGAGATGGACCAACGCAGTAGTTTTGGGTTTTCCCCCCGCATCTGCATTAGCCACTGCAAGGGCCGATGATCGGTCTGTACCCGGAAGTGGCTGCCGAAGAGATAAGGCCGGAGCTTTTTGAGGGCCCACACCACAGCGAAGGCCTCCCTCTCGATGGTGCTCCAGCGTTGTTCTCGGGCCAGGAGCCGTCTGCTGATGAAAGCCACTGGCTGGTCAAGTCCTTCGGGGTTCAGCTGGGAAAGGTCTGCCCCAATGCCATGGTCGGAGGCATCCGTTTGGACGATAAATTCCCGACTGTAGTCGGGGGCCTGGAGCACAGGGGCGGAGCACATGGCGGCCTTCAGCTTCTCGAAGGCCGCTTGACAGTCTGGGGTCCAGTTGACCTTCTTTGGTTGGTTTTTGGATGTGAGTTCCGTGAGGGGCCCCACAATGCTGCCATAGTCCCTCACGAACCGCCTGTAGTAGCCTGTGAGTCCCAAGAACGCGCGGACCTCGGTCTGGGTGATGGGGGGCTGCCAAGACTGGATGGCAGCGATCTTGAGTTGCAGAGGGGCCACCAGACCGCTTCCCACCTGGTGCCCGAGATATGTCACGGACCCCTGGCCAATTTGGCATTTGCTGGCCTTGATCGTGAGGCCAGCTCGTTGGAGGGCCTGTAGCACCTCTCGGAGGTGGTGGAGGTGGTCGGACCAGTGGCGGCTGTACACAGCGATATCGTCCAGGTAGGCGGCGCTGAATTCTTCGAGTCCCGCCAGGACCTGGTTTACTAGAGAGGTGTGGCTCACTGGTTAGAGGCGGCAGACCCGAGTGCAGAGAACGGCCCGGGACCAGGGTTCGATTCCCAACGCGGCAGGGTCGCGGACCAGGATCAGCGGACTGATAATTCTCGCATCGGTGCCTACTCCGACCTGGGAGCACACTCGGCAACTCTGGGCATTAGCTTGCCTCATCTCCACAACGGCCCCACACAAACGCCGGGGATGCCTGGTTTCACCTTGGAGACCCCCAGGAGGGACTATCTCACAGGGAAAGCCAGGATGGGTTCCCCAGCGGTCTATAGCGCTACGAGGCCCCCGGGTAGCAGTGCGCTTTACAAGACACAACAATTTACAAATTTACTAGCCGCTGAAATGTTGCTGGGGCATTCTTCATGCCGAATGGCATGACCTTGAAGTGATAGTGGCCATCAGGGGTGGAGAAGGCAGATCATTCTTGGGCCCGGGGTGTGAGACCGATCTGCCAGTAGCCCGCTGTCAGGTCGAAGATGCGGAGGTAGCGGGCAGCTCCCATGCGGTTGATTAGTTCATCTGCTCGGGGAATGGGGTGTGCGTCTGTCCTGGTGACCGCATTCAAGCCCCGGTAGTCGACGCAGAACCGGAGCTCAGGCGTGGTGCCGGGGGCGGCCGCTTTGGGGACCAGTACCACGGGGCTGGCCCAGGGGCTGTCTGAGGGCTCGATGACCCCGAGCGTGAGCATCTTGGCCACCTCCTCTTGGATGCAGGCCCGTACCCGATCTGGTACGTGGTAGGCCCGATGGCGGATAGGGGGACTGTCTCCAGTGTCCACGTCGTGTAAACACCAGGGGGTGACCCCTGGGGTGAGGGAGAACAGGGTGGCGAACTGCAGCAGGAGGTCTCGGCAGCCTTGGCGCTGCTCCAGGGTGAGGGCCTCCGAGAGTCGGACCCCGTCCACGGAGCCGTCCTTCTCCCGAGTCCGTAGGAGGTCAGGGAGGGGTTCGGAGTCCTCCTCGGTTCCATTGTCTGTTGCCATCAGGAGGCTGAGCTCTGAGCGTACAAAGTGGGGTTTCAGTCTATTGGCGTGGAGGACCCGGAGAGGGTTCCGTGAAGATTCCATATCGATGAGATAGGTGACAGGGCTCTTGCGCTCGACTACTTTGAAGGGCCCCGTCCACTTGTCTTGCAGGGCACATGGTTCGGTGGGAGACATTACCCACACTTGTTGGCCGGGTTCAAATTCGATGGAGGAGGCATTTTGATCGTACCACCTTTTCATGTCTTCCTGACTGGCCTCCAAGTTTGCTTTTGCCATCTCTCTGAACCGTCTGGTCTGGTTGCGGAGGGTTAGGAGGTATTTGAAAACATCTGGAGGGTTCTTTAGAGGGGGCATTTCCCAGCCTTCTTTGACTAGGCTGAGCGGCCCTCGCACAGGGTGTCCATACAAGAGTTCGAACGGGCTGAAGCCGAGGGACTTCTGGGGGACTTCTCGGTAGGCAAAGAGGAGGCACGGCAGTAGCACATCCCACTGGCGACGGAGGGGCTCTTCCAACCCCCCAATCATCCCTTTGAGCGTGCGGTTGAACCGCTCAACTAGTCCGTTTCCTTGAGGGTGATAGGGGGTCGTGAATCGGTAGGTGACCCCACACTGTTGCCAGAGGGACTTCATGTATTTTGAAATAAAGTTTGTGCCCCGGTCGCTGACGACTTCTCGGGGGAAGCCCACCCGGGAGAAGATCCCCATCAAGGCTCGGCCGACTACCGGGGCTGTCACAGTTCGCAGGGGAACAGCCTCGGGGTAGCGGGTGGCGTGGTCCACCAGGACCAGGATGAACCGATGTCCTTGTGCTGTACGGGGGTCCAGGGGCCCCACAATGTCTATCCCCACCCTCTCGAACGGGGTGGTGACCACTGGAAAAGGTTGCAGAGGAGCTTTGAGCTTGCGGCCGCTCTTCCCGCTGGCCTGGCACTTGGGGCAAGATCGGCAGTGCTGGATTACGTCGTTCCTCATCTTGGGCCAGAAAAAGTGGGTCACCAGGCGACTGTAGGTTTTGTCCTGACCCAGGTGGCCAGCCAGGGAGACATCGTGGGCCAGGTTTAGCAAGAAGTCTCTAAAGCGGAGGGGTACCACTAGCACTCGACTGGCCCCTAACTCTGCGATTCTCTGTTCGCTGTACAACAGGTCATTGTCCCAATAGACCCAATGGGTTCCGGAGGTATCCCCGGCACTCTGGGCGAGGGCTTGTTGGCGGAGTCCCTCGAGGGAGGGACAGGTCTTCTGCTCGTGGCGAAACTGTTCCTGGGTGGGCCCCCCCTCCTGACGCCACTGAGTCAGGTCGGGAAGGTCCTGAGGTTGAAAGAGCTCCTCGGGAGTTTGCTCTGGGGGGGCGGCCCGGTCGGTGTCTTCTACTGGAGCGACCGGGGGAGGAGGTGCCGGCCATTCAGGTTCTTCGGGCCGGGGGATGGCACGGGCAGCCATGGACCGGGTGGTTACGCACGCCCAGTCCGGGATGCCCAACATCCCCAGGTGCTCTCTTCTCTCTACAGCGGCCCACGGGGAACTCTCAAGATCATTTCCCAGGAGACAGTCTACGGGGGCATCATCTCGGACCGTCACTTTCAACATGCCGGAGACTCCTCCCCACTCGAAGGGGACGCAGGCCATCCGACATAGACTCTCCGAATTGTCGGCTGAATGGACAGGGCAGAGAACGTTCGGCAGGATCTGTTCTGGGGTCACCAGGTGACAGCGGACGGCCGTTACACTGGCCCCGGTGTCACGTAGGGCTTCGGCCCGGCGTCCATTAATGTTCACCCACTGACTGTACTTCCGGGTGTTGGCGGGCAGGGGGACCCGCGGGACCATGTCTTTGCCCCCTAGGCACGCTAGAACCATGGCGGCTGGTTCCCACTCTTGGTGTTCTTGCTCGCACTCCTCTTGTTCTTCGGAGATTTGTTCTTCCCCCAGGGCGGCGGCAGCCATCTGGCGGGGTCTCGGAGTCTGACTCTGTGGACAATTCGGGTCGTTTGCGTAGTGGCCGACTCGCTGGCATCGGTGACACGTGACATTGGCTCTGTATCCCGGCCGCGCCGGGGTGTTGCCCCGGTTGGCCGGGGGTGGGGTGCTGGTAGCGGGAGCGGCCGGGGCGTTGTCTCTTCCTCGTCCCTGGCCCCCTCCTCCTCCTCGGGGACGGTGCTGACCGTGGTTGTTCCGGTTCTGTTCATGTGACCCATTTCGGCCTACTCGGGTAATTTCCCACCGGTCAGCCTCGGCGGCGAGCTGCCGTGGATCAGTCAATTTACTGTCGAGGAGGTGCTGCCTGAGCTCGACGAAGCAGTTGTTAGATAGGTGCTCCCACACCATGAGATTGAAGAGTTGCTCGTAGGTCGTTACATTGCTTCCCTTGATCCAACCCTCGAAGGCTCGACTGAAATAGTTCACATACTCCACCCAAGTTGTACCCGGGATCCGAGTGCAGTCTCGGAACCTCTGGCGGTACATTTCGGGTGTGAGCCCGTAGCGGGTGAGGAGGGTAGCTTTCATGTGGTCATAGGAGGTCATCAGATGGTCTGGGAGCTGTAGCAGGGCATCGCTCTGCACTCACTGCACTCACTGTCACTCTGCACTCACTGTCACTCTGCACTCACTCTGCACTCACTGTCTCTGCACTCAATCTGCCCTAAATGTCACTCTCCACTCACTCTGCCCTCACTGTCACTCTGCACTCACGGTCTCTGCCCTCACTCTGCACTCACTGTCAGTCTGCACTCACTCTACACTCACTGTCACTCTGCACTCACTGTCAGTCCGCACTCACTCTACACTCACTGTCACTCTGCACTCACTGTCTCTGCACTCACTCTGCACTCACTGTAAGTCTGCACTCACTGTCACTCTGCACTCACTCTGTATTCACTGTCACTCTGCACTCACTCTGTACTCACTGTCACTCTGCACTCCCTCTGTACTCACTGTCACTCTGCACTCCCTCTGCACTCACTGTCAGTCTGCACTCACTCTGCACTCACTGTCTCTGCACTCACTCTGCACTCACTGTCAGTCTGCACTCACTCTGCACTCCCTGTCAGTCTGCACTCACTCTGCACTCCCTGTCAGTCTGCACTCACTCTGCACTTACTGTCTCTGCACTCACTGTCACTCTGCACTCACTGTCACTCTGCACTCACTGTCACTCTGCACTCACTGTCACTCTGCACTCACTGTCACTCTGCACTCACTGTCACTCTGCACTCACTGTCACTCTGCACTCACTGTCACTCTGCACTCACTGTCACTCTGCACTCACTGTCACTCTGCACTCACTGTCACTCTGCACTCACTCTGCACTCACTGTCACTCTGCACTCACTGTCACTCTGCACTCACTGTCACTCTGCACTCACTGTCCCTGCACTCACTGTCCCGGCACTCACTGTCTCTGCACTCACTGTCTCTGCACTCACTGTCACTCTGCACTCACTGTCTCTGCACTCAATCTGCCCTAAATGTCACTCTCCACTCACTCTGCCCTCACTGTCACTCTGCCCTCACTGTCACTCTGCACTCACGGTCTCTGCCCTCACTCTGCACTCACTGTCAGTCTGCACTCACTCTACACTCACTGTCACTCTGCACTCACTGTCTCTGCACTCACTCTGCACTCAATGTCACTCTGCACTCACTGTCAGTCTGCACTCAATCTGCACTCACTTTCACTCTGCAATCACTCTGCACTCACTGTCAATCTGCACTCACTGTCACTCTGCACTCACTGTCACTCTGCACTCACTGTCACTCTGCACTCACTGTCACTCTGCACTCACTGTCACTCTGCACTCACTGTCACTCTGCACTCACTGTCACTCTGCACTCACTGTCACTCTGCACTCACTGTCACTCTGCACTCACTGTCACTCTGCACTCACTGTCACTCTGCACTCACTGTCACTCTGCACTCACTGTCACTCTGCACTCACTGTCACTCTGCACTCACTCTGCAATCACTGTCACTCTGCAATCACTGTCACTCTGCAATCACTGTCACTCTGCAATCACTGTCACTCTGCAATCACTGTCACTCTGCACTCACTGTCACTCTGCACTCACTGTCACTCTGCACTCACTGTCACTCTGCACTCACTGTCACTCTGCACTCACTGTCACTCTGCACTCACTGTCACTCTGCACTCACTGTCCCTGCACTCACTGTCTCTGCACTCACTGTCACTCTGCACTCACTGTCTCTGCACTCAATCTGCCCTAAATGTCACTCTCCACTCACTCTGCCCTCACTGTGACTCTGCACTCACGGTCTCTGCCCTCACTCTGCACTCACTGTCAGTCTGCACTCACTCTACACTCACTGTCACTCTGCACTCACTGTCTCTGCACTCACTCTGCACTCACTGTCACTCTGCACTCACTGTCATTCTGCACTCACTGTCATTCTGCACTCACTGTCACTCTGCACTCACTGTCACTCTGCACGCACTGTCACTCTGCACTCACGTCCACTCTGCACTCACTGTCACTCTGCACTCACTGTCACTCTGCACTCACTGTCACTCTGCACTCACTGTCACTCTGCAATCACTGTCACTATGCAATCACTGTCACTATGCACTCAGTCTGCCCTCACTGTCACTCTGCACTCACACTGCACTCACTGTCACTCTGCCCTCACTGTCACTCTGCACTCACTCTGCACTCACTGTCACTCTGCACTCACTCTGCACTCACTGTCACTCTGCACTCACTGTCTGTGCACTCACTCTGCACTCAATGTCACTCTGCACTCAGTGTCTCTGCACTCACTCTGCACTCAATGTCACTCTGCACTCACTGTCACTCTGCACTCACTGTCACTCTGCACTCACTGTCACTCTGCACTCACTGTCTCTGCACTCACTGTCACTCTGCACTCACTCTGCACTCACTGTCTCTGCACTCAATCTGCCCTAAATGTCACTCTGCACTCACTCTGCACTCACTGTCTCTGCACTCAATCTGCCCTAAATGTCACTCTGCACTCACTGTCTCTGCACTCAATCTGCCCTAAATGTCACTCTGCACTCACGTCCACTCTGCACTCACTGTCAGTCTGCACTCACTCTACACTCACTGTCACTCTGCACTCACTGTCTCTGCACTCACTCTGCACTCAATGTCACTCTGCACTCACTGTCAGTCTGCACTCAATCTGCACTCACTTTCACTCTGCAATCACTCTGCACTCACTGTCAATCTGCAATCAATGTCACTCTGCAATCAATGTCACTCTGCACTCACTGTCACTCTGCACTCACTGTCACTCTGCACTCACTGTCACTCTGCACTCACTGTCACTCTGCACTCACTGTCACTCTGCACTCACTGTCACTCTGCACTCACTGTCACTCTGCACTCACTGTCACTCTGCACTCACTGTCACTCTGCACTCACTGTCACTCTGCACTCACTGTCACTCTGCACTCACTGTCACTCTGCACTCACTGTCACTCTGCACTCACTCTGCAATCGCACTCACTCTGCAATCACTGTCACTCTGCAATCACTGTCACTCTGCACTCACTGTCACTCTGCACTCACTGTCACTCTGCACTCACTGTCACTCTGCACTCACTGTCACTCTGCACTCACTGTCACTCTGCACTCACTGTCACTCTGCACTCACTGTCACTCTCACTCTCACTCTGCACTCACTCTGCACTCACTGTCACTCTGCACTCACTGTCACTCTGCACTCACTGTCACTCTGCACTCACTGTCCCTGCACTCACTGTCCCGGCACTCACTGTCTCTGCACTCACTGTCTCTGCACTCACTGTCACTCTGCACTCACTGTCTCTGCACTCAATCTGCCCTAAATGTCACTCTCCACTCACTCTGCCCTCACTGTCACTCTGCACTCACGGTCTCTGCCCTCACTCTGCACTCACTGTCAGTCTGCACTCACTCTACACTCACTGTCACTCTGCACTCACTGTCTCTGCACTCACTCTGCACTCAATGTCACTCTGCACTCACTGTCAGTCTGCACTCAATCTGCACTCACTTTCACTCTGCAATCACTCTGCACTCACTGTCACTCTGCACTCACTGTCACTCTGCACTCACTGTCACTCTGCACTCACTGTCACTCTGCACTCACTGTCACTCTGCACTCACTGTCACTCTGCACTCACTGTCACTCTGCACTCACTGTCACTCTGCACTCACTGTCACTCTGCACTCACTGTCACTCTGCACTCACTCTGCAATCACTGTCACTCTGCAATCACTGTCACTCTGCAATCACTGTCACTCTGCAATCACTGTCACTCTGCAATCACTGTCACTCTGCAATCACTGTCACTCTGCAATCACTGTCACTCTGCACTCACTGTCACTCTGCACTCACTGTCACTCTGCACTCACTGTCACTCTGCACTCACTGTCACTCTGCACTCACTGTCACTCTGCACTCACTGTCACTCTGCACTCACTGTCCCTGCACTCACTGTCTCTGCACTCACTGTCACTCTGCACTCACTGTCACTCTGCACTCACTCTGCACTCACTGTCTCTGCACTCAATCTGCCCTAAATGTCACTCTCCACTCACTCTGCCCTCACTGTGACTCTGCACTCACGGTCTCTGCCCTCACTCTGCACTCACTGTCAGTCTGCACTCACTCTACACTCACTGTCACTCTGCACTCACTGTCTCTGCACTCACTCTGCACTCACTGTCACTCTGCACTCACTGTCATTCTGCACTCACTGTCACTCTGCACTCACTGTCACTCTGCACGCACTGTCACTCTGCACTCACTGTCACTCTGCACTCACTGTCACTCTGCACTCACTGTCACTCTGCACTCACTGTCACTCTGCAATCACTGTCACTCTGCAATCACTGTCACTATGCAATCACTGTCACTATGCACTCAGTCTGCCCTCACTGTCACTCTGCACTCACACTGCACTCACTGTCACTCTGCCCTCACTGTCACTCTGCACTCACTCTGCACTCACTGTCACTCTGCACTCACTCTGCACTCACTGTCACTCTGCACTCACTGTCTGTGCACTCACTCTGCACTCAATGTCACTCTGCACTCAGTGTCTCTGCACTCACTCTGCACTCAATGTCACTCTGCACTCACTGTCACTCTGCACTCACTGTCACTCTGCACTCACTGTCACTCTGCACTCACTGTCTCTGCACTCACTGTCACTCTGCACTCACTCTGCACTCACTGTCTCTGCACTCAATCTGCCCTAAATGTCACTCTGCACTCACTCTGCACTCACTGTCTCTGCACTCAATCTGCCCTAAATGTCACTCTCCACTCACTCTGCCCTCACTGTCACTCTGCACTCACGGTCTCTGCCCTCACTCTGCACTCACTGTCAGTCTGCACTCACTCTACACTCACTGTCACTCTGCACTCACTGTCTCTGCACTCACTCTGCACTCAATGTCACTCTGCACTCACTGTCAGTCTGCACTCAATCTGCACTCACTTTCACTCTGCAATCACTCTGCACTCACTGTCAATCTGCAATCAATGTCACTCTGCAATCAATGTCACTCTGCACTCACTGTCACTCTGCACTCACTGTCACTCTGCACTCACTGTCACTCTGCACTCACTGTCACTCTGCACTCACTGTCACTCTGCACTCACTGTCACTCTGCACTCACTGTCACTCTGCACTCACTCTGCAATCACTGTCACTCTGCAATCACTGTCACTCTGCAATCACTGTCACTCTGCACTCACTGTCACTCTGCACTCACTGTCACTCTGCACTCACTGTCACTCTGCACTCACTGTCACTCTGCACTCACTGTCACTCTCACTCTGCACTCACTCTCACTCTGTGTTGGACAGGCCGCGTGGAAGGCCCACTCCCTCCCCGCATGACGGGGCCCGGACCCCTGCTCTCCCCGTACCCCAGACAAGAACCATCCCGGCAACCCACCAGGGCAACCCACGACCCGTCCCCAACGGAACTCCAGCTCCCGAACACCCCAGTATCGGCTGGCCCGGGCCCCCGTCAGCACCACTGCCCCGGCCCAGCCACCATCTTTGGACACTACCCAGCAAGGCCGCGTGGCCTCGGCTCGACCCCAACCCTGGGCCTGGCCAGGCCCCGACATCGAGGCACCACCATCCACCCAGGAGGTGAAGAGACCACTTGGCAGGTCAATGGGAGAAGGAGTGTCAATGGCTCCCCTCCGCCAGGTGTCGATCGCCCCCGGCCTCCCCGGGCGCTGGCTCCACCCCCCTGCTGGGCGTCTGGACTCCCTCATCCCGGACCTCCCGACCTCCAAGTGCGAGGGTCCGGACATCAAAGGAGACCAGACCTATAACTGGGGCAGCTCCAGAGCTGGAAGGCAGTTGTATCCTGGAGTCGAGAGACCCGAGACGAACTCATCCTTGGAGGCCTGCTGGCGCTGCCGCGGCCCTTTCTTGTGAACCATCTTCGTAGCCTGCTGGTGCTGCCGCGGCCCTCGTCATCGTGAAACCATCTTCGTAGCCTGCTGGCGCTGCCGCGGCCCTCGTCATCGTGAAACCATCTTCGTAGCCTGCTGGCGCTGCCGCGGCCCTCGTCATCGTGAAACCATCTTCGGAGCCTGCTGGCGCTGCCGCGGCCCTCGTCCTCGTGAAACCATCTTCGTAGCCTGCTGGCGCTGCCGCGGCCCTCGTCCTCGTGAACCCATCTTCGTAGCCTGCTGGCGCTGCCGCGGCCCTCCTCATCGGAAACCATCTCCGTAGCCTGCTGGCGCTGCCGCGGCCCATCCTTGTGAACCCTTAAAGCTCGAGGATTGTGAGCTCCATCTCCTGCTGCTCCAGTACCGGACTGGTACAAAGACTGTCCCGCTACCCCTTTTCCCCAAAGAGACTAGAATTGACAAGATCCTCGTATCCTGGTCCCGCTGTACCTTTTATTACTTTGCCTCAAGATTTCTATATAAAGTGTGCAAACCTCATCTCTGTGTGGTGTCCATCTGTGGGGGGGGAAGTTACTTGTCTGTACGATCACCGGAGACGGCCCTCACCGGAGGCCTCTCCCCCCGTATTCGGCTGACCCTCCGGGTCCCAGTCTAACATTGGTGGCCAGCGGCGCGATCCGAGCCAACGCATAATCGTACAGAGAGTAACTCACCCCACGACACACAGCCACCATGACGACAAAAGAGAGTGGAGCAACGGAAAAATTCCTGATGGAAAAACTAGAGGAATATAGCCACCGAGAGCTAAAACAATTCTGCATAGAACTGGGCATTGCTACCACAGGACTGAGCACGAAAGAGGACTTCAAACACGCCTTGGAAGCTTGGCCGGAGACAGGTACGGCCGTACCACAAGACCAAAGCCTTGAGACTACCGAGACAAGCACCGCTCCTACAGAAGGAAGAAGACCGGGTCTCTCCCTGGAGGAGGCCCGAGAACGGGAGAAGAGCCGGCTCCACGAATTGGAACTGGCTCGACTTCGCTTAGATGGAGAACTCAAATTGGCGGAACAGAAGATAACTTTAGAACACTTACGGCTCCAGGAGGAGCGAGAGGAGAAAAAGAACCAGAGTGAGCTGGAAGAGAAAAGACTAGACTACGAGCATGAGCGCAACTTGAAGGAACTAGAAATTCGGAAGCAGAACAGAGACCTCGGAGTCCCTGGGCCCCCGAGCCACCCTGCCACTACGGACCCCAAGGTCCACATCCCCAAGGATGTCGTCAGAGAATATTACCGAAACGATGACATCCAGCAATGGTTCAAAGCCTACGAAGTAGCAATGACCTCCCACCGGATTCCACGGAGAGACTGGGGAGCCTGGTTGTTGGACAGGCCACGTGAAGGGCTTGCTCCCTCCCCGCACGACCAGGCCCGAACCTGGCTTTTCAGGTGTTACACACAACAACCACCCGTTCCCCGTCTCATATGGGACCCCTGCCCCTGGACATCTCCCCATCATGGGCCGATTCCCCACCAGCCCTCTCGCCCGGCCTGGGCGCCATCTTGGACACAGCACCACGAGGCCGCGTGGCCTCCGATCGACCCTAACCCTGGGCCTGGCCAAACCCCGACATCCCGGCACCACCATCCACCCAGGAGGTGAGCGGACTACTTGGCAGGTCAATGGGAGAAAGAGGTGTCGATGGCTCTCCCCCGCCAGGTGCCGATCACCCCAGCTCCCCGAGGCGCTGGCTCCACCCCCCTGCTGGGTGTCTGGACTCCCTCATCCTGGACCTCCCGACCTCCGAGTGCGAGGGTCCGGACATCAAAGGGCGCCAGACCTATAACTGGGGCAGCTCCAGAGCAGGAAGGCAGTTGTATCCTGGAGTCGAGAGACGCAGTGAAGAACTCATCCTTGACGGACTACTGGCGCTGCCGTAGCCCTGCCTTGTGAACTATCGACCTGCCTGCTGGCGCTGCCGCAACCTTCTGAAACCTTCATCGTCGTCGGGACCTGCTGGCGTGGCCGCGGACCGTTTGTAACCACCACCTTCATCGGGACCTGCTGGCTCCGCCGCGGACCGTCGCTACCTTCAACCATCCCGGGACCTGCTGGCTCCGCCGCGGCCCGATCATCTAGAACGCCGAGCTCAAGGATTGTGAGCTATTTCATCTACCAGATTGGTAACGAGACTGTCCCGCTACCCCTTTTCCCAACCAAGAGACTAGCCTTGAGGGGACCCCTGAGTCCAGACCTCCTTGTACCATTTCACCGTACTTGAAGAATTGCTTATAAAGTAACGTTGAACCTTATCCTTGTGTGGTGTACCTCTGTGGGGGGGGGAAGTTACTTGTCTGTACGATCGCTGGAGACGGCTCTCCCCGGAGACCTCTCCCCTTGTCCTCGGCCGACCCTCCCGGTCCGTCTAACACGGGTTATGGGGGAGGTTTGTCAACGAAGGGCGAGACGCCCTACTGCAACTCCCGGACCATCAGATGACCTCCTACGACCACATGAAGGCCGCCCTCCTCACTCGATATGGACTCACGCCCGAGATGTACCGCCAGAGGTTCCACGAGTGCAAACGGATCATGGGTACGACTTGGGTGGAATATGTGAACTTCTTTAGTCGAGCCTTCGAGGGGTGGATCAAGGGCAGCAAGGTGACCACTTACGAGCAGCTCTTTGACCTTCTTGTGTGGGAACACCTCTCTAACAACTGCTTCGTCGAGCTCAGACAGCACCTCCTGGACAGTAAACTGACTGAACCTCGGCAACTCGCCATTGAGGCAGACCGATGGGAGAGCACCCGAGTTTCCCGAAATTGGCCCAACGAACAGAACCGAGCCTCCCAAGGGCTCCATCGCCCCCGAGGGGGAGGAGGAGGCCAGGGTCGGGGCAGAGACACCGTCCCAGTAACTTCCGCCAGCAACACCCCGCCCCCGGCCGGGAGAGGAAACCCTCCGACGCGACCAGAGTTCCGTGCCAACGTAACCTGCCACCGATGCCAACGACCCGGCCACTACGCAAATGATCCCAACTGCCCGAAGAACCAGAGTCCCATGCCCCGCCAGGTCGCTGCCGCCGCCTTGGGGGAGGAACCAGCCCCGGAAGACACCGAAGAATACGAGCCAGACCAGCCCGAGTGGGAACTTGCATTCACTCTGCACTCACTCTGCACTCACTGGCACTCTGCACTCACTCGGCACTCTGCACTCACTCGGCACTCTGCACTCCCTGTCACTCTGCACTCCCTGTCACTCTGCACTCCCTGTCACTCTGCACTCCCTGTCACTCTGCACTCCCTGTCACTCTGCACTCCCTGTCACTCTGCACTCCCTGTCACTCTGCACCACACAGCACTATCGAGTTCCCCATTGATTATAAGACAGTAGCACTGTGTGAAATGCAGCGGGGTTTACAACCATACAGATGTCCCAAAAGGCTGCCATGAGCCCGTCCTTACCTCATCTCAGCTGCCACTGTCTTACAGATGGAATGCACCCGAAACCGAATGGGTGACATGCAGGCTAGCACAGAATCGGGCTACAGTCGCCTCACCCTTGTCTCTCAACACACATGCAGTAAAAGAATGACAGGCGAAAAGCCTATTTACAAAGTAAACAGTGTCAGAACTCCTAAGTTCCTATGCTTTGCAAGAGGGCTCCCATGTAAAGCGCTCCGACACCTTTGGGCCAAGTTCGCGCTATACAAAATTGCATCAAGTAAATGAAAATGAACCGGAGATGCCAACGATGGAGCCCACAGCTCCGCAACACCTCTCTCTGTCTGCATCTCCGCCCAGTGTGACTTCACAACTCGTACATTTGCAATTTATAACTCTGATTGTAACCACCACCATGAGCGCATCTATTTCAATCATCTCTGATGCCCGTAGGGGGAACAGAACTGGCAACCTTCGCGCCATGCAAAGCTAGCTTTAAACCCACTAGACAACCACACACAAATAATCATTTGGCCCGCCAGATAGACATAAATGGCAGTGACTCACTCTGTGAGCGAGCCTTTCCCCCCACTGCCGAATCATTAACCGTGACCGAAAACACACAGAGTTCCACGCACCTCTCTCTGCCCGTATCTCCTCCTTGTGTGACTCTACAACTTCTACGCCTGCAATCCTGTGCAACAGTCTCTTATGTAAAGCGCTCGGACACCTACGGGTAAAATCTGCGCTACATAAATTGCATTGAGTAAACGAACATAAACCGGAGATGCCGAAGATGGAGCCCAGAGCTCCGCAACACCTCTTTTACAATTCCTAAAACTTTTCAAATAAAACGACATCAGACAACCCTGACTTAAGTCACAGAATTCCCAGATGGCACCCAAACACCAGCAGCGCTACATCACATTTTGCCCTGACACATCAAGAGCAGACAACGAACGACAACAAGCACCTACAGGCACACGGACAGCGGGAGGGGGGTCAGGAACGGGCACACGGACAGCGGGAGGGGGGCGGAAACGGAGAGCGGGACATCGCGCAACCCACCCCTGAAAACGACACTTCCAAAATGGCAAAAACAAAACTTAAAACATTTTTTTTTTAAAAACACCGCCCACCGCCGCATGACTATCGCAAAGGGGCGGGATGAGTAAAAATCGCGGGGTCGCCCACCAATCTGCTCCGGCCATGACAGACAGATGTCTGTTCCAATGGCTAGCCTCCATTTATGGAGCTAGCCAATGGAACAGAGGGGCGGGACATGAGCACACATCTCTAGACATAAGATTTCGCCCTGCGCGAAAGTCTGCTGTGCAGCTTTCGGCGAGGCGAAACTTAAAAAGGAGTTATGACTGACGTTGCAGCGCTGAGATATATATTACCTACTGGCGATCGCCAGTAGGTAGTTATAGTTACAACCTAGTTTCCATAGGAAAAGCATTTTTTGATTTGGTAATAACTTTGGGGTCGTTTGACGAATCTTCCTGAAATTCTCCCCCAAAAAAGAGTATCCAAGTCAGCTCCTATCCTGAAAGTTTGGGGTAATTAGTCAAGTGGCGGCTGAGAAAAAAAAAGGGGGTCCCAAAACACGTTTTCTCCATGTTCATTTCCATAGGAAATTATGTGACGAGCTACAGCCCAAACTGCTGAAAAGAATTACCTCAAATTTGGCAAAAAGGTAGAGCTTGGTTCAGAAAGGGACCTTTTTTTTTGGTGTAAATCTGTTCAGTAGTTTTTGAGAAATTAAAAAAAATAAGAGTCAAAAAATCTATTTTCCATAGGAAACTTTGCGCAAGGCTAGAGCCAAAACTACTGAACGGAATTACCCCAAATTTGGCAGAAAGGTAGTGCTTGGATCAATAAGCTACCTTTTTTTTTTAATGGTGTAAATCTGTTCAGTAGTTGCTGAGAGATTGCAAAAATATTTTTCGATATCTGGGCGGAGCCTAAGCCGTGTGTGCGAGCTTCACTGTGATTGGCTGTCAACACTCCAAACCAGGAAGTGTTGGCAGCCATCTTGTGACTCGGGGGTCCTAGAAGGACCCTCAGGGCCAAAGAAAGCATTTAAAAAACAATATATATCGGCGTAATTCGCGTTGGGGTCGCCGGTTCCCGCGTTTTGTTTTAATTTAATAAAGGGTGGTTTAGGTCCCGGGGGCATTTCTTAAAAAATAATAGCGGGGGCTCGGTGGGGCTGCGGGGGCCCGTTGGGGTCCGCAGACCCGGGGCTTCACTCATGTTGGGAGGGGGGTTGCGGGCCCCCCGTCCTGGAGACCTCTGTGTGCTTTTAGCTTTGGCGTCGTTTGACTAATCTTTATTAAATTTTCCAGAAAGTTTCTCTTTTTTGATCAGCTTGTATCTTGAAAGTTTAGGGGTGGATTGACGACGTACAAGGTTGGTTGTTGATTGAAAGCAAGTTTATTGCGAGATATTTGCACCCACGACCGGAGCCATCCAGCTGCAACCAGTTGTTGTTGAATGGTTGCACAGATGGATACTGTGGTGGCGACAAGTGATGTTGTGGCGACGAGTGATATATATATATATATACACATATATTACCTACTGGCGGTCGCCAGTAGGTATATATAGTTATGATTTTTTCTCTATGGGACTTTTGAAAATTCTATGTCTAATAACTTTGGCGTTTGTGGACGGAATTGGCTGAAATTTTCAGGAAAATGGCACATGTTTCTGAGCAGCCCCTGAAAATTTGGGGGGGTTTCGTCAAGGGGGGGCCGAGGAAAAAGGGGGGTCCCAAAACGCGTTTTTCCCATTCATTTTTCCATAGGGCGTTTGGCCTCACTTTTAGCTCGAACGGCTGAATGGATTTGCACGAAACTTGGCAAAATTGTAGGGACTGTTAGCCCGATGTGCCTTTGCTGGGTCTCAGTATATGTGCTCCAGTGGATTTTGAGAAATTAACGTTTTAAAAAACAGATATATCTGTGACAGCTTCCCGGGTTGCGCTCCGGATCGCGTACTTTTCGCGTAACGGAGCTTTGCGAAGCGAAGCTGATTGGCTCTCCGTGTCTGTCAACATTCTAAACAGTCCGGAGCGGCCGCCATCTTGTCTCTCGGTAGGATCGAGAGACAAGAGGAGGGGAAAAACGAAGGGGGAATTTAATGAAAGGGGGCAAGGTAGAGCCCTCTTGACCCCCTAGGAATGATGTTGGGGTTATTAAAGGGTCCCGTGGGGAAAATAAAAAAAAAATGATTTTTCACGGTAGAAGCGCTTCCCGGTTCGCGAACTGGTAGCGAAACGGGAATTCGCCATTTTGTGTTTCGTTTTAATTAAATTACAAGATGGAGGAAAAACAATGTGTGAAATGGGTATAAGGGGGTACGGGAGACGTATTCTGACCCCCTATGTTTTCTGAGGGTGGCTGAGGAGGCTCATATATGTTGATACATGTCTTCCAGCGGCTGCGCGTGAGCGTTTTTGTTTTTTTGTTGCTGCGTGACGTCTGTTAACGTTCGATTCGAAGGAAATCAGGAAGTGTTGATCGCCATTTTGTCACTGCGAGTAAATATATTGTTAAAAATAATTGTTATAAATTAACTCTCAAAATGGCGGCCGGCTCTTTGGATTTGGGCCTGGTCCACTAAAATGGCCCTGGGACACCTTGGAACTCGGACGCTTTCCTGCTAGGGCATGGGCCCCATTCCTGAAAGCGTCCCCTCTTTTGACTGATGGTTCTTGTTGCCTATCTCTTCTGTTGTCATTTAACAGAACCTTTTTTGACTGCAGAAAGGGGTTCTGGCCCGACCGCTGGTTGGTGGAGACATTTTGACTATATCCTGGACCTGCCCGGCCTCGCCCAAAATGGCGCCGGTATAAATGGGACTCGTAACTACTTGTTGTGTACTGGTTGCCCAGCCTGGATATCACGAGATACGTATGCAGTTTTGAAGCACATGGCGGGCGGGGACGAGTACTGATTGAACATTTGGACATTCCTATTGATATTAAGTTCTGATGTGTTATTGATTACTGTACTATTGAAATTTTGAATTAATGTCATCCATGGTACTTGCCCGCAAATGTATATCTAGATCATTTTATTGTTATATATTAATTCGTATTGATAAACATTGTCTGCGCCATCTTGCCTTTTTTCCAATGCCACACTTTTGTCGTCCACGGCAGCCATTTTAGATGCCTTGACCAGACCCACTCTCTGCACGCCGCCGATTCTCAGCATGGCTCCCCACCCTCGCAAGCATCTCCCCCATGCACTGGTCACCCACGCTCTCTCCCTCATGCATGGGCCATAAACCTCCTCCCATCTGCGCTGCTCTTCCCTGAGAATCACACCCTGTGCCCGCTCAACACCTCCCTTTCACCCTATTCACTACCGCACCCTCTGACACTTCTCTTCCTCTGTGTCCGATTGTCCAGGCCGGTCCCAGGCTATCACCTAGCCCTGCGGATGTAGTTTATGGCCCCAACTGTAAAGAATCACCCCTCTTCAAAGGAGTTACAGTAGATCAAGGCCCCCACCCCATGAGATCCGTCACACCACACACGTTCCTAATATCTGATAACGATCCTGTATTGTGATTGGGGAGGGGATTCTCACTGTGAGGGTGTGTGGGACCGAGCCTGAAGCGGAAGATTCCAGGGATGCCTTTTTGTACATCAAAGTCTTCACAATTATGTGTCACATTAAAAATATATAGCACTCCAACAAAGTAGTAGGATTATAACACTTTAATAACTTATAAATATATACAAAGCTCCAACAAAGTAAACACGTTAAAACATTTTTTTTAAAACAAAGCAACAATGGTCTGCAGTGAGGTGGAGTCAGTAGCGGTCTGTTGTGCGAATAGTCCGAAGGCAGCACAACGCGCTGAGATCTGGACGGCACCCAGGTGATGTCCTTTACTTGCCACACTGGTCTTGGCATCCTACAATGCTGCGCCGAAAAACGGCGTGGGGCGCCCCGGGGGGTGGGGGGAGGCGGCGCGAACGGGTCTCCCCCGCCTCCCCAGGTGGAGGCTCCTCATCTGCAGTGGGGCGCCCCTTGGCATCCAACTGAGTTGCGCCCGCTCTTCCGGAACAGTGCCTCCCTCGGCCAGCTGAATTGCGCCAGCTCCACACCTTGTCCCACAATCCGTTTGACCTGAAGACACGTCCTGCGGTGCCCTGGTCCGACCATCACATATACCTGCGCCAGGAGACGGCGTGGGGTGCACTGGAAGGGAGAGGCGGCGCGAACGAGCCTCCCCCACCTCCCCAGGTGGAGGTTTCTTAGCTACACCCCACCGCTTCACTCGACCAGCTGACTTGCGCCCGCTCTTGCGACACAGTGCTTCGCTCGGCCAGCTGAATTGCGCCTGCTCTTGCTATTACAGCGCCTCACCCGCCATCCAGCTGAGTTGTGCCCACTCTTGCGGTGCAGCGATAGGCGGTTGACACAGGACTCTCAAAATGGCGGCCGGTTCTTCGGATTTGGGAAGAGGCGACGCAAACGGGCCTCTCCCGCCTCCCCAGGTGAAGGCTCCTCAGGTGCAGTGGAGCGCCCCTTGGTGTTTCACTCGTTATCCAGCTGAGTTCGTCCGCACTTGCGGCTACAGTAGGCCGAAGGCAGCACAACGCGCCGAGATCCGGATGGCACCGAGGTGGTGTCCAGCAAGTTGCAGCACTGGTGTGGCCATCCTACAATGCTGCGCCAAAAGACGGCGTGGGGTGCCCCGGGGGGGGGGGGGGGGGGGGGAGAGGCGACGCGAACGGGCCTCTCCCGCCTCCCCAGGTGAAGGCTCCTCAGGTGCAGTGGGGCGCCCCTTGGTGTTTCACTCGCTATTCAGCCGAGTTGCGCCCGCACTTGCGGCACAGTGCCTCACCCGCCATCCAGCTGAGTTCCGCCCGCTCTTGCGGCACAGTGCCTCACCCGCCATCCAGCTGAGTTCCGCCCGCTCTTGCGGCACAGTGCCTCACCCATCATCCAGCTTAATTGCGTCCGCTCTTGCGGCACAATGCCTCACCCGCCATCCAGCTGAGTTTCGCCCGCTCTTGCGGCTACAGCGTCTCGCCCACCATCCAGCTGAGTTGCGGCCACTCTTGCGGTGCAGCGGTAGGCGGCTGCAAAAGGACTCTCAAAATGGTGGCCGGCTCTTTGGATTTGGGCCTGGTCCACTAAAATGGCCCTGGGACACCTTGGAACTCGGACGCTTGCCTGCTAGGGCATGGGCCCCATTCCCGAAAGCGTCCCCTCTTTTGACTGATGGTTCTTGTTGCCTATCTCTTCTGTTGTCATTTAACGGAACCTTTTTTGACTGCAGAAAGGGGTTCTGGTCCGACCGCTGGTTGGTGGAGACATTTTGACTATATCCTGGACCTGCCCGGCCTCGCCCAAAATGGCGCCGGTATAAATGGGACTCGTAACTACTTGTTGTGTACTGGTTGCCCAGCCTTGATATCACGAGATACGTATGCAGTTTTGAAGCAAATGGCGGGCGGGGACGAGTACTGATTGAATATTTGGACATTCCTATTGATATTAAGTTCTGATGTGTTATTGATTACTGTATTATTGAAATTTTGAATTAACGTCATCCATGGTACTTGCCCGCAAATGTATATCTAGATAATTTTATTGTAACTGGCCCTGTCGTACTTTAATTATAAAATGTACGTCCACCGATTCCGCAACTGTTAGACACCTTAGTTCTTGCAACCTAATGGCCCGCCCGTTACGTTCTTCTACAGTGTAAATGTCCCCTCATCATATACGATTACAGTTTGCTCCGTGGCCGGCCCACGTAGTTATAGGCCCGTATTTGTATACTGACATTTTCACAATAAAGGTTTTTAAAACAAAACATGGTAGTAGTACCTAGATTTGTATATTTTTTAATAATAGCCACTGTTTTCGAATCAGTAAAAGGCAAGTGAAATAAAGCAGCTCGATTACATGACAGTTAAAAGGTATAATACGCAGGAAAGCAGTAAAGATAAATGTTGTGTTTTCCACTCCTGCAACATAAAGTGATCGAAAAGAATCCGATATTCATGCCTATCAGCGACTAAGACAGCAGGTCGAGCCTCTTTTGTTCAACTGCTCCCTCATGGTACGAAGAAACGCCCTTTTTCTCGAAATAGGAATATTTTACTTGGAGGACAGTTGTAAATTTCCCGGGAAAATACATTAGCCTGGAACATTGTTAGTGATAAACTGTAAATGCATCTGGGTCCTTTGCTTTACAAGTCAGAGTGAGGAAAAAAAAAAGGTGGGGCTTTCATCATTTGGGAAAAGAAAAATGTTCTAAACCAATGAAAAGTGTTATTTTTAGGTCATATGACCAAGCCTTCCATCATTAGAAAAACAAAAGTAAAATGAACCGAAGAAAAGTTTTATTAACAAGTCACATGACCTGTTATTCTTACGCTACGCGCTGCGCTGCACGCCCCTGATCGCTTCCGGGAAGCTGCGCCTCGCGCACCGGATCACTTCCGGGTGCGCTAACGCGGTGCGTCATATGACGCATTAGGCGACAACGCAGGTTCTTCTCTACCGGGTCACGTTGGGGCTACACCAGAACTGATCGAATTGGTAATCTACAGTGTTTCTGGATGTTTCAGATTGAAGCTGGCGTCAGCATGAGAGCACCACGTGGCTATGTTGTGGCCATTCCGCAAGCAATCATGGCAGCCGCTCCCCACCGGAAGCTTGCGGGAGTCGGGGGCCCCGGTGACTGTTGTAGAATCTTCAAGGCTGAGGGGACGCTTTCGAGAATGGGGCCCATGCCGTAGCAGTCAAGCGTCCGAGTTCCACTGTTGTGGTATTGGGTTCTCCAGGCCTACATACTCCATAGAATACCCTCTACACCATAAGAACTGTTGGCACGGAAACTAGAAAATGCAAAAGACAAGTTTATTAAGACCCCATGGGGTGGTGGTACATTCCTACAGCACCCTTCGGCAATGCAAGAAGTATCACACCGAACATCGGTGTAAGTCCTTCTTTTATACAGTTTTACAGCAATAAAACATAGGCGGTACATAGTTACAGAGTTTTAGGTACATATATGGTCATTTTTGGAACACAGCCAACTCATGGGAGGGGCTACAACACCACTGGTCAGTTTGGCGGAACATTCCTAAGGGATGACTGGTGAGTCTGAACTGCGCATGTGCGGGCTTGACCATTACTAAAAATAGCCTTGTTGCTGGGCAAAACTCGAGTGGTCAGTGGTACAGAAGAAGGACAAAAGGGCATGCTGACCACAAGGCAACGCATTCTCTAAAATGGCCGCCGTTACACACAAAAATGGCGTTCATCTACTCTAGTCAAGATAAGAAAATAACGTGTAGCAAAGCTTAACGCTAACCCAGTCATTATCAAATTACGACAGACGACCCTTTTAGCGTGTAGCTGAAGCTACCTCATAGTGGATGTATTCGGGGTACTCATCTTCAATATCAATGGACATGATTTGTGCTACTTCTTTATGAATCATTTGTTCATGTTTAGCAAAAGCTCGTTTGGATGGAATGCAGGCTGATAGACACATAGAACATAATGCGGGGCCACATTGAATACATAAACATAAGAAGAATAATATCCCAATTATTATACATAAGATCGTCAACAACTTCCAGCCCCAAGTACCAAGCATCGACCAAAACCACCCGAAAAGGTCCATGTGCCATTGTCAGGATGAATCTCAGCAGCAATTTTATATAATTTGGATATGGCATCATACACAGATGGTGAATTATCTGGCACATAAACACAACAACTACTTCCGATAATGCGGCATGTCCCTCCTCGGTCGGCTAGAACTACATCTAGAACCATCTGGTTCCGGAGTGTTACAATTCTAGAGATCTGAAGCTCCTCAGTTAAATTCCCTAATGCAAAAGCAGTATCATTGGCAACAGCTTCAACAACACGAGTTAATCGTCGTATTTTTCGGCTATTCAGAGCAGCTCCCACAAAAGAAAACAAACCCAAATTGAAGTCAACATATTGTTGTAGTGTGGTATCTGTTTAATCGATCTCATCAAGAACTACTGCTCTCTTGACTCTGTTCAATATAAAATCATGGTACAATACGTAATCATTATGATACATGGGCGGAGCAATAAATACAGGGGGCAATACAAAAGAAATGTAGCATGTTCCTAACCATCCTAAAGGGAGATGATGATAACCTTTATTACCACATATAAAATACGTATTTCGGGAGGCCACAAATGAAATGCCATTCGGGGTATCAAAGGTAAGAGTGGTGTTACATTCACTTCTGCCAACTGGGATTGTACCTTTATTACGTACACAGAGATCGGCTTTTGTATCAATAACGTTAATAACATGAGAATTGGACATATTAACACTTCGATGATTACTGTAGACTCGTGGTGCAGATACATTGTCCGGGCGGTATTCTCCCCATTCAAACTTAGTACCTTCAGCTTGCGGATAGCCGTCTCGATCATTAAAAGAAATTTTGTTTAAACGAAAAAGCAGTCCCCCTTTTGTTGGCCAGCGCAGAGTGAACAGGAGGGTGTACCAGGCATTGCAAGACTCATTATGAGAAAACGGGAGTGGGATAAGCGGTGTGCCCCCTTTCTTTTGATGTCCAGGTAACATCCCACATACCCAGCAATTAGAAGTGTTCGTCATATTATGAGTATGATGCAGAATTTGAATGAAACTATTGTTCAAATAAGTCTGTTGGTGCCGTTCTTCATGGTATGGTAGGGTGAAATGAAAATGTTCAGATGGAGCCGGGGTAGTCGGCAGCAAATGTTCTCGTACAGGTAGCACAAGTTCTACCACCCAGGCTATCACAGCTATTACCACAATTGTCAACACAAATAATACAGCACCAAGAATTCTTTTGTCTCGTGCTGCAAAAGACGCCATAGTTCAAGAGTGCACAATGTCTCAAATGTACAACTAAAAAATAAAAATGTGAGTGCTGAGCTCCGAGGTAGCCGTTGTTTTCTTCTCCGGGGTCAAGACGGGTGTCGCTACACTTGGCAGAACTGATCCCCCCCCTTGAGATTGCCGGCTTCCGTTTCACAAACCTGGAGCGGTAACTCAACCAGTCTCGCACCAAAAAAAAAAATTCTTCTTATCGTGGTCGCAGATTGTATCTTTCTCGTCCAGAAACAGTGTGGTCCGGGAAGGCTCCCTCCGATTCGGCAGATGTTACAGCTGGGCTCTTCTCCTCGTCCAAGATGTCTCTGTAGTCGGACAGCGCAGTCGGGCTCACCAAATCCGGAGAGACACGACGGCAGTGAGTAGAGTGCACCCACCGCTTCCTGTTGGTAACTCGCACAGCCGTTCTAGTTGCGAGCAATACCTGCTCGGGGCCAAGCCACCTCGGCTCCAAGCTGTTCGTCCTTTCAAACGAGCGAATCATCACATGGTCGCCAGGACGAAGATTGTGAGCCTCTCCGATGGAGTTGTCAGGGAGCGCTTCTCGAACCTGTTGGTGAATAGAGAGTAAATCATTTGTTAATCGTGCCAAATAATCGTTCATCATTATACAAGGCACATCATGTAACAATCGAGGTTTAGGAACTCCCCATATATTCATAGGCCTTCCAAACACCACTTCATAAGGTGTGAGGCCTGTTCGGGAATGGGGTACTGATCTGATAGAGAGTAATGCTAAAGGCAAGGCATCCGGCCACTTCAAAGACGTGGATGCTACAATCTTTGCTAACTTTAGTTTCACAGTAGCATTGTACCGTTCAACGAG
Organism: Lissotriton vulgaris; assembly: GCF_964263255.1. Taxonomy (NCBI): domain Eukaryota; kingdom Metazoa; phylum Chordata; class Amphibia; order Caudata; family Salamandridae; genus Lissotriton; species Lissotriton vulgaris. Next base: position 842,422,826 of record NC_141697.1, read on the forward strand.
ACCTGCTGACTGAGGATGGAACACAGCATGAAACTTCAGCTGAATTCCCAATCCCTTCAACACATACTCCACAATTCTCCCAACAAAATGGGGACCATTGTCACTCCACAAAAATTTGCAAACGCCGTATCGAGGGAAGTACTTCTTGAGTAAAACCTTAGCTGTTGTCAAAGCTGTATTATCCTTCGTGGGGAAGGCCTCAACCCATTTGCTGAAAGCACACACCACCACTAAGACATACTTAGGGTTATTGCAACGCTCAAGCTGGATGTAATCCATTTGCAGTACCTCAAACGGTGCAGTAGGTGGAACGAACCCACCTTTCGGAGTATGCGTCCCTTTTGCAGGATTGTGCTGTAAACATATCAGACAGGTCTGCACTACTCTCTTGGCCGTATTGGCAATCTCAGGATGCTCCCAAACTCGCGTTAGCAATCTAGTAATTGCAAGAGCTCCAACATGTGCTAATCCATGTGTCATTTGAACCATCGCTTGCAAGTACGCTGCAGGCAATTTCCATCGTTCCATATCTTTGCTTCTCCAACAACCCTCATCATCCAGCACTCCCTCTGCTACCCAGGTTGCAAGTTCTGCTTCAGTCGCTGATTTCTGGATATCTAATATCTCCGCTCTAGCATCATGCCATCGCTCAGCCTGCGACTTCACTACATACATTGGGGAGTTATTTCGTGACATAGCCGTTTGTCTTGCTATACTGTCTGCAAAAGCATTGCCTTGTCCCACTTTGTCAGTGACCTTTTTATGTGCGCTGCATTTGATTATCGCCACTTTCTTTGGACAAAGTAACGCATTTAGGAGTTCACGCACTAGCTCTCCGTGCATAATGTGTACTCCATGCGAAGTCAAAAACCCACGTTCTCTCCAGAGTAGGCCAAAGTCATGCGCTACTTCGAAGGCGTACCGGCTATCAGTGTAGATGTTTACACATAAGCCAGCACTCAATTGGCAGGCTCTTGTCAAAGCTATTAATTCCGCTGCTTGGGCCGATTTCTGTGGTATTCGTGCTGTTTCTACCACTGTCTTAAGCGTCGTGATCGCATATGCTGGAGAAGTCGTGCCATCTGGCAGCCTTAAACACGATCCATCAACCCACAGTTCCCCATCCACATCTGGAAGTGGCGTATCCTGCAAGTCGACACGACCCTTTGTTTGTTCTTCAGTCAGGAAAACACAATCATGGTGTTCTTCCTCCTCGCCCTCAGCAACCGGAAACGGCAATAAAGTGGCAGGGTTCAGGGTAGCACATCTCTTTAGTGTGATATGTGGCGCCAACAGTGTGAGCTCATATCCTGTTAAACGTGCACTTGTGAGATACTGGGTCTTTGTTTGGTTTAGCAGAGCGTCTACCGCATGGGGAACTAACACCAACAATTTGTGTGACAAAACTATTCCCTCACTCTGTCGTATAGCTACTGCTGTTGCTGCAACTGCTCGGAAACATCCAGGTAAACCTCGTGCCACAGGGTCGAGTATCGCCGAGAAGTATGCATAGGGCCTCTGCTTATCCCCGTGTGTCTGCACTAACACTGATAATGCGCACCCATCTTTCTCGTGCACATACAACGTAAAGATCCTTGTATAATCTGGTGTACCTAACACGGGTGCAGAGCAAAGGGCCTGTCTCAATTGTTCAAAAGCATTTTGACATTCATCTGTCCATTCAAGGGGCATTGGTGTAGTTTTGGACAATAACGCTAACAAAGGTTTTATAATGTGCGAAAACCCCATTATCCACTGTCTACAAAAGGACGTTAATCCTATGAAAGCACGTACATCTCTCTGAGTGCGGGGGACTGGTGTATCTAAAATGGCTTGAATTTGATCAGATGTTAATGCACGTCCCTCCTTAGACAAAAGATGACCGAGGTAGGTCACCATTGGTCTACAATATTGTAACTTTTTCCTAGAAACTTTGTGATTATTCTGAGCCAAAAAGGAAAGCAAGGCAAGAGTACTCTCCTCACATTGTGCATAGGTGTCCGCGGCCAATAGGAGGTCATCAACGTATTGAATAAGAGCTACTCCAGATCGCAATACAAATGAATCAAGCTGTCTTTTTAAAGCTTGGCTATAAATACTAGGGCTCTCTGTGTAACCTTGAGGAACACGACAAAATCTATACGATTTATTACTTAACGTAAAGCCAAATAGATATCTGCCGTCGGGATGGATGGGAATGGAAAAGAACGCATTTTTAAGGTCAATAACAGAGAAAGTAGTTGCAGTGGGGGGGACCAAAGTAAGTAAGGTGGTGATGTCAGACACCACCGGGTACTGGGGCACTACAATTTTGTTTATTTCTCTCAAATCAATAATAAAATCGATAGACTTTGTCGTCAGTATCTTTCTTAAGGATCAGAAGAATAGGGCTGTTACAGACATTGTAGGGAACTTCCTCCACTACTCCTGCAATAATCAAATCCTGAACGATGTGCGTCAGGGCGATCTCTCCTTCTCTGGATATCTTATACTGTGGTACACGGGGCAAAGATACTCCCTCCTTGACAGTAATTCGAATAGGCGGAATGAGCATCTGTCCCACATCCGTATCTGATATCGCCCATAACGTGTGCGGGAGAGAAGCGAACGCTTCAATTTCTTGCAAGGTACAAAGTCTGCCTGCATCTGGATAATTGTCATTCAAAATAACCCGCACTCCTTCAGGAGCGCAGCGTATCGTTACTCGAAAATATTTGAGCAAATCTATGCCCATAATATTGTCTGGGGTATGAGGCGACAATAAGAATGGGCACAAACCAAAAAATTTATCAATGCAAGAGGTTGTGATAATGGGCTTGGAGAGGGTGTGCCATCGAACCCTATACATGTAATCATTTCACCAGACAGGGGAGCCCTTGGAACCAAGTTTTTAGACAAAGCGCTACGAGTAGCTCCTGTGTCAATTAAAAACTGATCAGTAGAACCCAAAACGCCCGCTGATACATATGGACCTCTTTGATCTACTGGCACTTCAACCGATTCCACACCCCATCCTACGCAAGCCTATGAGTGCACATAATCCTGACTCTCCACGTTCTCACCCTCCGATATCTGGTACTGATTCCGTCGATCAAAGGTATTTCGTTCATCCTGACCACGACCCCTCGCCTCAAACCTACCACGATCACTTCCGCCACCTCTCGCTCCTGAATAACTGTTCCGTGTCCTTCCACCTCCTCGACCATGCTGATTACGTTGCTCACGAAGCACTGGACAATCTTCAGCCCAATGCCCAAACTCTTTACAATATGCGCATTGGTCCTCAGCAATATCGGTACGACCATACGACGCATTTCCCCCTCCTCGCCTGCCCCTATCATTCCCTCTAAGTTGCACACCACGAACTTGTGCCAACATCACCTTCGTCTTCAACTCCTTCGCTTTCTTATCAACACTTTCCTTAGCCTCTAATTCCTGCCGCTCATAATACTGAGCCATAGTTAACAAAGACGCAGGGGTCGCCGTGGTCCAGGAACTTTCACTAGTTTTCAAACGCTTTGCAATCTCCGGTAGAAGATTAGCCACATACTTATCGACAAACAGATGCCTACCCGTATCGTCTGTTAATAATTGCCCACTGTAATCATGAAACGCTTCTTCAAAACGTGAGAAGAAGTCAGATACCGACTCGTCTAGTTTCTGTTTGCACGAGGCTAGCATAGTCCAATCAATCTTTTTAGGGGGGACAAGCGTTTTCAATTTATTCAAAATAGCTGTCGGAAGATCTAGAATCAGCTGACAGGGTTTACATGCAGGCTCCCTGTCTAAATCAGCTTGGCCTATAGTTTTCCAATCTGCTCCTAAAATCGCTTGGTCGTCAAATTTACGAATTGCTCGCCACATATCAGGGGGGAGTATTAATCCAAAGAAAAGATCTATATCAACTAGCGTCATAACACAGGAAGAAATAGCCCCCTCCACTCCTTCATAGAAAGCTGCCGGATTTTTACGGGGATCGGGTAAAGCGTTTTTCAATGCCATAACATCTGCTCTATTCCAAGGCGTATACACCCAATTATATATAAAATACCCTTTAGCATCCCCAGACAATTTATCATCACTGGTACCTTGCCCTTTAGGGGGTACATACAAAGGTGCAGCTTCACGCATGGGCATAACATGCACTTTAGAACTCTTATCTGCTCCAAAGATAGAACACTCTTTGACCGTCTCCGTCGACCCCGGCACTGACTTCTCTGATGCTTTTCGTGCTTCCCGCAATCTGGACGCCTCATTCCGTAGCTGGACCAATCGTAGGAAAAAAGCATCCGCATCTGTAATAACAAAAACCCCTTTACGCATATTCTCATGATGAACTGATATCTCCTTAGGTTCAAACTCCTCTGAATTCTTACGAAATCGTTCAATAACTTCATCTGCAAAAGTACTTAAAAAATACAACTGTTCTCGTTCTGACCACTTATTCCTTTCAGCATTAATCTCTGACATAGTTATCATATTCAAATTCAATTTCCTAGCGAAACTGCGCAAATCCGCGGCTCTACTAGCAGTTAACCTTGTACCCGTACTATCTCGCTCTTCATCACCGAAGTCCTCGTCCGGAGCCGTAGGCTGAACATACGGAGGCGGAGACCGATCTAATAATGAAAAATCATCAACTTCATTAGTAAGGACAAGATAAAGCGGACGTCGAATAGGAAATTGACTGTTCGTTTGCAAATTACGTTCCCGTGCCTCCCTCTCTTTCTTCTCCTGCAACTCCTTCTCCTCCAGCTGTAAAGCCTTGTCTCGAGCAGCCTTGCGCTGCTCTTTTTCCGCCAAGGCAATCTCATGCTTCATTCGTTCACGCACTGCTTTCTCCCACATTCGTACACAGTCAAACATATCTTGTCTAGACCTACGCTGAAACAAACATTGCTCCACAAACTGAACCTTTCGTAAATCAAACGACCCATGTAGTGGCCATTGCAACTCGGGATCAGACTTGGTGTATTTATTCCATAATTTACTATATAACATAGGAGGAAGGCCAAATTTAATATACATTTCACGGTTAGGAGTCCCCTCTGGGGGAGCCGGCTGAGATTAGTTTAATCTGTATGTGGTACCATTCCCAAGACAGCACATCCCTCAGAGTGTGCTTAAAACAGGCATGTTCAAAAAGTACCACGAAAACGTGATACCATAAAAATGGCACTTACTATACTTCACACAAATGTGCCGCTCAGAATTCAAACAAAGTTAGAGAAACATCTCTACATGCCTGCCTATGTGAAGTGCACTACACATATGGTTCAAATCATAGACCCAAATGTTGGCTAACTCAAAACATATTCATATTCATAGAACCACGGTAAGCGTCCGCAGACTACCTTACCAATTACAATTCTTACCAAAATCTCAGATATCCAGGTTCCAACTGCCAAGGTCTTTTATCGAATCAGCCAAACCGGCACTGTACGACAACTCAAACGAGCAGGATCTCAGTCGGGGACCGGCGCCACCTGGAAGGTCAGATCGGAAGGAAGAAAAGAAAACACCGTGGATGCCAAGACTCGGGTCACTCAGTGGCAGCGTACGCGTCCATGGCGAGTTTCCAATCCTTCGTCACGACCTCTCCTTCGGGCATCCGAGTCGCCGATGAGTCCCTTCGTGGTCGCCAATTTGTGGTATTGGGTTCTCCAGGCCTACATACTCCGTAGAATACCCTCTACACCATAAGAACTGTTGGCACGGAAACTAGAAAATGCAAAAGACAAGTTTATTAAGACCCCATGGGGTGGTGGTACATTCCTACAGCACCCTTCGGCAATGCAAGAAGTATCACACCGAACATCGGTGTAAGTCCTTCTTTTATACAGTTTTACAGCAATAAAACATAGGCGGTACATAGTTACAGAGTTTTAGGTACATATATGGTCATTTTTGGAACACAGCCAACTCATGGGAGGGGCTACAACACCACTGGTCAGTTTGGCGGAACATTCCTAAGGGATGACTGGTCAGTCTGAACTGTGCATGTGCGGGCTTGACCATTACTAAAAATAGCCTTGTTGCTGACTCGAGTGGTCAGTGGTACAGAAGAAGGACAAAAGGGCATGCTGACCACAAGGCAACGCATTCTCTAAAATGGCCGCCGTTACATACAAAAATGGCGTTCATCTACTCTAGTCAAGATAAGAAAATAACGTGTAGCAAAGCTTAACGCTAACCCAGTCATTATCAAATTACGACACGGTTGCCCAGAGCCATCCTTGCAGGCCAGGCCCAAGTCTGTGGAGCCGACCGCCATTTCGTGTGTTCCGTGGTAGCCGCCTGTCGCTGTACCTCAAGATTGGGAGCAATTCCGTTGGATGGCGGGTGAGACGCTGTAATAGCAAGAGCAGGCGCAATTCAGCTGGCCGAGCGAGGCACTGTGTCGCAAGAGCGGGCGCAAATCAGCTGGTCGAGTGAAGCGCTGGGGTGTAGCTGAGAAACCTCCAACTGGGGAGGTGGGGGAGGCTCGTTCGCGCCGCCTCTCCCTTCTACTGCACCCCACGCCGTCTCCTGGCGCAGGTATATGTGATGGTTGGACCAGGGCACTGCAGGACGTGTCTTCAGGTCAAACGGATTGTGGGACAAGGTGTGGAGCAGGCGCAATTATCTCGGGGGCCTCCGTCAAGCGGTTCAGGGAGGCACCGCATCACATTGTTTTCAAATGCAGTCAGGTCCACAAACAGCCCCCACTTACTTTGAGAATAGTGAAGCTGCAGCAGGTGCAAATAAGCTTCAGACAGTGTTACAAGCGCTGCTCGGAACTCTTAACTATGGCACCCAACATCCAGGACTTATGCCATTTGTGCAAGGCAGAGACATCGAAGCATCTCAGGGTCCAAGTAACATACTATATCCAGAGTCCTTACCACAACCTCTGCCTTCCTTCTTACCTAGTTATTGTTCTTTCACCATCACTCAAGGCTGTCTGTGGATGGAAAACCATGAACCTACACTCACCTATGAAAATATTACTATTGATGCTTGACTGAGGCCAAGGAGATCAGAGTGCATGAGTCTCATGCTCGATCGATTGAGCTAGCCGGATCAGGCAATAAAAAGGTGGTGGTGGGGGTGGCGGCATCAGCAAGGCATCCTCCCACACAACTTGTCGGACATCACCTCTGGATGTACTGGGGACGAGCCTAGGCGCATGGTGTCGTCCCCAGGCAATTTGCACAACGGTCCTCCACCCCTTGGCCGCCAGCTATGTTACCTCGACAGGAACAGTGATGGATGTTGCAGCAGGCTGCCATGTAAATAGTTATTTAATAAAACGTTTTACCCTGTTACTTTGCTGGTGTGTTGTATATATTTATAATATTTGCATAGGGTTTGTCGTTGTTTTGGGCGGGGTGGGCGGCGGAGCCGAGCTGTCTTGCGGCCATCATGGCATCGAGCTCAGTTCCTCTCACTAGTTTCGTATTTCTCATGAGGGGTTGTTCCTAATGTTTCTATTTTAGCGAGGTCAAAAAGAGATCCCATTAGTGGCCTACTGATTTTGCTTGATTCATTTTGTTTTTTTAACGATTTTTCACTATCTGCAAAGACTAAACAGAGTATTGCGACTTTGTGCTTGTTTGTAAATAGAGAATGAACCAAAGAGAACAAATTCCAAAACAATAAATGCTAGGATAACAATCAATCAAATGGAGAGGGAAGCAGGCACGGCGGATTACAACGGGGGCAAAGGCCTGCGTTACCTACCCTTCACTATCTGCAAAGAGAGAATACTCCTAAAAGAAAAGAGGAGGGGGGGCGGGGCAGCGTTCAAAGCACATCAGCGTGCATAAACACGAAAATGTTTTTACCTACCACGTACTTCACATTTTACAGCTTTTGATATTTGCTATTAAAAAACCATTGAAATTCACTGAAAAAACCATAGGTTATAGACCATATATAGTTAGGAATTAGCATTTACAAAACCTTGAAAATTCACTGAAAAAACCATGGGTTATAGACCATATTTAGTTGGGGATTAGCATTTACAAAACCTTATTTTACTCGCACAAAACCATTGAAATTCGCATATATAGTTAGTTGCACTAACTATATATCGCGCACCCGCAATCCACTGCTGATGATGTCACATATTACATCATTCATGACATGGTCAGTGACATCACTGATGACATCACTGATGACACCTCAAATGACATCACTGATGACATCACTGATGACATCTCATTTGACATCACTGATCACATCACTGATGATATCATATATATATATATACAGATATATACACATACACATATATATACATACATATACACATATATATATATATATATATACACATGCAAATTCGCCAACAACTGAAGCAGCCGCCTCAGAATAACAATCCAAAAATGACGAAAGAACAGACCCAATTTAAGGTGCTTAATCGAGGTGATTTATTCTTGCCAGCAAGCCTGCCGCCGCCATTACGCGTTTCGCCTTTACAAAGCTTGATCACATACATATATACACACACATATATATCACACAGCAAGGTGCTCTTCAGGGGGATTCCTCGTCTTTGTAGGGGTGGCTTGTTGCCGGTGGAGCAGCCGGTTTTCAAATATCATGTGCAGATTGGAGTTCCATCGAGCACTCGGGTCAAAAAACACACGACACACTGTCCCTTTAGGTAAAAAAATCCTGGTTTATTAAAGTCATAAACCAAACGTGACACGTTTCACGCTTCAAGAGCGCTTGATCACACGTGTGATGGTGTGTCGTGTGTTTTTTGACCAGAGTGCTCGATGGAACTCCAATCTGCAAATGATACATATACATACACATATATATATATATATATATATATATATATATATATATATATATATATATATATATATATATATATATATATATATACATACATATACATACATACATATTATATATATATATTCACTGAAAAAACCATACGTTTCACACCAGTTATAGTTAGATGGAAATTTTACTGACATAAAACCATTGAAATTCCACGTTATAGTTAGTTGGACTCACTATAACTTGCGCGTGTAATGCACTGCTGATGACATCACATATTACATCACTCATGACATGGTCAGTGACATCACTCATTACATCACTGATGACACCATCCAGTGAATGTATGTCTTTCTGATAAATAAATATGTTTTATATATGTATATGGGTGGAGCGGGAGAACAACTCAGGAGGCGCATAAGTTGCACAACAGCGCCGGTGGAGCCGGAGAACGACTCTGTGGGGGCTCACCTGTGGGGGTCTTGCTGCACGCCATTCCAAAACGGCCAAAACTGCTCCCGTGTGTCTCCCTCCTGCTGCCGCATTTCCAGCCAATAGCGGCCGCTGTTAGGAGGGGGACGAGGACTGAGGGACTTCAATCCCCACACTACCTAGCGGCGGACCCGAAGCCCGCATTCCTCACGCCAGGAGGCGCATAAGTTGCACAACACCTCCCGCGTCGCGGGACGTGCGTGGGCTAAGCCCGGGCAAAGGACCGGCCCTCATCGGCCAGAGGAGGACGGGACGGGCCACCCCCCTTGTTTGGCACCAATATTGGAGGTAAATTCCTCACTTGTAAATTCCCTAACCATGCCTAAGCCCCAAACAGGGGATATGTTCGACAAAACCCCCCTTACCACAACTAGCCAACCGTTCCCCCTGTTCAGAGACGTGGGTAAAAACGCACCTTGTCAATCCACGGTTGGGTCTCCCAGGGAAGATTTAATTGCACATCCACCATCTAGCCTTTCTTGGCTGGATGACTTAGATAGCCTGTGTAAGGCAAAGTACGTTTCAGCAGAACCTTCCCCCGCGTTAAAATGCAGCAGCTTATTACTATGTCCAAGGGAGCTGAAATCCTTCCCTGAAACCCATAAAACCAACATCCATAGCGCAATACCTCCCAGGGCTACACCTGCCAAAGGAAAGCACGATGGGGACGAAGAAAATGGGAGTTTTTCTAAAACACAAAAACTAGATAAACCATCTCCAAGTCCTATACCACCTGTAATTAACTCGGCTTTTATCCCACCACCTGTTGATAACTTGGACGACTTATCACCATCCTCCCATCAGGCTCTTTTGCCTATGATCGAACATCTGATCAAATCCCTAATACACCCCTTGATCGACAAAATCACTACGTTGGGGGAAAGGCTGACGGGGTTGGAGAACTCAATTAAATCTCACCTGAAATCCTCCACTCATGTTGCAACACCTCACTGCCCACCGACAACCGCTTCTTCAAATCCGCCCAAATTGACTACATCCCATGAAGCGGTGCTTACTCAATTACCAACCCCCACCTCCTCGCTGCCAATCATTCCCAAAGCCCCCCGAAACCGGCAACAGCGCGTCACATTCCCTCCAAACATGTGCCCACCACCCATATACACTTACCTACAGAAGCAGCGCCTTTTGTAACTGTTCTCTCGGGAGTCCCTGAACTAACACAAGGTAAAGCTGAGAGACAACATGACCTTATGAACAAGGTCAAGTTCTGGCTATCTAAAAACAGACCTCTGCCCTACCACCTTGATGGTCGAATAATAAGCGTCCGGAGGGTGGGCTGGCTTCGACCCCTCAAAAAAGGCATCTTGGGCGATCTGATCCTGATACGATTTAGGAGCAGACACATTGTGCCATATATGCAGACATGGCTATCTCAAAAAGGCGATGGATTTATTTCTACCTGGAACCTACATGACTTCTACCCTAATACGTCCTACATGCTTTCCCCCAGACCCCTGGGCATCGACAACAACCCAGTGGGTAGAGGAACCCATTTAAGTAATGGCAGTAGTTTTCCAGTGGCTTTTAATTGTCTCAAACCGTCGTACAACAGCCTTATGTATCGTAACTACCAAATCTTTTAGAACACTGTTACCTCCAATGTTGCCTAAAGGCTGTGTAAAGCATGTTATTACCAAAGCTTGTTATGCTTAAAGGGAGGGCTAAAGTCCTTTATAATCTTTTAACTGTGTACTTTAAAGCCAATATGTTGTTCACTTCAAAATGCAATGTATTTTTTGTCTGTATGCTTTTATGATTTTAAAGCTAAAATCGAATAAAGCCTCTTTTGATTTGATTTGATTTGATTTATGTATATGTAAAGGTCGATGGAAGAATACATGTTTAAATAAGTATCTAATTGGATGTTTTTTTAAAAAAAAATTGATAGGTTAACTGGCTTATTAAGTGTATCTTAATGAATACATATATTCGCGAGTAATGTTTAAATATTGAAATGTATGTATCAGTGTTTCACTTTGTGTATAAGTGGCTGCATGGGTTTGTTACTGACTCATTGTTTGTATGTGTTTTGAAGACAGCATATGTGCAGGACTGAATGGGTGGATGAGTGTGTATATGTGTGTGTTAGTGAGTGAATGACTGTCTCACTATTGTCTTTATCAGTAACAACATATGTTTTAATCTAGTATATGTGAGTATTGATGTATAAAAGTGAGTATATGTGAGTGAGAGATTGTAAGAGTTCCTGTTTAAATAAGTATGTGATTCTATCAGTGATTGTTTAAGATAGTGAGTATGTGTAAGTTTCCTTACAAGTAAGGTGGTAGTGTGTGTATAGCTGTATATGCTAATTAATGGATGCTCAATAGTTTATTTGCATGTGTGAGTATGTGTGTGAGTAACTTTTGGATGACTGTCGGTGTGTAACAGGATGTATAGGTGAATCACTACATATGATGAGTGAGTATTTATTTATGTATTTATTTATTTAATGCCATTTATAGAGCGCGTACAATTACCCTTAGGCGTCTCGGCGCTGAAATTGCATTGAAGTCTCACCCTAGACAGAAAAAGAGCGGAAAAGTGGATTACTGATTAAAAAGCCATGTCTTCAGTTTTTTTCTAAACTGAAGAAGAGTAGGACTGGTTCTTATGTGGATGGGTAGGGTGTTCCAAAGTCTAGGGGCCGCGATTGAAAAGCGGCGATCACCCCAGGAAACTGTACGGCTACGTTGAACCACTAGTTGGTTAAAAGATGTGGATCTGAGCATTCTCGGGGGATTGTAAGGAATCAGTTGTTTTTTAAGGAATCGAGGTCCTAAATCCTGAAGTGATTTAAAAACAGTGCACAGAGATTTAAATTTGACCCTATTGTGAATGGACAGCCAGTGGTATTTTTTAAGCGTGTCCGAGATGGGTGAGCATCTGGGTTTTTTTGAAAGTACGCGGGCAGCGGCATTCTGCACGGTCTGTAATTTTTTGATGACTCTGTTCTGGGCATTAAGCAACAGACCGTTGCAGTAGTCTAATGAAGACAACACTAGCGAAGAGACTAGTGTTTTTGCTGCTGATTCAGGTAGGTAAGGTATGATTTTCCTTACAATACGTAACTTAAAGTGAGCATTAGCAGCCACTTTATTCGCATGGGCCATGAAATTGAGCTGGTTGTCAAAGGTGACACCTAAGTTTCTAACTTTGACCGTGGGGCAAGGAGGTGTGCCCATGGCCGCTGGCCACCAGGTTGCCGACCAGGCTGGGGAGAGCTTACCGAAGATAACCACCTCCGTTTTATCGGAGTTGAGCTTCAGGCAATTTCTTGCCATCCACTCACTAATAGCAGTCATCCCATCTTGGAAACTCTCCGCCATCTTCTGTCCATCACCCTTTATGGCCAGAACCAACTGGGTGTCGTCGGCGTATGAGGTCAGGCCCATCCCGTAGGCTTTCATGACACTAGCAAGGTCCGACACATATATATTAAATAGTGTCGGACTCAGGGATGAGCCTTGTGGGACCCCACACGGTAACGACAGGTCGGCCGATTGGAAGGGGCCCAGGGTAACCGCCTGGGTTCTATTGGCCAGGAAGGAGGCCAGAAGATCTCTAGCAGTAAGCTGAATGCCCATCCTCTCGACACGGTCGACCAAGATCTTGTGGTCGACCGTGTCGAAGGCAGCAGACAAATCAAGGAGGACTAGTACGGCAGTACCTCCTTGGTCACGGATGACTCTTATGTCGTCGGCTGCTTTAATGAGAGCGGTTTCCGTGCCGTGATGTTTGCGGAAGCCGAACTGTGTATCATCCAGCAAATGATTGTTCTCTATATAAGCTGACAACTGCTGGTTCATGGCCTTTTCTATAACCTTCGCTAGGAAAGGGAGACTCCAATAGGGCGATAATTTTTTAGTTCGCTTTTATCTAACCCCGGTTTTTTAAGCAGAGGTTTGATTAGTGTATTTTTCAGCGAGTCTGGGTAGGATCCGGATGCCAGAATAGTGTTACAGAGGGTGGTTATAATGGGGATGACTATGTCTGGTACTGTGGCAAGTACAGAGGTAGGGCAGGGATCCAAAGCTGATCCAGCTTTAATCGTGTTGAAAATGCTTTTAACTTGATCAGTGGTAAGGGCATTGAAGGATGTCAAAGTGGTACTAGCCGGAGTCATTGGAGTGATCGGAGGAATAGTAACACTACTGTGGACCTGGTCAAGATTAAAAGCTTGATAAATGTCATTGACTTTAGTAAAGAAAAAGTCTGACAAGGCATCGCATAAGGTTTGTGATGGGGTGGATTAAGATCCGGGGCATTACCCGCAAGAGTTTTAGCAACGTGATAGAGCTCTTTGCTAGAATTTTTGGCAGATTCTATATGGCGAGTGTAATAATCCTTTTTTGCTGTTATTATTATTGATTTATAAGTAGCCAGGGCTTTCTTATAATTGTCCTTGGTTTCAGTATCATAAGTTCTTCGCTATTGTCGTTCCTTATTCCTAGTAAGTTGTTTTTGGTCTTTTAGTTTTTTCGTATACCACTGAGCTTTAGGCCTATTTCTATTTTTAGAAATTGATTTGGTGGGTGCCAACTGAGTTGAAGCTTCGCCCAACCATTTTTGAAATTGATTAGTGGCAGTCGTTGGGTCAGTGGATAGTTCCGGGGTTGTAGTGTTGAGAAGCAGCATTAAATCATTGGGGTTAATGTCCTTCCACGCTTTGAACGTGCCCTTTATGGCAGGAGACACTTTTTTACTCTGCGGACCTTTGATAGTAAGTTTACTAAAGATGACTGAATGGTCTGTCCAGGTCATTGGGAGAACAGAAGTGATGGACAGTCCTTCCACATTAGTGAAGATTCCGTCCAGCGTATGGCCTGCCTGGTGAGTAGAGGTTGTAACCAACTGTCTAAGGCCCATGGTATCTAGGTCTGATACGAGGGTTGTGGTATCCCTATCACTGTGAAGCTCTAGATGAAAATTGAAATCACCCAATATCGTGGTGAATTCTTCTGCCGCTATAGATTCGGTGATATTGGTAAGATTTGCGAGGAACGCGGATCTAGTACCAGGGGGTCTATATATCAGTGTTCCCTTAAAATTATACGTGGGGGCCAGATTAATATCAAAATGCATGGCTTCGCATGCATTGATAGGGATAGGTGAACAGCGCGTTTTGTATAGGTCTCTTGCTATGATGGCTATTCCACCTCCTTTAGTTTTGGGCCTGTCCTGCCGATAGGCACTATAACCAGGGGGAACTGCCGTAACATAGTCAGGGGCAGATGCTTCGTCGGACCAAGTCTCTGTAATATAAAGGATATCCAAATTATAATCATTAATAAGGTCGGCTATGTCCTGGCAGTGCTTACTCAAGGAACGCGCATTGACAAGTGCCATGGAAATATGTGTGTCAGCCTCAATAGCTCGGGTTTTGATATGCAGCGTGGGGTTAACAAGCAGGGACGGAGAGTTACAATGTAAACACCGTGTACCTGATGCCGGTGGTGTGAGCGATACATCAGATTTAGTACATAGCGGAGCATAGGAAGGGCACAGCTCCATGAGTTCGTTGCGAGAGTAAATGGTGCGAGAAGCAGGGGTTATGGCCCTGGGCCCGGTCCCGGCGCGGACGCAGACGGGCCCGCCTTCGGCGCGCCGCCGGCGCGCCCGCTGCGCCCGCCCGCTGCGCGGACGGGCGGTGTTGTTGTTTTTATGCATAATTTGGGCGGGGCGTGAGGAGGGTGGGAGGGGCGCAGAGCTCTCGGCCAGCCTTCCCAAAGTAAGATGGCGGCCAAGTTCTGTTCCAAGCTTCCCTGCGCCTGACTACAGCGGCGCTGAGGGTGGGCAGATCGAGTCTAGGTAAAGTAATCTCACCTCAGGGGACAATGTGCTAAAAACGGAGCTGTTTAAAATATGTACAGAGCATAAAAACAAATTATTGTCACAATCGTTTTCACCTATGTAAAATATATGAGAGGTGCAAGGGAGCACAGTAAGACCTCCGGCTTCCGCCTCAGAGGGAAACAAATAGCAATTACACGCGTTAGCTGAGAGACGCGATTTAAATACCCTGGGAGGACGGGAGGGGCGCAGAGCTCTCGGCCAGCCTTCCCAAAGTAAGATGGCGGCCAAGTTCTGTTCCAAGCTTCCCTGGGCCTGACTACAGCGGCGCTGAGGGAGGGCAGATCGAGTCTAGGTAAAGTAATCTCACCTCAGGGGACAATGTGCTAAAAACGGAGCTGTTTAAAATATGTACAGAGCATAAAAACAAATTATTGTCACAATCGTTTTCACCTATGTAAAATATATGAGAGGTGCAAGGGAGCACAGTAAGACCTCCGGCTTCCGCCTCAGAGGGAAACAAATAGCAATTACACGCGTTAGCTGAGAGACGCGATTTAAATACCCTGGGAGGACGGGAGGGGGCGCAGAGCTCTCGGCCAGCCTTCCCAAAGTAAGATGGCGGCCAAGTTCTGTTCCAAGCTTCCCTGCGCCTGACTACAGCGGCGCTGAGGGAGGGCAGATCGAGTCTAGGTAAAGTAATCTCACCTCAGGGGACAATGTGCTAAAAACGGAGCTGTTTAAAATATGTACAGAGCATAAAAACAAATTATTGTCACAATCGTTTTCACCTATGTAAAATATATGAGAGGTGCAAGGGAGCACAGTAAGACCTCCGGCTTCCGCCTCAGAGGGAAACAAATAGCAATTACACGCGTTAGCTGAGAGACGCGATTTAAATACCCTGGGAGGACGGGAGGGGCGCAGAGCTCTCGGCCAGCCTTCCCAAAGTAAGATGGCGGCCAAGTTCTGTTCCAAGCTTCCCTGCGCCTGACTACAGCGGCGCTGAGGGAGGGCAGATCGAGTCTAGGTAAAGTAATCTCACCTCAGGGGACAATGTGCTAAAAACGGAGCTGTTTAAAATATGTACAGAGCATAAAAACAAATTATTGTCACAATCGTTTTCACCTATGTAAAATATATGAGAGGTGCAAGGGAGCACAGTAAGACCTCCGGCTTCCGCCTCAGAGGGAAACAAATAGCAATTATAAAAAATATGTATGAGTGACTAGTAGAACTGTTGGTCAATGAGTGGATGTGTATATAGATGGTGGTATTACTGAATTGGTTGTTGTAACTGGTATGGGTATCACCACTTTTTTTGAAAATGTTAGTTTCTATTTTTGAATATATGTTTCAAGGGTTACTTTACGGTGAAAGGAGGTCTGTCACTCTGTCATAAGGATGGTGTCATCAGTGATGTAATGAGTGATGTCACTGACCATGTCATGAGTGATGTAATATGTGACGTCATCAGCAGTGCATTACACGCGCAAGTTATAGTGAGTCCAACTAACTAGAACGTGGAATTTCAATGGTTTTATGTCAGTAAAATTTCCAGCTAACTATAACTGGTGTGAAACCTATGGTTTTTTCAGTGAATTTAATAGGTTTTTTAAATGCTAATTCCTAACTATAACTGGTGTGAAACCTATGGTTTTTTCAGTGAATTTCATAGGTTTTTTAAATGCTAATCTCTTTCTATATCGAGTTTCTAACCTATGTTTTTTTTTTACAATTTGCTGTTTTGTGTAAGTATTAATTTTTAAGTTTTTTTTTTTTATAATTTTTTCCTGGGGCGCTCTGGGTGCGCGCTCCGGTAAGCTCTCCGGAAAGCGCACCCAGAGCGCTACTTTCGTTCGTGAAAAAAATATGAATGAAAAGTTAATAATAACGCAAAACATTTCGTACCATACAAATAAAAGCAGTTTTTTTTTATAAGGAAATGAAAATGATTTTGCATTTCCGTGAAACTATCAAAACGTCACTTCGGCGCGCAGCGTAAGCGCCCCCGGAAGCGCCTACGTTCGCGCCGCGTGTGCACACCCGGAAGCGCCTACGTTCGCGCCGCGTGTGCGCACCCGGAAGCACTCCGGTGCGCGCAGCGTCAGCGCGTCAAGTCATGTGACCCTAAAATAACACTTTTCATTGGTTGGTAACAGTTTTTTTTTACAAAGAATGAAATCCCCACCCATTTCCTTCACTTCTTCTTTCACTTTTGTGACTGAAAGACCTGCCTTTTTTCTCTTCGATCTTGCTTGGTTAATCATGGCTACCAGAGAATCCAGCAGTGATGAAGAGCCTGATTTCATCAATGAAGAGCCTCCTACCCCAAAGGAGGAAGAACATTTTATTTGGAAATTTTTTAAGATTCCAGCTGACCAGAAGAAGGTGAATGCTCCAAAAGTGGAGTGCAGGATCTGCAAACAGGTCCTGTCACGGGGTGACTCCAAAAAAAAATACTCATTTGGGAACTTCACGATGATCCGGCATGTGGAGAGGAGGCACCCCCAGAATTTTGCCCGGGAAAGTGTCAGGGCTCTGGCACAAGAGGTTCCCAGTGATGGGGCCTCTACATCCACAGGA
Source organism: Lissotriton vulgaris (assembly GCF_964263255.1). Taxonomy (NCBI): domain Eukaryota; kingdom Metazoa; phylum Chordata; class Amphibia; order Caudata; family Salamandridae; genus Lissotriton; species Lissotriton vulgaris. The sequence goes on from NC_141697.1 coordinate 842,440,496, forward strand.
GGAGCAACTTCTTCTGGGAGGGGGCAATCGCAGGAGCTGGTGCCAAACATTCAACCTGCTTTTAACCATGGTGTCCTGAGATGCAGATACTGCAATCAACTCCTCACCTAAGGGGAGCAAAGTGTCCAGCTCATGGTTCGAGCATTGGAGAACCATCACTGCCCTTCCCACCCCTAATTTTTTTTGCTCCTGTTGAGCAGTTTCCATTCCCTGTTTTTGTTCCCGCTTAGAAAAAAGAAGAACAAAAAGTTCTTTTCAGAACTACCTCCAATTCTCATCAAAGAGCTATATTCTTAAAAAAATGGAAAAGAGTAAGTGAAATGGAGTGCATTGATAATGGAAAGGAAAATGAGTAAGAAAGAACAGAAAGGTATGAGAGGAGAAAGGAAGTGAAGTAGGAGGACTGAAAGAAGGTGAGTGTTAGGAAGGAAAGTAAGGAGAAGAAGAGTGAATATGGGGAATGTTGATATTCAAAGAAAATGTTGAAAAGGAACAGGGGTGTGGAAGGGTAAGAAAAGATGCATTGCTGGAGTTGAAGGCAGAAGGCCTCATTTATGAAGCCATGCGTCACTTTAACGCCACCAAAGCGTCACTTTTTGTGACGCATCAGTCCAATAAAAAATGCACCTTATTTATTCATATTTACAAAGTGGCGCATCTAGGTAGATGCGTCACTTTGTAAGCCCCTGCGCCACATTATTCCTACGTCAGGTGTAATGTATGCAAAAGGGACGTATTGACGCAAGAAAGGGTCGTAGAGGTGACGCCGTGAAATCTATGAGATATCACTGCGTCACTTTTAGGACGCTGTTGCTTCCAAATATTATGCCTGTTTCACAGCAGGCGGGCAAGCCCTTTCACATGGGGCTTGGCCCCATGTGAAAGGATGCATTGCTGGAGTAGCTTCATTTTTGTGACACACTCCAGCAATACTTCACTTTTGCGCTTACAGATACGTCTGAAATACTAACGTATCTAAAAGAACTTCCAACATAATACGTCATAAATTTAATATGACGCATGAGTAGAAGACTGAAGGACTCATTTATGAGGCCATGCGTCACTTTAACGCCACCGGAACGTCACTTTTTATGACGCACCAGTGCTGTAAAAAATGCACCTTATTCAGTCATATTTACAAAGCGACGCATCTAGGTAGTTGTGTCACTTTATAAGCCCCTGCGCCACATTATTCCTACGTCAGGTGTAATGTTTGCAAAAGGGACGTATTGACGCAAGGGTCGTAGAGGTGACACAGTGAATAAACTGGGGGCCTCATTTATGAAAAGTGACACATCGCTGCGTGAAAACAGCGATGCGTCACTTTTCTGTGCGCACTCCTTACGACATTCCTGATGTGTCATATTTAATGTATGACGAATCATGTCGCAAGGAGTTACAGATACGTTCGTATTTCTGACGTATCTGTAAGCGCAAAAGTGACGCATTGCTGGAGTGTGTCACAAAAGTGACGCAACTCCAGTAATGCATCCTTTCACATGGAGAAAGCCCCATGTGAAAGGGCTTGAGTCAGTCTTACGCCTGCTGTGAGGCAGGCGCAAGATTTTGACGCAACAGCGTCCTAAAAGTGACGCAGTGAAATCTCATAGATTACACTGCGTCACTATTACGAGGCTTTTTGTGGTGGAACGCCCCCTCTGCATACATTATACCTGACGCAGGTATAATGTGGCGCAGGGTTTTAAAAAGTAACCCATCTACCTAGATGCATCACTTTTTAAATATAGCGCAACAAGGCGCATTTTTTACACCGCTGGTGCGTCACAAAAAGTGACGCACAGGCAGCGCAAAACTGTCGCAAGGCCTTCATAAATAAGGCCCTAGATTTTCCCCATGCTTCGCTCCCAGGTGCGCTCCCCGGTGCGCGTACCGGGCGCTCCCACCGCGCAAATCGAATTTGTTTTTTGTTTTTTTAAATGCCCCGCGGGACCCTATTTTAGCCCCCACATCAAACTAGGGGGTCAGGGAGGGGTCTACCCTGCCCACTTATGGTCATTTCCCCCTTTTTTTTATGTCACCTCTTGTGTCTCGATCCTACCGAGACACAAGATGGCGGCCGCACCGGACTGTTTCGAATGTTTACAGACACCCGTGAGCCAATCAGCTTTCCGTGCGCAAGTCGCGTAGCACGCCCGGTGCGCTCCCCGGTCCGTGTACCGGGGCGCGCCTATAGATATATATATTTTTTTGAACCTAAATTACTCAAAATCCACTGGAGCACATATCTTGAGACATAGCAAAGGCACATCGGGCAACCAGTCCCTACAATTTTGCCAAGTTTGGTGTAAATCCATTCAGCCGTTCGGGCTAAAAGTGAGGTCGGCCGCCCTATGGAAATTAACATGGGGAAAACGCGTTTTGGGACCCCCCTTTTATCTCGGCCCCCGCTTGACGCATCCCCCCCCAAACTTTCAGGGAAGGACCGGAGCTCGACGAGGCAATTTTGAGGAAATTTTCAGGCAGATTCGTCAACCGGCGCCAAAGTTATTCCAAATAGAATTTTGAGATTTAACATTGAAAAAAATCCTAACTATATACCTACTGGCGACCGCCAGTAGGTAATATATACATACATATACATATATATGTATAAGCAAGGGTCCAAGTTTTTTGAGGGCGCACTCCCTGCAAGAGCACCAGCCGGTTCATTATCGCTGCACGCATCCCCTTCAGTGCTGTGATTGAGGACATAAGACCACGCGAAGCTGCTCCAAGTAATGATTTATTTCTATCACTGGAAACCTGACGCGTTTCGAAGCACTTGCTTCATCCTCAGAGGTCTCGGCATATGATCAGCATGCCACAGGAAACTCCATTGCTAGCAAACTCTGCCTTAAGTAGGACGCGCTGTCCTGCGGAGTGATGGTATGCGGAAAGAAAGTTGCGGAATAATGGGTGTTTACCCTCCCCGGTAAGTACATTGGTGGCACGGCAGCCCACATCTCCAGCAACATACTCATATTTTTTCACCACCCATTTGAAAAATGCACAGGTCTCTCTCATTGATGGCCAGCACTGACATACACTTTTAGACACACCTCCCGCCACAAGTTCTAGAATTGCGAACTTTAGAGCTGGGGAGCTACGTTCGAATCTCGGCATCAGCTCAACATCCTGTGATTCCAGGCAAATCGCTTTTTCTCCCCGTGCCTACCACAAATGAATGTGTTCTTCTGTAATGTAAATTGTGGTCATGCCATGTTGTCGAGTTTGCGTTATATAATATTGCAAGGAAAAATAAAGTAGGGAAACTCGAGTTCACACACTACTGAACGCACACTCTTAAGTGCATCAGCAGAGCACTGTGAATCGGAGCGTTTCACAGGCCTGTCACAGATAAGAAATGCTATCAAAACGAAATCCTACAATACAATATACTACTGGCCGGCAGCAATTCATACCCGGACAACGTCGGGACGGGCTGCTAGTGTTCTTAATATTGTATTTCTCCTTTTTATTGTAGTCCAAAGCTTTTAATCTACCTAGTGGCAACTCCTGCTTGCAGTTTCGGCACTGGTAGATCTGCAGGTTGTGTAGTTGCATGTGTTTGGTAAGGAAACGTTTTGAAATATTTATTTGAAATGAGTATCATTGACCTGCTTGAATTTTTTTAATGTTTGTAATAACTGTAGCATATTTAACTTAGGATTTGTTTTTTTCCAATTCGCCTTTGTATTTATGCAAGATCTGTATTGTTCATCTTGTATTTTTGGGGGCTTTTCCTTTCTAGTGGGATATTGTTGGTGCTTGCTATGTCTGCAGAGCAGGTGCAGTTGATCCTCAGTCTAGCGATCTGTAGCAAGTGAGAGGTATGTTTTTAAAGTATCCTGAGAGGTATGTTTTTTGAGTATCAAGTCATTGTGTGGAGTGTATGGATTTGTTTTCCAGATCCTTACATGCCAATAGATATATATTTTCACATTGGTTATAAGAATAAATGACATGATGAGGAGGAATTCATAATACAAACAAGGAGAAGTCCACATAAAACAAGCAGTGTTATTTAGTCGGCCAGATTTTCTAAGGCGTCCAGGGGGCCCTCCAATGTCCCCCTGTATGTCCGCCATGGCGCCCACACCTTCTCCCATTTCTTTAGGCACCCTCTACTTTTCTGGACTGTTTCCTCTGCCCTCTGGCACCAGTCCATATCTTTTTCCCCAATCGGTGACTGAGGGAGGGAGCATCGTCCGCCACCCCCTAGCAATATTGAGTTTCACGACCCCGCTTCCAAGGTGAGCCTAATGGTGACGTATTTGTGCCAAACTGGCTCACCCTTGATGATTAGTAGGTGCCATTTTGCGTCTAGCAAAAACCACAGTTGATGGACAGAATGCAGAACAATGTCATACATTCACCCCAGTACAGAGATCTGGGCCTAAATCCATCGTTTTTTTGCACTCCACACCACCCCAGTTCAGACATGGCCATATGCAAATCAGTCTGACCCTGTGCCTCATGGGAACAGTCCAGCCCGAACTGCCAAGCCATGCCTTCCCTGGACCGGAAACAAGCTTCCGAGGACCGGTTTCTGGCATTCCAGCCGTCTTCAGCCCGGCTTGCTTGAATACAGTGGTGTGGAGAGCATGGGACTCGCGTCTGAGCATACCCATCCCACTCGAGGTGACAAATGCAAAAACCATAGTTGATGGACAGAATGCAGAACAATGCATACATTCACCCCAGTACAGAGATCTGGGCCTAAATCCATCGTTTTTTACACTACACACCACCCCCAGTTCAGACATGGCCATATGCAAATCAGTCTGACCCTGTGCCTCATGGGAACAGTCCAGCCCGAACTGCCAAGCCATGCCTTCCCTGGACCGGAAACAAGCTTCCGAGGACCCCCTTTTGTACCGATTTTGCGTCTAGCGGCACTTCAGTACCCACCACTCTGACCATAGTTTCCGTGACCTTGCGCCAGAACCGTGCGATTATAGGACATTCCCATCAAGGTGCCCTCGCTCTGGCAACAACGGACGCATTGAGCTGATGGAGCCCTTCCAATTTTATGCAGGAGCATCAAAGGGTAGTAGGAGCGACGCAGAATCTGGAGCTGAATCAATCTGAAACGTACTCGTATTGCTACCTCCCTCAGGCCCTGGAGTGCCTCTTGCCACTCCTCATCGTCTATGCTGCCGAGGTCGTCCGTCCAGGCAGCCTTTAAGGCTGTCAACTGGTCCGGCAAGTTATTCATTAATTTTCGGTATATCGTGGAGGTTGCTTTCTCATTCATAGGGTCACTCTGCACTCAGTCTGCACTCACTGTCACTCTGCACTCAGTCTGCACTCACTGTCACTCTGAACTCAATCTCACGTGAGGGCCAGCTAGAAAAAAATGTCCGAGAGTAATGCAGCAGCTCACAATTCCCCCAGGCTTAGCATCTCAGTCTACTCTATATGCTGGCTCATCTCTATCCAAGTATACCCAGTCATTTACCACTAATAATTGTGATGCCTAGTAGTACAGTCGTACATCCGGAATCGCTAGACCTCAATCATACATCCCTCGCTGCAGCTTGTGTAGTGCTATCCTAGGAGTACCTGCTTTTCACAGCAGCTCCCGAGTAGCTTGGGCAATCTTTTTTAAAACAGACGGCGGGACGTGTTAGGGGGTATTTTTCAGGATGTAGAACAAGTGCGGCAGGGTAATCATCTTGCAGAGGTCCGCTCTGCCTGCTAGAGACAGCGGTAGTGTGTGGCAATGTAGTACATCCCTTTAGAGCTTCTCCAGCTAGGGGCTGAGATTTTTTTCCAGAAACCGCTATTGATTCCGTACCACCTAAATCCCCAAATATTTAAAACACTCTGTAGCCACCGTTGGCGTGCTTTGTACCGGCAGTCCTGGTCGGTGGGGGTGGGGGTGGGGGTGGGGGGAGGGGGGGTAAGGGGCTGACAACAGTCAAGTCAAGTCAAAAAATTACTTTATTTGGTATTTCACAACCATAAAGTATACATATCCAAAAAACAATTTAAAAGTAACACACACTTAAAAGTTCCTTTAGTTAACAGAAACATTACTAACTTTTCCCAATTGATAGTATAGCCGGAATAGCTCCCAAACAAATCGAAGAGATGTAGCACCCTGGCAATTGAGTGGTAGGGTCTTGCGAGATACAACAAAATATTGTCAGCGTGTAACGATTTACGATCTTCCCACCCTCCCGGCGCCTCAATACCCTACCTCCGCCCTCCCAGTCTCTTTTTTGCCTCTCCAATAATGTGCCAGTCCCATCCCCTTCTCCACGTTCTCTCTGCTCTCAAGCAAATCTTTCTTTCTCTTCCCATAGTTTCACTTCCCCTCTCCATTTCTGACCCCATTACCTCTTGGACCCTCTCTCTAAATCTGCCCTCCGAAGCTCTCATTCTTTCTGGCCACCCTCTTCCTCTCCGTCTCCCCCCACACGCCTCACGCTCCTGCCTTCCTGCCGTTCTGTTTCTCACCCCGACTCTTCGGTCTTCCTTCTTTCCGTATTCACCTAACTCGGTCTACCGCGCTCTCTTCCGCCTTCTCCTGCAATCATCTCTCTACCGCTCTCTCTCTCTCCAGCCCTCTCTCTCTTCCGTCTTCATTTGCTTTTCTCTCTCGCTTTCTTTCGCTCTACCTCTATTTATTCATTTCTCTTTCTCCAGCTCTCTCCTCCGTCTTCATCTCTATGTCTTTTTCCAGCTTCCAACACCGTAATTTGTAATATTTATTTTTATTTAGACTTTATTGCAACAAACCCTAAACTTGTCTACAATAATATTTACACTTTTAGAGAAGCGCCAAATAAACGGGATTCTGCTGTAAAATGCTCACACGGAGCCTTGATAAACAATGTCACATCAGACTGAGAAAAAAACTGTCTCTTCTCTGCCAGGCTTTCCATCGCGTCCCCCCCTCAGCCTCGGCGTCGTCGGTGGTGTCTAGAGCATACTTACTGGGGCAGTAAGATGGCAGATCCACTCACATCTCTCCGCTTTTAAATTGCCTCATCTTAAACTGGCTGCCAAGATAGCTCAGTGGGCTGGATTTGTACTTCTAACCTGCAGGTGAACTTTACATCGAAGTATGGCTGACTCTGCAGGTCATGCTTCCAACGTCGACACAATGTACAGTTTTATGAACACAACCCTTTCAAAATAGGCATAAAAAAAAAATCGATACACACTGAAATAATGCATTCATTAAATACATATTTCCAGGGGGCGTGGCTAGCTGCCGGAGGGAATGGTCGATTGCTAGAGCGGCTCCCTGCCCTCGCCCGGCTGTCTTTCCGACCGGGGACTCCCCTGTAACTGGGAGACCCCTGTCCCGCAACCGACTGTGCACATCTTGTGCTGCTGGGGCCTGATTGGAGCCGCCGTGCCCGATATCGAGCCCTATGCGGAGAGGTCCCCCGGAGCTCGCAAGATGGCGGCCACGCTATGCTCCGACCTCTGAGCTGCTCGGCCTCGGAGATTTGAAGGCGCCCGGATCTACTATCACCCAATTTTGCCCCTCCGCTTCCCTTCGAGCCACCGCCGAGACCTCCTGCGGCTGCCGGAGCTCACTCCCCGCGGCCGTGAAACCAGAGGGAGACAAGAAGAAAAGGCTGGGGGCTGCTGCAGACCTGCCGGGATGCCATTCACTCGACGTCCCGGCTTTGGGGTCTACACCTGCCGGGACTCCGGCGCGGCTGAAAACGACTTGGCGAAGCAACTTGGATCCTCCGACAGACCCCCAATAACACGCCAGCTACCCAGGTGAAAGCGATAGCCCGTCTACATAGCCGGGGAGCGGACTGTCGTGTTCAGAAGTTCGGCCCTGCTACACGGTGCCACATATAAGGAGTGAGCCCGACGTGGCCCAGAGGACTCCTGTGCCTATATAGGGGAATGTGCACACCGAGCCAGCGTCGCAGGATGTGCAGGCAGACACAGAGGCCAGATACACGCGAGTGCCACAGCTGAACCTTTGAGCCTTATAATTAGTTAAGCCAACACGTGGTTGCCCCAATACAAATCCTGGTGGAGGCCGGTACCCTCTGGCCTCGAAACAACGTGGGGGCAACAGGTCAATCCCCGTCCGGGCCAGCGCTGGTTCTGCGTGGAATTGACCCCTTGATGGAGCACTAGGAGCGGCGGCCATTTTAAGGTGTGCCGGGCTTCTCGGCAAACTGAGGTGTCGTGGAGGTGGTTTGAGCCCTCCTGTGGATCCTGTAGGTGCTCTGTCTGATTGTATGGGAGCTTTGTGGTGAGGGGCCTGCCTGATACTTGGTGGAACGACCGAGGTGTGGTGGAAGACTTCGCCTCATTCTGCCTCAGCCCATACTGGGTCGCTGCTACTTGGGAATCCAAGGTGGCTTCCAGCAAGGGAGGAAGGCCTTCGACTCAGAGACAAATAAATAAAAACTCCTGGGCCAAAGGTGACAATAAAGACGCGGCCCCCCCGGCGAACCGAAAAATGCGTCCCCGTCACAGGAACCGAAGACCGTTACTTTGGAAGACATCATGGATGCGATTGTGGGAGTTCGCTGCTCGCTAGAAACGCGAATTGACTCTGTTAATATCAAGGTAACACTTCTGCGGGCGGACCTGCGCAAAATGGACACCAAAGTAAAGGAGGTAGAGGTTAAAACGGCGGCTCTTATCGACGACACCTCTACCCTTCAGCAACAGGTGGCCCAGCTTCAGAAACAACAGAAACAAATGGGTGATCTGCTGGATGATTATGAAGGGAGGGCACGGCGGAACAATGTTCGAATTTTAGGAGGGCCAGAAAGAATGGAGGAGCCGGCTGCAGATCTATTCGTGGAAGATTTGGTGACGAAACACCTTAAGCCCAAACAACTGTCAAGCTATTTTTCCATAGAGCGGGCACACAGGGTTCCAGGGGGTAAACCGAGGCCAGGGCCCCCCCCCCCGTCCCATCATAGCGAGGGTCTTCAACTTTCGAGATCTGGACGCTATCCTACAGACTGCCAGATCTGGTCCGCCGCTTCTATTGGAAAATGCTCGTATTTCGATATTCCCGGACTTCACGGTGAAAGTACAGGCGAGACGGCGCAGCTTTCTTGAGGTTAAGAAGGCCCTATGAAACCAAGGCATTAAACATTCTATGCTCTTTCCTGCGAAACTCCGTGTGGAGATGGATGGTAAAGCGTGGTTCTTCCTGTCTCCGGAAGAAGTATGGGACTGGCTAGAGGGATGGCGCCGAGCTGGAAGATCCCCGCAGACCTGGGCAGACTCTGGAGAACATTCCGGGGAAGACCACATGCCTATCAGTCAAGGCCTATTTACCAGCCCGGGTCATGAAGAAGAGTGATAAATCCCGGTAAAAAAAAACAATTTTGTGAGATCTGTAGGACATTGCTCATTTGATCCTCTTTGTTCAGAGCTCCTGATGACGTGGGACAACTTTCACGCTCTGTAGACCTCTGCTCCGGGGGTGAGCCTTCTCCGGCCCCGATCGGGCCTCACCAGCTGACTTTCAAGTAACTTTTCTAATTTGTGATAATGCACATGACATCTTTGTGATTAAACACATGTATTTCACTTACACTGCTTTAATGTCGGGCGAGCGGCGTTAACGGCCTACCAGGTACCCCGATCATGGAGGGGAGGACGACAGGCACTCTGCCTAGTTGGGGGGTGGATAGTTCTGGATTCACGGGCAGGGATGCAGGGTGGGGGGAGGGGGAGGGGGGGGCGGCAAGGAAAAGTTTTGCTGCTATGTTATTGTTTTGTGTGTTTTCAGCTGAGTCCTATTTAGTCGTGCTGTTCTGCCCATTCATGGGGTTTATTGACAGACTGGCATCCTCGATGGGCCACGGGCTCCCTTGGAGTCGGGGGTCTTCTTGGTCCCACGCACCGAGATATCTTAGGGCTAAGGCATCATGGACGACCCTTCTCGAACCATCCTTCCTATTAGCCCCATTGACACTGCCAACATGCCACAACTACTATCTAGAACCCTTACCATCTGGTCCTGGAATGTTAATTGCCTGGGACATAAAATAAAGAGGAGTGTGGTCCTTCAATTCCTCAGACGCCATTCCCCCGACATTGTTTTATTACAGGAAACGCATTTGGTAGGCAACACCTGTCAGGCACTCCAAAGGGGAGGGTACAAATGGTTAGTCCACGCGGGTTTCTCTTCGGGATCTCGTGGTGTCGGGATCTTGATTCAAAAGACTCTAGCACTTACCCATACTCGGACTTGGGCTAACCCCCTAGGCCGATTTGCGCTGGTTGAGGCCGCCTGGGAAGGGCGCCCCCTAAACATCATTTCAGTATATCTTCCACCAACACTGGTCAGGGATTCCCTCAGAGAATTGGGTGTTCAGCTGTTAGGCCTTTCTCCGGGGACACTCCTGATGGGAGGTGACTTTAATTCAACAATGAGCGATGATTTAGACCGCAGTCCCAAACGGGGCTCCCATCGCCTTGGTTCGGACTTAGCTGACTTTGCGCATGCCATGGGGCTGGAGGACATATGGCGCCTTCGGTACCCGGATACACCATATTTCACACACTACTCCAATGCACACAACAGCATGTCTCGTATCGATTATCTATTCTGCCACAGCGCGGACGTTGGAAGCTTTGTTCGCCCTAGAGGCCTTCCCCGGGGCATCTCAGATCATTCACCACTTAGTGTGAACCTCACTTACAATCGTAAAGTGACGCGAGGCCCAATAATCATCAATCCCTGGCTACTGCAGATCCCGGATATCAAAGACGCGCTCGTGAACGCACCGAACTCTATTTCGATGAAAATGTTGGGTCTGTTGACTCGGCGGTGACTCTCTGGGAGGCGTACTTGGCGGTCATTAAGGGAGAAGCACTGGCCCTTAAGGTAGGACACTTGCGTAAACATTACAAGCTGATCCGCCAGGCCGAATCGGACCTTATTAGTCTCGAGACATCCCATAATGCGAATCCATTAGAGGCTCCCGCGACTAAACTTCGTGCCCAACAATTGGTCTATAAAGCCTTGTCGCAGGAAAAGGCGCAAGCACGGCTTCTTCACACGCGCCTTAGGATATATGAATACGGGGATAGTGCGGGGAAAATGCTTGCCTGGCCTCCGTAGTGGTCATACTTAAGCCCGCTAAGCCTCCCACTGACTGTGGCTCTTACCGGCCTACCTCCCTGATCAGTGCAGAGGCCAAGGTTCTCGCCAAACTCCTGGCTAATCGCCTTCTCCTAGTACTCCCCTCACTGATACATGGTGACCAATCTGGTTTTCTCCCGAGCCGCAACACAGCGTTAAATCTTCGCAGGGTCCATAACGTCTTGAGTCGCCGATCTACTCTACAACAAGATGCGGCCATTTTGCCTCTTGATGCCACAATGGCGTTCGACTCGATCGAATGGCCCTATCTGTTTGAGGTTCTCCGCCGCTTTGGCTTTGGACCTCAATTTATCAGCTGGGTACGACTGCTGTATACGGACCTGTGGGGTCAAGCCCGAGTCAACAATCACACATCTCAGAGGTTTCAACTACATCGGGGTACTAGGCAGGGATGTCCCCTGTCCCCATTACTGCTCGCCCTTACTCTGGAACCCCTGGCTCACTGGGTCCGCACTGAAAACTCCATTAGAGGCCTGCACTGGAAAGAGGACGTTGTAGATAAGATTTCCCTCTACACGGACGACATCCTAGTATACGTCTCATCTCCCCGATCCTCTATCAATAGCTTGTTCCATGTCCTTTCCAACTTTGGGAAATATTCAGGCTACTCCATAAATTTGAACAAATCAATGCTTTATATGCTACACAGCCCTCCGCCCCGTTCTGCCCAGAGGATTCTCCATTGCAATCGCCACTGAAGGTTTCACATACCTGGGTATTTTCATTACACCTGATCCCAAGATGTTTTACGACAGCAACCTGTTGGGCCCCTTGCGTAGACTCCGGAGCGGCGATGCCCACTGGCGATCACTCCCGCTGTCACTCCCAGGTAGAGCGGCACTATTCAAAATGCTGGCCCTCCCACGCTTCTTATATGCCCTGCAGAACTGCCCTTTTTTGATCTCAGAATCATATTTCCGAGCGGTGGAGAGTGAGCTCCGACTTTTACTCTGGAATGGAGGGGCTGCTTGGATTGCTCTAACTAAACTCTTTCAGGGGTGGTATGATGGGGGCATAGCTCTACCCAATCTCCACCTCTATTATTGGGCCTCGCAGCTGGTGGCGATTAACCAGTGGTTGCATGGCTCGCCCCTGAACCCGGCGTACCTCCTAGACAGATGCCAAACGGGTCGAGAGGGATACTTGGGAGCTCTGTACAGTAAACCTTCCAGAACTAAATATGTAGGTCCGATGGCACACCCAGTAGCTATATGGCATAAGGCCAACAAATGTTTGGGATGGTCGGACAGGCTCACCTTGGCAACGCCTCTGTGGCCAATACAGCGCCTGGGCTCCCTTTGTTTCCTCCAGGGCTTTGACAGATGGGATACGATTGGGATTTCGGAACTGGGAGACCTTGTACGTAAGGGAAAACTGCTGACTTTTGCTTATCTCCAGAGTAAATATGCCCTCGCATCTACTGAACTCTTCCGCTATATGCAAATTAAACATGCTATTCTTGCAGCAGTCCCCGACCTTACCACCTTGCCGGTGACCTCTCCTCTGGAGGACGGACTACTGTCGGAACCTCTCCCGGAGAAGGCCATCTCCCTTACGTATCGCAAATTGTGTAATAACCTTCCTGACCCCTTTCAGGCTCTGCGGGTCAAATGGAAGAACAACCTGGGTCCGTTAGAGGACGAAGACTGGCGCTCGGCCTTAATGTCCCTGAGAGAAACAGCTATCTGTTATAGGTTTAGGCTAATCCAATTGAAAGTATTCCATAGAGCGTACATGTCCGCCCTCACCCTGGCTAGGATTGAACGGCACCCAGATGCCTTGTGCTTGCGCGGCTGTGGCCTTCCTGGTACTTTCTACCACATCTTATGGGAGTGCCCGGAGGTGCAACAGTTTTGGAACAGGGCACTTCGGAAAATGAGCAGCTCCCTGGGTAAGCCACTATTGCCGACACCTAGAGAATGTGTCCTTAACATCTGGGGGGCCAACGACCTAACGACTCAGGTGCTCCAATGGGCGGCATTGGGGTTCCTGTTGATTATGCGCTCTATAGCAATGAAGTGGGGATCGCCTGACAGGCCATTGGTGGTCGGATGGGTGGCTGAAATGGATCGATGTATGATTACGGAAAAGACAGTATATAAGATGAGAGGATGCCCAAAACTATGGGACAAGAAGTGGGGACATTGGAATGCTTACCGGGGGGAAATATGTGACTCTCCTACAGCTGAATTGGCTATGTCCCGTATCAGTCATACGGGTGGGAATGTACGGTAAATAACGATTGGTTTGATCTATATTTTAACCTATCACTGTACTGCAGTACTCATGACTGCTTTTTGACTCTGCTTTTATTGTTTGTTCACCTGTTTATGTTATAAAAAAAGAAAACAGACCGCCATTACCGCCTTACAATTATAGTGTACACCATATTTCACTACGCCGCCGGACCCCAGGGTTGTCGGCTAAACGGCTGTGTTTATTTACCATCGATATGCAAAAAATACATATTTCCATTTTAAATGAAGAGTAAAAAAATAAATTACCCCCAAACAAGTTTCCAAGCACTTTAAGAATGCAAAACTCTAATGACTGCGCCACAGCCTTGATATTAAAGCTATTTTTAAAAAAGTAATCTTACCCTTCAAGCATTATTCTAAAATCTTTGTGTGCCAATTTCTTTAAAAAAATATACTTCATAGAAAATGCTTTAATTTAATAAAATACAATTTTGATTTCTGAACATAGCCAAATACAAGACTGTGAAACATGAAACAAGCATTGGCATAGCCAATAGGACTCGCCATTGGGACCTTATAAGTGTTTAGTTATCCAGCACAATATACTTGGTGCAACATCTACTGTTGCATGGCTAAACACCTATAAGGTCCCAAAGGCGAGACCTATTGGCTATGCCAATGCTTGTTGAATCTGCAAGTGAACATGGCTCTTAGGCTGACTCTGCATCTGAGGTAAAGGACCAAGTGAAGATTCTAGCAGTGAATTTTCTGTTTGAGGAGAACCTTCTGAAGTTGAATCCATTATTAGTGCTGATGAACTGCCTCTTTTAGAAGAGGACAGGGATATGTCAGTAGAGTGGCAAGAGCAAGCTGGACTGTAGCCAGGAGCTGGAAAGCTTCTCATTGGAAGTGCTGAACATTGGGCTGTCCCTAACATGGTGCAGCCTGTTTTCCTGCTTTTAGTGGTTTTTCAGGGTGTATAGTCAAAACAGAGAACTTTTTACTATCAATTTCTTCTCTTTATTGATAATGTGTTTTTGGAAGATATTGTCGAGCAATCTTATTTGTACGCACACCGTTTTTGAGAGAGAGAAAATAGTGCCACACTTAAGACCCACTCCAGAGCTACTCTGTAGACTCCCACAAATCTTAATGAGATCAAGTAGTTCTGGGGTTTATCTTTCCTGATGGGACTGATAAGGAAGCCATCGCTTTCTACATATTGGTCTATTTGTCCCTTGATGGCAACTGCTACATTTCCAGCAACTATGAGTCAAGATTGGTATTTGCTTCTCAAGCGGAAGTTGCATTATGTGGATAATGCTCGAGCATTGCCACAAGATCACTCTGGTTGTGTCTGTATCTTCAAGATTCTGACTGTCCTTGACCACTTAGTGGATCGTTTCTCAGAGTCCTATATTCCAGAGAAAGATGGATCTGTGGGTGAGTCTCTGGTCTTGTTCAATGGATGTTTGGTTTTTAGATAATACATTCCCAGTGAGAGAGCAGGTTATGGTATTAAGCTGCATATGCAGTGTGAAAGTGCCACTGGCTAGGTGTATAAATACAGGGTGTACACTACTAGGGATTCTTCAATTGGCCCCCCTGGTTGTCCTTCCAATTTTGGAGTCTGTGGGAAAACTGTGAGGGAATTTGCAAGAGCACTTTGCCACAACAGTAACCATTTATAAATGGACAATTTCTACACAGATGTGAAATTATTTAAAGAATTGGCAGACTAGGCACTGTGATATGTTCCAAACAAGGAAAGAGCAGAACTTTGAGCAGTAATGAACTTCTTGCTGTGAAATTTCCAGACAGAAGAGATGTCAACATGCTGACAACTATTCATGATGAAAGTACTGTGCTATGACTGTTTGGGGCCAGATTGCAAAAGTGTGCAAACCAGTGTGTATTCTAGAGTACAACAAGCACATGGTAGGTGCAGATAAGGAAGGACAAAGGTTGGAGCTTTACAATGCTGCTCAAAAGTCCTGAATCTGGTACAAGAAGCTGGTTGTTCATCTATTTCATTTGGCATCCTTCAATGCTTATGTTGCTTTCAAAGATCGTTTCCCAGAATCCATGATTACTTTTGTACTGTTTCAGCAGTGTGTAATAGGCAGCCTAGCCTTGCTGCAGTTGAGCAGGCAAGTTTTCCTAGATGGAGTGGTGGACGATGTTGCTAGATGGAATGATTGTCACTTTTCTGACTACATTCCTCCAGCACCCAAAAAACACTTTCTCGTCAGAGATGTAGAGACTGTGTCCGGAGAGGAGTAAGAAAGGAGAGTCATATGTACTACCACAGAGTGTTTTAATTCTGGCCTATGCGTGCCCAAGTTTTAAATTGTACCATACACAACTCAAGTATTGGGAGCATCCATGAGAGTAAAAGGGAACTGATTGTAGACTGTATTGTTATATATCTTCTGTTAAGATCCTCAGTTGGCAGTATTTTGATGTGCTTAGTTACACTTGTTATTCTATGCAGTCATAGTTGGTATTTCATATTCTACCAATAGGTTGGTTCTTCCTATTTGAAAAGAATGTGCTATTTTTAGTTGGATGTTTTAATTTTTCCGGTCTGTTCATTGTGGGAGTGCTTTAGAACTGAAAGTGGTGTGGAGCTTCATGGTGATGTCAGAGTAGCGTCTGGCTGGTGCCTGGGCCCTTATGTACATAAACAATGGCAGCCAAACATCAGACCACACACTTCGCCAGCTGGTGATGTGATTGCTGTGTCAGTTCTGTGGGCTTATGAAAGTGTTGGGCCCTTGAATGGTTTGTTGAAGTGAGTGTTGTAATGTGCTGGGCCCGTGGCTGGCAGTGTGAATGGTTGTTTGTGTGATGCATGGAAGGTGTGTGAATGGCCTGTAAAGGGGATTTGTGCCTTGTTGTGGCTTAACAGCTCACAAGCTGAGTCACTAGCTAGGTATTGGAAAATTATAATTATCTTGAAAACAGTGATTTCTACATGTTATATGTAGAGTCTTTTACGTACTTAGGTCTCCTCTTTGATTCCAAATTTAACTGGACCGCCATGGTAGAAAATAGAACCAACATGCTGAAACAAAGTATAGCTACGACCTGGAAGTTTGCTTCTAATTTGAGTTAAAAAAAATTGTAAGGAAATCGTAGAAGTTTACTTGGCAAATTCTGTCGTCATAGCCACCTATGAGGCCGAAATATGGGGAACGGTTCAAGTGAGGACCCTGCAAACAGTGGAGAACAAGTTTGCTAAAAAGCTGCTATCAATCCTTCAGACCTGCTTAATTCCGATTGGTTTGACATTTTTATTTGATACAATTAAATTAGCCCCACTCTTTCTTTGGCTGAGAATTTGGAAGATTGACTCGGTTATGTTAAATCAAGTGATACTATCAAATTTGACCAAGCAAATAGAATCCCTTGGTTAGCTTATGTTAAACAGTCATTTGCAGACCTGGGTTTAGCTTTTCTGTGTAAATCACCCTCTAACTGTTTGTCCTTTTCTAAGACCAAGTTAGGAGAAGCTTTTATAAATAAGGGTGATTTAGAGCGCTAGCAACACAATCAAAGCAAACCCATGGTTCTATTTTACCAGAACCTGCCTAGAGCTGCTACAAGCAATGACTCTTCTATTTCTTTTGTCTCAAACAATTTGCACCGTTATTTACTAATGAGAATGAAACTGCACTTTTTCTCCTTAATGTTAGGTTATCCAGCAAATGTTTTGAATGATCTGGAGCACACCCATATTATTTCTCACTTGTTTTTTTCTGAATTCATAAGTTCGGCGTGCATGGACCCTTATAATGCTCTGTTCCAGTAAGCACTTACAATGATACTTCCTAAAATATGGACCTGCCTTTTGTAGATCCGAATGGGTTGCATAGCCTTATGCACTAATGTTTCAATTTCATCCTCTTAAACCAGAGTAATCAAGTCTTAATTCTTATTGATCATGCTTTTATTCACAGTTATTCAATCCATCACGTCAAGGACTCGGATTTCCACAATCTTATGCATGTTGCTTATTCCAAAATTGCCCATCCAGGCCTATTCTAGAACAGTTTAACAGATTTCCGAGTTCTTCTATTTACGATCTCTACATCCAATGCATTTTGGTTTATTTTAAACTTTCCTCAGGGGTATCTGTAGTATGTAAATGATATATATGCGTCTGTCAGCCACAAGATCATAATACTAATAACATCCCATCACTGATTTAATCATACAACGATAACATTAAAAAATCATCTGAAATAACCCTGCGATGAACTGAAACATAGTGTGAATTAACCCACCCCTCTACTTCCACCCGTGTAACGTCCAACAGAAAAATGCGTTCATACTTGCGTCATTATTAATGTGCCCCACTTTTTTAACCCAAATCACTCGGCACCAAACAGCCCCATATTTCCACCAAACTCATATAGTGTGCTCATCTCTGTATGTAAACTCACCTCCACGCCTCATGCTTGACATTTCTCTCATTATCCTTTATATAAGCTCTAACATACCTGATGTAATCTTCTTTTGCAAGCGCCTTGTTCTTCCCATGCGCTCACAACATAACAATGCTCACTCACTAACTTAAAAACTACGTTCCCAATCCCACCTGCAAAACCAAGATTAGCACCGATTGCATCCACTTGTGCCCGCCCTACCAAAACTCCTTATTTAAAGCAAAACCACCCATATCCTAAATCGTGTTTAAAAATAATTCACATCCTCATTTAATCTCAAAATCAACACATGCGTGAATCCCCGTAACATGACCTCATGGCCAATAGTCACTTGATGTATATTAACTCCTTCATGTCGATAACTCTCATAAACAGTCTTTGACGTGAAAACAAATCCTCCAATGCTCTTTGCTTGTTTTCTTCCCTCGGGGTGCTAACCAGGGCTGGAACAGTTTTAATATACGTCACCTTTTGAATGATCTGGAACACACCCATATTATTTCTCACTTGTTCTTTTCTGAATTTATCAAGTTCGACGTGCATGCACCCTTATAATGCTGCGTTCCAGTAAGCACTTATAATGAAACTACAAAAATATGGACCCGCCTTTTGAAGATCCAAAAGGGTTGCACAGCCTTATGCACTAGTGTTTGGATTTCATCCACTTAAACGACAGTAATTAAGTCTTAATTCTTATTGATCATGCTTTTATTCATTGTTAATCCATCATGTCAAAGACTGATTTCCACAATCTTATGTATGTTGCTTATTCCACAATTGCCCATCCAGGCCTATTCCAGAACAGTTAAACAGATGTCCTACTGAAAAGTGAGAAAAAAACAAAAACTACAAGGGAAAATGGGTAAGGGAGGGGCCTGGGCATGCAAGGGGACACTTACGAACTGAGCTCCTGTAAAAAAATCTTTAAAAGAAGAGGGCAGATTAGGATTAAAAAGTATTGTAATATAAATGGAACGTGAGAAAGAGTTCAGGTCTGCTGTCTTTCGCAAGGGGCTTTAGGATAGGTTTGATCAGAGGGGAAGGAAACCAAATTAGTGGTCCTGTATTATAGCTTTGTAATGTGGCCAGAAAAGCTAAATTACAGAAAGGAAATAAAACATCAATACTTCCATACCTTTCAGGTCAACCCACATGCCAAAGATTGCTCACAACAAGAGCCCAAATAAGGAAACCACTCACCAGGACGGTATTTTGGCCTGCACGTCACTTGTAGTCCAGTGACTTCCACAGTGCAATTTTCGGTGACTAGTGCTGACCATGGGATGGTAACGGAGATTGCACTGATAAAACCATCTATAATCTCCAAGGGAGCACCCAGCAACTCCAACTGCTCGTTCACAGACTGCAAAGGAAGAGACAGAAATAAATGTAAAATGTGATGAAGCAGGATTTTTGCGAAATAATCTTGCTTGATCAAATCTGCTCATAACGGTTTTAGTAACATAACAATCAATAATGATGTGACTTTTTAACATTAATGTATATGGGAATATTTAAAGGTACAACGTTTAAATGTGCAAGAAAGGCACAACATGGACCTGCCTTTTTTAGTCAAATAAAAGCTGATGCAGCTACAAAGTTTAACATGCTGAAAGCCATTAAAGATTATATGAATGATTTTACATGTTATGCGAGAGATACTAGAGTAAATATGCATTTAGAATCATGCATGTAGAAAATATGAAATAGTAATAAATAGAAAACGCTTACAGAAAATGTTTGGTGACATTTTTATCCTAATTTCGTAACAAGAATAATACCAAGTCCTATTATATTGTTTGATTAATTGAAAAGTTAGATGAATACTAATGGATTTAATTAGGATAATGAATCTTTAATTCCTATTTTCATTATGTGTTTCTTTCCTTTTCTAAAATATCAATGCATGTGTTTTACTCCTTAGGAAAATGATGACATATGTTTTCTCCAACGTAGGCCACCGAAGAATGTATTGTCCTTGACTATTCCTAAAAAGTTGATTTATTTGTTTAACTATGCGTAGCGCATCACTAGGATTTCCTTACTACGGGTAGAGTATTTCTTTTCTATTGAAACTTATGTCTAGAAAGAGGCAAGATGGCGTCCATGCTTGACGTTTGAGCATACTGCTCCTGCTGGACCTCGCGGGTCGTTAGGCTGCTCGAGTTTGGAGAGGGCTATCTGAACGCGGTTACAGTTTCTCGATCCCCGCTGTGAGCTGGGCTGATAACATTTGTGCCTTACTGGAGTAAATGTGGTGGCTGTTACGGGAAGCGACAGCGAGCGGAGTCGGACTGCGGACCCTGCGGCACTATCAGTGGACGGCGCTTTGGAGGCAGCTAATATGGGTCACCTGGACAGGAGTTCACGGCGCGGTCTCTGGGAGCCGTGGGGACGTGAGTGTCATGGAGGAGCGCAGGAAGGAGCAATGGCTCCTAAAGGTCGCAGAGGTCGTGGACAGGGGAGTGTTCTCCCTGAACCTCAGTCTGGACAAGAGGTTTCAAGTGCGGCGAAGGCTGCTGCAACTGAACGTATTGATACACGCAGCAAAGATGTAGAAAAGACTGCCAGAAGGGCGATACAAGGCAAAGAATCTGTGGAAGTAAATGCCGGTAAGCAATTAAAAGGGATACCGGAGTTATTTTGCTCTATGAAGCACAAGGAGAAACAGGGTCTTTTAAGTTTTGATCAGACCGGGGCGACTGTAGCTGAAAGGACTGCGGAAATGACTTCAACATTGCACGGGGGATTGCTGTTGGGCAGTCAAGTGACAATGGAGTGCCGGCAGTAGACGGAGCACAGGGAATAGAGACAGTGATTGAATTGGAGAGTGGCTTAGAGAATATTAACGATTTAGTTACTGGTCAGAGTAATGCTTAAACAATAAATGCCACAATCTTACATGAGAGCAGACCGGAGTTGCTCCTAGATTCTGAATTAAATACTGGTCTATCCAGACTACTCAGACTCCGTCTAATACAGAGGGCTCTCTGATAGAGGGGGGGTCCACATGGATGGGTCTCACAAGCTTTATTGATCCCCAATGCTACAGAAACTGACTCTGCTGATTTTTTCTCTTTTTCGGAGCAATCTATGTCTTCCACTGAGGACCTGGCACAACAATATGCTACGTCTATGAGCATGGAGAATGGCAGCATTCATAGTAGTTATGAATTGGAAGGCTCTGACCCACCTACTGTCCGGAGACTTGAATTAAATCAGAGTGGGGCAACAAAACCCGGGGAAACAGAAAAGGACGCAGATACTTTAGGAGCTAGATCAGGGCTGGAGGACACGCCAGAAGAGATTTCATTAGAATTGATTTATAAGACTATGATGCAGCATAGGCATGAATCTCGAGAAGACAGTTTGAGAGTGCAAAACTTGTGTAAAAAACTCCAGAACTCAGTAAGGCGTCTTACTAAATCACACTCAGAGTTTGTCGAGAGAGCTAATGAAGCCGAGGCACGTATTTCCACGCTTGAGGATGAACTGGCCCAACAGAAGAAAGTTATTGAATTACAAACTGCTCATAGGGAAGACATTAACTGGAAACTGATTGATCTAGAAAATCGTTCACGCAGAAATAATTTAAGATTTTTGCAGATTCCGGAGTGCAAGGAGGGGTCTGATCCTAGAGGGTTCATAATTGAACTGTTAAAAAAAGCATTCTCAGAATCTACCAGGTGGGATTGGGACAGGGAGGTCGAGCGGGACCATCGGTTTCCTTTTAATCTCAGACCTAATCAACGGGACCAGAAACCTAGAGCTATATTGGTAGCATTTAATAGCTTTTTGGCCCGGGAGGAGATATTTACGAAAGCACGGCCGGATAAGAAGAGAAGTGGGCTTGGCTGTGACTTTTTCTTCGTCCTGATCTTTGTAAGCAGTCAGTTGACTTACGATGGCGGTTTCGACAGACCATACCAGACTTCCAAGCCAAGGGTGCACAGGCGTTTTTGCTGTTTCCAGCTAAAATGAAAGTTCTATTCAAGGAGCGCACCCACTTTTTCATGACTGCCTTAGCTGCTAAAGAATTTCTGGCTAAAATGTAATTAGTATAGATCCTTAAATCTGTTGGTTACTTGATATTTGTTTATGTTCGGGTGCTCTCTTGTTTATGCTCTGCTTCTCCTTGAGTGGCAATGGAATTTTTTGTGTTTCTTAAATTTTTGAAGTATAATGCCGGTGGGGGAAAGCAGGAGGCTGGGGGTAGGCTCGCATCTAAAGGACCATAAGTCCTAAAGCCTCTATTCAGGGTTGGGGGGGGTAGTAGTTGGGCAGGGGGGGGGTGTACAAAGGTAGGTATAGGAAGGGTAGGGGTGGGGGGAGCCCGAGGGGTGTGTGGAAAAAAGGGGGAAAAAGGTTCACAGCAACTTGCGCAAAAAATGTTTCCTAATTACTATTTTCAGTTTGAACTGGGACTCATCTGATCTATTTTCTGAATTTAGTAAAAAGATGATTTCAGAAGAAGTTCCTCCATATTTATGTCTGCCTTTTTTCATTTTTCATTTATTGACCATAAGTAAAAAATGGCAACAAAAGGGTTACGGATTTGTTCCTTAAATGTCTCTGGTTTGAATAATGTAACAAAGCGACAGAAGGTAGCAGCGGAGCTTAGGTATATATTACCACATATACTCTGTGTACAGGAAACTCATATTCCATGGTCGAAGCGAGAGGTGCTAAAAGAACTTGGATTTTCCTTAGTGGTCGCCACGGGGCAATCTAGCATGATAAGTGTGAGAAGTTGGCCTGGTATATGATGCTCACTAGTTCTAGTGATCACCTTGTACCATGCCAAGCAACCCTTATGATGATTGGTTGTAAGTCAACCTTATAGACCAGCTATCCTAGTAGCGTGGACAAAGCAGTCTTAGGCTAAACTCTGTAAAGGCATGTGAAGCAAGCTGTTTTACCATACACAATCCCCTTGAATACCAAATGAAAGGACACCACACAGAAATATATTGAAAATATATATATATTTATTTACTACAAAATCCCCTATACTCTTTATGAGCACAGAAGCAAATGCGTTAAAACAAAACACAGTTTAAATACACAAAAGTTGCACAATATGGATGAGCCCTAGGGGCCACCTAAACCATATACTAAAATAGTGGTATAAGAACCACCTAGCTGAAAGGAAGTAGGCCTAGGGCCTGGGGAATCGCTGGAGCTGTTTGGGACTAACAGTGAAGAAGTCGAGAAAGGCCCGCGGAACTCGGGTGCAGTGCGGAAAGTGCACGCCTATACCAATGTAATGTCAATGGTGCGTAAAAGTTACAAAGTTAGTGTTTAAGGAACCTTCCGGCTGACCTAGAAGGACAAAACTTTAGACCTAGGCGCTAGAGGTGTGTACCAGTGTAGGAACACCGGCGTTGCGGAGTTACCTCACCCACAGGAAGCGGGTGCACAGGTGCGAAGTAGTGTCGGGTTTCGTCACGCAGGTCGATGGTGCTTGGAGCTGAAGATGCTGCAGGCGTCGAGACGAGAAGAGTTCCGGTGGATCCAAGGGTGGATCTGAAGTGGTGAAGACCTGAAAGCAGAGGGGACAATTTTCAAAGTCACTAGCCAGTGACTACCGTGGAACCAGGATGGAACTAGGCGATGTCGGGTGCAAACAGGCGATGAGGTGCAGCTGGTCTCCTCAGCCACGTGGACACGAAGAGGTCGAGGACGTCCAGGAGTCGATCACGAGCTGTCCCACGAAGGCTCTAGCTGATGGCGGTGTCGGCAACTTGATTGGAGCAAACAGGCCTTGGCTAATGCAAGCCACGCAGGAAGTGGTAAAAGCTTATCACTCGGACCAGCAAGGTCAGAGCGGGTGCTCCTTTTCACAGGAGCGAGGGCAAGTCTAGAGCAACCAGACCCGCAGTGTAAATTGTAGGTTTCGTTGCCAAGATGGCCGCTGACCACGTGGCAAGTGGCCGGGATGGCGCGTCGAGTGGCACGATGCAAAAGGGCCCCACGCAGATCGTGGAGATGCTGGGGGGGCTGATCTTCGGTGCAAGGGCTGCTCGGTTGTGGGGCTTCTCAAACCAGAAAGCACAGCGTCGAGGGTGCCTCGGGTGCTGCGCAGTCAGCTTCTCGGGGGTCTTTCGAGATGTCCGGTCCCACGTCTCTCAGTGCCTCCATGGGTCCCTTCTTTGCAGGGACTGCGGATCAGGCTGTGAGAAGTCTGGGAGTCTGGGTCTCGTCAGGCTCTGGGCTCTTGGCTCGGGCTCCGGCAGGAGGCGGCGGCAAAGCAGACGTCGAGTTGCTAAATGGTGCCTGTGTTCACAGGTTGGCCACTCCTAGGCCACAAGGGAGATGCTCTTCAGTCTTCTGTGCAGCAGAATGTCGAAGTCCGGCGTCTTCTTAGTTTCAAGTTGATTCAGGATGATCTAAGGTGCTATGGCACTGCTCCCACTCTTATTCCCAATCTGAGGGGTGCATCACCTGCTAGGTCCCTCCTCTGGGTGGGACCAGGAAGGGGAACGGTTACACCCCCTTTCCTTTGTCCAGCTCCGCGCCAGGACTGGGGCTGGAAAGCCCCAGCACCGGTTTGGACTGGATTATGCACAAGGACACCTTTTGTGCCCCGGGCATGTCTGATTCTATTCAGCCCTGTCCTACCCAATACACAAAATCCTGTCTGGGGTGGTGCTCGCACCTCCCAAGGCAGGAAACCCTTTGTCCAAGCCTCCCTCGCTGGAAGGACTCCCTGCAGTAAGAGGTCAGACTTGTGTCTGTGGTGGCAGCATCCATTTTGTGATGCTGAGGCTCTGGTTAACTTTTAACCGGGGTTCAGGTTATGTACATGTCGTGTCCCTCTAGAAGGGTGAAATGCTATCCCCGTCGACAGAACTGTCGAGGGGATAGTATTCCAAATCGTATGACACCTTACTCGACATGTTTTGATAAAGCCAAACCAAAGTTAGCATATAACCGCGAGGATTATAATGCACTTAAGAGTATATGGTATAGCAATATCCCGGAACAGCTAAGGTAGTTGTTCCCGACAGCTGCAGACAGGCTCAGCTCATGCTAGAGCCCCATCTCACATGAAACCACGCACTCTGCCTCCAGGATTGCAGAGGACTTCCATAGGAGTGGCTTATAGGTTAACATGTGTCCAGTTAAGGTTGGATATAGGGATACTATATCTAAGTAAGAGGTGATTACACCAACTTACCCCAGCTGAGTGATCAGCCAGTTGTGTCAAATATGGAGGCCAGGCCAGGGGTGGCACAATACATGCTGCAGCCCCTGGTAGGCCTTGGCTACACCTATGCCCTGGGTACCTATGGTACACTGTTACATGGACCTATAAGGTGAACCAGTTACAATTCGTAATGCACCTAGAGTGCATTGGCAGTAATTTAGAGAGAGAACAGCAGGCTGTGGGTCTGATTAGCAGGCCCACAGCCACATTAAGTCATAAACGAGTGAAGCAAAAAGCAAAAATTTGGGGTGACCATAGGATAGCAGACCCTACTCTCCTACAATAAGGGGCACTGCCATTCTTTGTAAAGGAAATTATGTTAAAACTGGGCGGAAATTAATGGACAAGAAAGGACGACGGGCAATAGCAGAATGTAGCTTTGAGGGAAAGGTGCTGACGTTATGCACGATCTATGGAGCTAATTTAGACGATCCTGAACCTATAATCGAGGTAAATTTGGAGCTGGCAACTTGGCCCCAGCCGGTGGTGGTCTGTGGAGATATGAATATCAATCTAACTAATAGGGTAATACAGGAGGGTGTGGCCTCATATAGTGGACGCAAGCCGAAAGTCTATAAAGCACTGTATAATTTGGTCCAGGATCATGGGCTGTTTGATGTGTGGGGTAATTTGAGGCCAGAAGATAGTGGGTTTACGTTCTACTCTTACCCTCACAAGAGACTAGTTAGATTGGATTATTTTTTTACCCCAGCTTCATTACTGGCTGGTGCAAAAGTAAGTGTCCATCCCAGAATTACGTCAGATCACGCACCCATTGTATTAGAGATACAGTGGGGTCTTAGGAAATCAAAATGTGCATATTTTACATTTGATAGGAATCTGGGATTAAATAATGACTTTGAAGCGCAAATGAGAAAGTGGATCCAGTTCTTTTTCCAGGAAAATAAGGGGACCGCTAGCCCAGGTATTGTCTGGGATACTTTTAAAGCTTGTTTTCGCAGCAAATGTATGAGTTTTATGTTCAGGCAGCAGAAGAAAGCTAAACAAGAGTTAGGGATCTTATACCAGCGCCTAGTACAGGCTGAAACTGTATTAACGAATGGTGTAGTTACTGGATTGAATGATTTAGGCAATCTTGAGGATCAAGTAGCTAAATGTCGAGCTAAAGTGGTGGGTTATTGGAGTATAGAATATGCAAGGAAGTACATGACTTCAAAGATGGAAAAACATGAGTATTCTGAAACTATTGGTAAAAGGTTGGCAGTCCAGCTTCGGATAAAGGAGTCGGCCAGAAACATCGCTGCAATGAAGGATGATATGGGTGTGTCCCACTCTGACCCTTATGAAATTCTTCGGATCTTTCAGCAGTTTTATACTGAATTGTATACAGGGACTGACTGTGACGGGCTGGACTGGCTGGAGATGTTTGAAGGGGGCTTAAAAAAGTTGGACTTTATGGTGGCTCAGAGCTTGGAGGCTCCGATAACCGAGGTGGAATTGGAAAGGGCTGTAAAAAGCTTACATGTTGTCAAAGCTTCTGGCCCTGATAGAATACCCAGTGAGGTTTATAGACAATTTTATAAAATTATTAAAGAGGAGTTATTGCTGGTTATTCAGAAGGCCCAGCAGGGAGATCCTCCCAGATCTTAGACAGAAGCTACTATAGCGGTTTTTTGTAAGAAGGGGAAACAGCCAGATTTAGTAGGATCCTACAGACCAATATCATTACTAAATGCAGACAACAAAATGTACTCGAAAATATTAGCTAATCGACTTTCTGACTGTATTGCCCCTTTAGTCTCACAACAACAGCATGGTTTTATTCCAAAGAGAGGGACAGTAGAACATGTCAATAAGGTTATTACACTATTTGACAATGCTGCGGTGAAAAAAAATGATTTAGCGCTTTTTTTACTAGACGCAGAAAAAGCGTTCGACCGGGTGCAATGGGGCTATATGTGGAAGCTAATGCAGAAAATGGGGTTTGGGTCAAAATACATTCTGGCCATTCAGTCTTTATATCAAACACCTACGGCTAAGATTTCTGCTATGGGCTTACTCTCTGACTCTGTGAATATTACACGTGGCACACGCCAGGGATGCCCGTGCTCCCCCCTTTTGTTTGCTTTCTACATTAACCCTTTTTTAGAACAATTGATTGGCAATATTCTTATTCCACCTTATCTAGTGTGAGTATTATTTTTCTGTGTTCGCTTACACGGACAACATCCTGGTGACAACTACAAACCCAGGCACCGCCATCAAAGAAATTGAGAGGTTGACGAAGGAGTTTGGGCGCGTAGCAGGATATAAATTAAACGTGCTAAAAACACAGATCTTGTGTTCGGAGTCTGTAGTACTGCAAGATAGTAGAGTAGTGAAGGAGGCCACATATTTAGGCATTCAATTGCGGGCTAATATGATAGAATTAGTCGAGGCTAACTGGATGATACTGATGACCAAAATTAGGAATTCCTTGGATAGGTGGGAACAACTAAACTTAACCATTATCGGACGGTCGAATGATATAAAAATGAATGTGCTACCGAAGGTCTTATATTTATTTAGGTCTATACCCCTAGAGATTGCAAAAGATAACATACAGGCTATGCAGTCAAGATGTGGCAAATTTATTTGGAGTCCAGGGAAACCTAGACGGGCAATGAAGTGTATGACTCTACCAATTGCTAGGGGAGGGATGGGAGTGGCAGACTTTTTTTTGTATTATGTCACTTGTTTTCTATTGAAGATGAGGTTTTTGATAACCGGGGAGACAGAGCAGGATAATGCTCTTGCCCCTTCTATTTTTGAAATACAGTTAGGGTATGTAGCAAAACAATTACTATTTAAAGAGATTGATGGGAGTTATTACAAGCGGACTCGCTTCAAGGTAGTGATGGGCACGTCTAAGGTATGGAAGCGGGTAGTCAAGACTACAGCAATAGGGAAAATATCTTATTACACTCCTTTGAACACTCACAGATTATTACCTGGTATATTCTTTGATGATATGGCCTTAAGATGGCAGCGGAAAGGGGTCAGATGGCTAGGAGATATGTATAAGGAGGAAGGGATTTCTAAATCTTTTGATGAGTTAAAGGGTCAGTTTCTGTTTCCTAGTAGTTATTTTTAATTTTTTTTGCAAATACGAGATTATTTATTGCATCGAAAAGCTGTGCTTCAGCCAATTCAAGTTGTGGAAGCAACTAGGAAGCTAGTTAAAATTGGAACACTTTACCAACTCTTACTTAGTGATCGGAGCGACGACTAAGATAAAGTAAGGACAAAATGGGTGGGTACATTAGAAGATCAAGAATTAGATATAAATGACTTATTACTACTATCCAAGGAGGCACTAATGTCGGCAAATCTAAAAGTACAATTTTTAAAGACATTGTTTGACTTATATTATACTCCGATCCGAATGGCGAAATGGGGTGGAGAGAACGACGGCAAGTGCTTTAGATGTAGTGCTGACGACGCTGATAGTGTTCATATCTTCTATAGTTGCCCCAAACTTCAATGCTTTATTACTGATTTAGAGAAGTTCTTATCCTTTGTAATTGGAATGCCTTTAGCTATCACTCTGGCTATGATGTTGTTTGGGGAAAATACCAAAGGACAGAGCAGCTGATCCTTTATATCAACATCGGTATTTTATTTTCTTTGCAATGACTGTAGCACGTTTATGCATAGCCACGGAGTGGCTTCAGGAACACCCACCTGTGTTTCACCAATGGCGTGCTAAAATGCTCAGTTTCTACAACTTGGAGTGGGGACTTTTTTCTATTAAGGGTGTTAGGAAGAAAAGACTGGGCATAAAAATATGGGGAGCGTTTCGAGATTATTATGAGGATTAAGAATGCAAGAAAGACAAGACAAGATGAGATGTTCATGAATTTTGTTGGAAACTCGCTGTAATAACAGAAACTGTCTTGTTTAGGTTTTATTTTTTATGTTTTTCTTTTCTCTTTGTATATGAAATTGCAGCAATGTATTGGTAATTTATTATATCTGAATTTGTCAATTTTTAATTGCAATTTTGCTGTGAACACTTAAATAAAAAAATTAAAAAAAGAAACTTGTCTACTAATGTTGCAAGTTGATGTGGAATTATTAAAGTTTCTTTCCTGCTTTTAACTTTAACAGCCTGACCAATGGAATCGCATGAAACTTGGAATTTGCAACTTTAGGGGGATTGAACTTTTTAGCATTTGGGTATAATTACTACCGTGAGAAAAAAGAACTTGGGAGTAGCTGTTTCTATGAGAAGATAGCCTATGCTGCTGTACTCTCTATGCTACTCTGGCTGGCTATTATCTATGCAAATCCTGAGCGAGACTATCCTGATTACCATGCACTTCATCCGCTGGTGATGTTGCTTAAGCTATACAGTTTCGGCCGAAGGGTTAGCTATTTCTGACTATTGCACGCTGTGCATTAGTATTCTCGGACATGGGTTTGTATGAAATTCGGTATTGCATACTGAATTGCAATAATGTAATCTTTGTTTTTCTCTCTCTCTCTCCCCCCTCTCATGCGGTTATTCATTAGAAGACGTATTTGTAAATTAACTGCATTTCTTTGTTGTGAACTTACCTGTAATATTGAAATAACACAGAAATTATGATTCCCTATATACTTGTGTTTTGACCATTCATACTTTGATATAGCTTGGATTGTAACTTGATAAGTATTCAAGAGTTTTAAGTCTTTAATTAATGACTTATTAGACATAATGTGTACTGTGATTACAATTGCTGGACCGGCTTTTCCTTCACTATAGGTCCTCATGAGGGAAATAGTATCAGTCTCTTATAATTGAGTATCTATTAGCTCTACCAAAGATCTTTCGGAAGACCTGATGTTTGTAAGTGGCGATTGAGATTTCATGGGCCCAAACTTTGGTTATGGTGGATAAATCCTATTTGTGATACAGTAGAGTTAATGTGAGTGATTATACAATGTATGTTGTTTCCGGCTGGATCAGATGCAATACTCATGCTAAGCATCGGCATTTAATCAAATATACTGGAACAATATACAACCAAACCCTCTCACAGAATTTATAGATCCACATGCCACCACATTATGTCAACATCATGCAGCAACTTTCAGAACTTTCTTACTAGAGCACAGACTCATGAGGACTTTGATCGAACCTCATTTGGACACAAAATGCTCCAGTTCTATTCAAAGCTTCCATTCCTGAAATTTCACCTACACATCAGTGTGAGGAGGGCCAGAAGGAAAGCCAGATTTGGTCCACAAAATGAGCTTGAGTGGACTCACAAAACCAGACTTAAATTGGCCCTCAAAATGCAGCTTCATTGAACCTAAGGAAAAAAGCTCGACATAGCACACATACACTATCTTGATGTCGCCAAAAATTACAGCTGATTTTGGCACATCAAATGCAGCTCAAATGGGCTTATGAAAAGCATCTAAATTAAAGGAATGCAATGAGTTCCACAGAGATCAGCAATAAAAGAAAGCAATGTTTGGGACCCATACATAGAGAAGGTAGAAAACACATCCATCCACTGTCCAGCTAACAGTTAAATAAAAATATTTTACATCAATGGGGAACATCTCTACAATAAATGACTGCACACAAATCAGGCCATAACAAGTGTGAGAAGCTAGCTTGGTATATGGTGTACATTTATGTAAGTGGGCACCTTGCACCAATCCAGACAACCCTTATGGGGATTTTAGTGGTCTTAGACAACCTTAGAAAGCTCTCTAAGTGGTAGTTTTACCACAACATAATCTTAAAGATATAGATGAAGTGAAAAAGAACCTCACAGCGTATTTATAAAAATAGGTATTTATTATAAGACACTCACTCACAGATACAGATATCTCCTAACTGGAGATATACACAATGCACACAATACCATTCAAAGGTGAATTCAAGTTGAGAAGTACCTGCAAGCAGAGGGGACAGAGTCTATGCCACTCAAGAGTGACTAGGATGCACAGAAGATGAATGCCTACCGATGTCGAGTGTCGTAGGGGAGATGATGGTGACCTCGGAGCTGCAACTGTGAGGACCAGCCAACGCTGTAGAAGATTAGGAGCCGTGCACGAGCAGTCCCACGTCAGATGCCGAGAGTTGAGGGGTTTGTGTCTGTCGAGAGCACAAACAAGCCTTGGCAACTTCAAATAACGTGGAAAGCAAAGACAGTGCAGTTGCTGGACTAGCAAGGTCCAGGTGACTCACCACAAGCAGGGGAGTCAGGGCAGGTCCCGAATAATCAGGGAAGCCCACAGATTTCAAAGATGACCCTCAAGAGGACCCACAGGCGGGAGGCACTGGATTCGCAAGAGGACCTCAAGCATCTCATCAAAGATGCCCATGGTGCAAGTGATGCGTTGAGGATGAAGATCTTGGTCACTGGAGATGCTTTAGGTAGGGGATACTTGGATTCCGAAGATCTTGGTGGAAGGAAGCCAACAAGCCTTTCCAACCGCAAGTCGACGCGTTGCACAGGGTTTCGGTTCCTGCAACCCCGACGACAGGCACTGGCCTCAAACTTGGTGAGAGGGCAGGGCAGGCCTTGAGGGATCTGGAGAACCACCCCCTATGTTGCAGAGTCTTCTGGAGTGCGTGGGAGCCCAGGATCAGCAGACCGGTCAGCTTAGTTGTGGTGCCTGCAGACACAGGGAAGAGGCTCCTTCAGTTCAAGGGAGATTCCTTCAGGTGTCTCCGATGCCCACAGGCCATAGAAGGTTCCAGTGTAGAGCACAGGCACAGACGTTGCAGCAGACGAGCAGGGCGACGAGATCAGGAGCAGCAGGAGTCTTCCAAGTTGCAGTCCTGATGCCCAGAGCAAAGCCCAGCGAAGTCCTGAGTGCCCAGACGGTCGAAGAAGAAATGGTGTCTTGAAATTAATCTTGTCCCACGACAAATATAGGGACCCACCCTGTGGTAAGCCCTTAAGAACCGTAAGTAAAGGGTTGGGATGATTTAGGGTTCCCTCCCAGGGGAGGGGGTAGCATAGTGGGGAGGATACTCCCATGTCCTTTGTTCAGTTTCGAGTCAGAACGTGAGCCAACTGCTCCCTGAGCTGGTTTGAACTGGACTATGCAAGGAGGTCACCAAGTGTGCCCTTGAAGCAGACTGAGTGGCGCCAGCATGCGCTCCCACCAGGCCCAAATACACTAAACTCTGTCTGGTAGGTGGTCACACCTCCCTGTGATCGAATACCTATTGTTCTGCCTTCCCCTGCTCGAGCTTGGCTCAGCAGCAGAAGGGAAAATTGGCTCTCTGGTCGGCTAAGCCATGTTGTGCTGTCCGGGTCTAGGAGACTGGTACCTGGAGCACTGAAGGCCTGGAGCTTTACAGTGCATGGAATCATACCTCCCACACCGTTCACGGTGTGGAGGTATGATTGCAACAGGTTTGATACCAGTTTAGAGATGGTCATCGCGTTCTGACGCATAGCCACTCTATGTATCTTAATGGCTGATGCACTCACAGCCCAGGAGAATGGACTCCGAGTGGGGTGTCCTGCTCAAGCAGGTGCACCGTCACACTTAGAACCAAGCACACTGCCTTCAGGATTGGAAGAACTGCATTAGGTGTGACATAGGTTTTAAGTGCAGTGACCCTAGATATAGGTAAACCTACATCTTTCGTAAGTGGTGCTAGCACCCACATACATAGGCTGCAATGGCAGGCCTGTAGTTACAGTTTGAGTGGTCCCTCATGGGTGGCATAATACATGCTTCAGCCGTGGGGGACTCCTGGTGTACCTATGCCCTGGGTACCTCAGTACCATATACTAGGGACTCATAAAGATACACTAGTGTCCAATCTGGGATGTACCCAAGTACTTACAATACCAATTTAGAGGCAAAGGCACAGAGAATGGGGTCCTGGTTAGCAGGATCCCACTTAGACTAGTCAGAAACAGTATAACACCAGGCAAAAAGTGGGGGTAACCATAAAAGCAGATCCTACTTTCCTACAACAAGCATTGCATTTATTTATGTATTATGCTTTTAAATGAACAGATACATAAAAGCAAACACAGAAACAAACAACACCATGAACATGAATAAACCTTGAGAGAAATTGCTCAGGGAGATACTATGCAACCAAAGTACAAGATCTTTGCACGTAGATGGAGTACCTGATACATGGATGCTTCTGCACTTCATCTCAGCAGACTCAACTAACGCAGCCCAGCCCCAGTCTTGGCCACATCACGTGTCCTACACACAACTGTTACATTCCTTCTGCCCTCTGCCTAAGCCAGTCCTGTTCACCCACAGAAGTTTGTTTGTAACCCCAAATAGTTCATTAAACCACATTTTCCCTCAGAAAGAAAAGTGATGTATTTTTTCAAATAAATTTTTTGTATTCTTTAGTGTGTTGCCCAAAGTGGGATGGGTATTCCCAGACGTGGGAACAATGCACACTGTGTCACTGGAACCAAGCTGTACCGGGCTGACGAGACCAAAACTAGGGCGAAACCAGCCCTGGGATGCTTGTGTTCCAGTTCAGGAGGACCTGACTTGGCAGTTCGGGCTGGGCTTTCCGACTGGAGCAGGGTCAAGACTGATTTGCATATAGATTGGTCCAAACTGAGGAACATGGTATGCAAAATAACGATGGATTGGGATGTGGCCAGAGTAATTACCTGTGGGTGAGATTAGTTCAAGCATTCCATCCATCATTTTTTTTTTTACAATTTAGGGTAACTCATGGGACCACTGCATTGGGGCCCACAGTACAATTTTTTTAATGTTTGTTCCATGAAGGGTTCCACCATGCTCCCATTAACTCCCCCCCCCTTACTTCAGACATGGAAACCCAGTACCGGAGTCCTATAATGCGGCAGCAACATTTGTACTGCAGGACGAGTACCAGTTATCTGGTACCGTAAACCAGAGGATGTGAGATAAGCTCCCTCAGGCAAGCAGAGGGCACTTATTTTTGAAACTGTGGCACTACTGCAGGACCAACTGTTCAGATACACCCAACTTTTTAACCACTTTATAACCACCCCAAGCACCCCTTTAAATGAAAATTTCTCAAAAACAGGATTTATACTAAAGAATAACAGGCATTGACAAAGTCAACAGGTTTTGCCTGTTTAGGACATATTGGCATTGTCAGATTATTTTTAAGAACATTGCACAGCAGCGCAGGCTTCTTTGTAACATGGCTTAAAGTAAATATAAACAAAGTACTGGCCGCGCCATAGCTCTCTGTTTTTATTTAATTTAACATCTTGGATGCTTGAGTTGATCTTCTGATGTGCTGGGCCATAATAGAACTGGGTGTGGTCATGACGAGCTCAGCTCGTCATGAGCACAGGAGCACTGTGCTGCATGACGAGCTGAACTCGTCATGAGCATGGAAGGGGTTAAACTATGTTGCACAGCAGCCCAAGCTCCTGTTCAACACCTTTAAAAAACAAAAACAAAGCCAAACATGCCAGACAATCACCCAATCAACACACTATAGAAGAACCTTGCCACCATGCTCTAAACACACTTCTGGTGTGCCATCCTCACCTCTCAGTACACAATGCTTTCAATTACACTACACTTAAACATACCACACCCTCATGTGCACAACATTGTATCACATTTACTTATCTGGCTATCGACGATAGAATGATCTTCAACAGGACAAAATAGG
Source organism: Lissotriton vulgaris (assembly GCF_964263255.1). Lineage (NCBI taxonomy): Eukaryota > Metazoa > Chordata > Amphibia > Caudata > Salamandridae > Lissotriton > Lissotriton vulgaris. Next base: position 842,475,096 of record NC_141697.1, read on the forward strand.
GGGCCGGCCGAGCACTTTGCCAGGGCCGGTTTTGGTTACCAGTCAAGCCCTTGAGTGCAATTTTGAAATGATGGTTCTGTTTAATTTTTAAGTAATCTAAGTCACAGAAACCCAACTATCAACTAAGGTGTTTTTGAAATTTTGTCTGCGAGCATAGAAGAAAGGAGGAGCTTTTTCTAGTGATAATTTAAACCGCATTTTGAAGTAGAGCTTATGTTTTCTATTTAGGGACAATTACTCTTCAATTGCTGTCTTTCAGAATTTAAGTGCATTCTAAAGGTGTTCAGCTCCACAAAGACACTGAAAGAGCAAATCTTCATTTGTTGTTCTGCTGTGCCTGCACAATCTGCTTCAGGCGGTTGGAATTATCACTGCTTTGACGTTTCACCATGGGCTCTGTTGTGGGAGGGCGGCATGATGATTACGGGCGAAAAGTGGGGACGGAGAAGGTGCAAGACATGCCTGAAACTAACCAGGATGTGGTACATTCATGCAATTGCACAGGCAAATTAAAACCTGCAAGATACAAATGCACTAAAACACAGCTTTTCACAAATGATACAGAGTTGTGAAAAGGAGACACGTTTATTTCTTGCTGTCGGTTGTTTGTGTGAGACAATGTGCGAAAACTTTTTTTTATTTTGAGAAAGAATTTTGGCAACAAAAGAAACTACAAATGAGGCACAGTGATGGTACATGTGGAGGAGGATTGCTACTGAGGCAGAACTCCTCATCAGACAGAGAAGTGGGGTACTGCAAATCGAGCGTGAAATAGTCAGCATAGAGCAGAGGTCTTCAAACTTTTGTAGGTTGAGCCCCCCCAGCTGAATTTTTTTAGATGTTGGGCCCCCAACCACCTGACAGAAATTCCTGGACTTGACCGCCACACGCACATTCCGGGCATATTCAGCGGATAACATTCAATACAATAAGAGTGTTTAGTAAACTGCGGGTTTGGGAGCGGGTGTGGTGAAATGACAGAAGCTTATTGCACAGCTCAAAACACCACTTTCCAAGATAAAATGTGTGCAAATTGTTTTTACTAGGATACTTTGTTTTACACATGACATGGATTAATATTAACACCACCAACATAAATGTGACAGGTGTGCCGGTTTTTCAGAGATGGTCAATCTGTGGATGGATTTTTGCTTCTGCCATCCTCAGGTTGTGCTCCGCATCCAGTCTTGAACGGTACTTAGTCTTTAATACCGCAAGTGCTGAGAACCCAATCTCACATAAATAGGACGAGCTGAAAGGCAAGAGAGTTTTGATAGCAGTTTCTCCCAATGTGAGGGTTGAGTAGTGTGCTCGTGTGATTGCAGGGTGAGGTACAGGGTGAATAGCGCACGTGCATTGTGAGTGCAGAGTGATCACTGTCAGTGGAGGGTAAGTAGGTGAATGGTGTGAGAACAAGGTGATCAGTGGGAGTGCAGGGTGAGCGGGTGAATGGTGTGAGTGCATCGGGATCAGTGTGAGTGCTGGGTGAGAGTGAAGGGTGAGAATGAGGAGTGAGTGGTCTGAATGCAGGGTGCATTCCCAGACATTTGAACTCAGCATGTTACTGACGGCAGCATAGGGTTCAAATGTGTTAAACTATTGCTATTATGGCAATAACCAGGGATCAGGGTGGAGGAAATAAATAATGTCCTGATCCCTCAACAAACTTCGAGTCTTATAACTAGGGTTGCCAGCTCATTATTTTGATGTCACAGATAGTATAAAAATAAGCAGTATTTTCAGCACTTGTCTGTGCATACTTTGAACAGCAAATATAAATAGAAAGAACATTTAATTGTTTTCTAGAGCTGCATGAATGATCCATGACTGACAATAGAAGGGACAAAGATAGAAAAATCACATTACAAAATGAATTCCGGGGGAGCGGGGGACACTTCACCACGGACCTGGGCGCTATCGTTGGGGGTGCCGAGGCGGACCATAGCCTTCCACGCTGACCCTGTTGTTGCTGCCTCACTGTCTGCCGACTGCCTGCTGCCCCAGGACATCGCGGCGCGGCGGACCGGGGACTACATCCCCCAGCGGCCCTAGCGCCAGGAAGGCGCACACGCCCTGTCCCGCCCCCGGAGGTGCCTGCAAGTACGGCGAGAGCTCCCGCGTCGCGGGACGTGCGCGGGCGGCGCCGGGCTAAGCGCGGGACCGTCTGTGGCCGTCCCGGGCTGGAAGAGGCTGGGCTGGGCCACGGACCCTTATCCTTCCTGCTGGGATATAGGACTCAGCTCCTCATTGTGAGTGTTTAATATACTGTGTTTAAATTGCCGGTCTATACTGCATAAATCGCTAAACTGCACTCTGTACAAACACCGACAATATCCCGCACCATGGATAACTATATGGTCAAGGTGGTCAGCAAGATCAACTCTGATCGACGCCTTTCACTTAGTAGGATCAGCCCCCCTGTTTCACCTACTAATGTACTTTCTACCTCAGATAACCTCGATGACACTATTGGGGCCATTCAGGTTGCTTTGCCTTCAGTGGAGATGGACTTAGATACTGTCTCAACTTCTGCTAACCCCCCAGCCAATATGGAATTATTGGACAGTCCGCTGCTATCAACATCTCACATCCCCTTGACTCCTACGGCGGTGCCATCACCGGTCCGCAGACCAGTGAGGGCATGCAGAAGGCTGATCAACAAGCGGGGAGGGCTTAGAAGAACTAAGAAAGTTATCTCTCCACCTAAACAACCTGAGCTTACTAATGCTACTATAAATGAGGCAGATATGAACACCTTAAATAGCGACCATATCCAGCTCCTTGCTAATATGTTGACCACCAAAATGGAGCTTTTGATTAAACCCTTAATGGTAAAAGTTGATATAGTATCAAAAGAGGTAGCTAGATTAAGTACTCTCCTATCCCCACCAGCTGCTGTAACTGTAAAGAAGAGCACTAACGCCAACATGAGCGATGCAACACATAAAGGTGCTGCTGTTGATAGCAAGGGGGTCGGGGACAAACTAGACCAGGTCTCTAAGCAGGTATCTAGACTTCGGGGTCTTCTATCCTCACATCTGTCCCAGGCTAAATTACCCGAGAACGCTAGCGCTGGAACATCTGCAACTAAAATGGCCCCAAGCTCTAATGGTAGGGGGGAGAAAGTGACACAACTGGTGTCATCCGTAAGATCAGCTCAGTCTGTGCCAAAGTCTGATACTACTGCTTTGGCTTTGCGGAATAATAGCTCAGCCAGCAGGGCAGTTGAAAATAACTCGGGCGGTTCTCTGGGAAAAAAAGACCAATAGTTAATTTACCCCCTGATTGTGCACCGTATACAGAGGTTTTGACTAATGTCCCAATAGTCGACCCAAACTCATATGAAGCACAGGAGGAAATGTCAAGTTCTTTAAGTAACTAAGTAATAGCATGGCTAAATAAATATTGCGGCTTCCCCACTGCCTTTTGTAATGACATAATGTCAGTGCGCAGAGTTGACTGGATTGGTACTTCGAGAAAAGCATGCAGAGGCGACTGCGTTATTGTAAACTTTAAGCACCCTCAGCACGTCGCCACTGTATTGTTAAGGGCTACCTCCTTACCGGTCACAGAAGACAATATATGTGTGCGCCCGTTAGGATTCTTCTACAACCACCTTTGTATGACTACCTGTCCCCATGCTGGTCATCAGACTCCTTCATATCCCTTACACAGGCAGGTTTTTTTCCCTAGGGCACAACACGATTACCAACTTTCTATGCCTACGGATGCATATTGTTATAATTTGTGTAGGCCAAATCCACAACCTGAACCAATCTTGCCCTTGTTTAATCGGTTTTCCCCGTTATCATCATTAGGAGAAAATGATTGACTGTCTAAAAACCCAGGGACAACAGGCCACTCATGCCGCATCGTGACTTGGAATATTGCTGGCATTAGGTCCAAGGCTGGAAATGACGAATGGATTAAATTGTTGATAACTTTTGACATTCTCGCATTCCAGGAAACGTGGGACTTATCGAACAGTTTTTCCTTGGATGGGTACAGACACTTCTTTATCCCTGCTACTAGCGGTGGGGCAAGAAGACCAAAGGGAGGCTTATTAACTTTGTTTAAAACTGACCTAAAAGGTGTGCTAACACAGTATAATGTAGGCTCCCCAAACTGTATGATTGTTGAATTGAATCCTCTTTCTTTTTCAAAAATGTTATTCATAAATTTTTATAATTCTAGTCCTAATGAATGTACTAGGCATAATTTGGATATAATTGAATCTTTTTTGTCAGACTATAGAACTAAAGTAAATGATTTTGAAATAATTATTTTGGGCGATTTCAATATCCATCCCTGCAACGAGCCATGCGCCAGTTTCTTAGAAGAGGGGCCACCTCACTCGATAGTAATGCACTTTGAGCATTCCAATTGGGGGGAGGCACTTGAAAATTACTTGGAAGCATGGAACTTATATGAGTCAAGCTGTGGGGAGGTTGGAAGTAGAATTCCTACTTTTAAGGGAATTGGCGACGGTACTGTAATTGATTATATTTTTATGACATGTCAAATTTTAGCTAAGGTGGTTAGCTACAGCACTGTGGTCTCAGTATTTAGCGACCACAACCCAGTAGTAACAGAGGTGCTGTCTACGGTTATTTTTACACGCAGGGGGCTAAGGGTGATTGGAGGTCAAGATGTGGTCGTAAAGGATCAGGGCCATAGATTGAAATGGTCAAGTGTTGTTCCAGAGGACGTTTCGCAGACTGTCATGGATAGAGCAGAAAGGGATGTGATTACCTGCTTAGAATTAAGGGCATCAAACCTCCAAGTAGTAACTGCCTTTGACAATATCTGTAAACATATTAACAGTAGCTTTACATCTAGCAAAAAATTGTCTGGGCCTACGGGGAGAAAATGGTTTGACCGTGCATGTTCTAGGGTGCATGCTGATCTGCTTAAGGCCCTTATAGCCACCCCAATAGATCGCCCACTAATATCTATATTAAGATCTACCTATAAGATAGCCATATTAACCAGGAAAAAGGAGATAAAAGACAATGCTTGGTTGCAACTACTTGATCCTGAGGTTATTAAAAATAGCGCTGAGTTTTGGAAGGTAGTTAATCAGCCATTGTTTTCAAACGAGGACATTTCTTCCCTCGAATCCAACATCCCGGATGATGATTGGATTAATCATTTTGAAAAGATATACTCTAGCGCACTCAATGAGGACTTGCCAAATTTATCCCTTTACACTCTGGAGGTCCCCGGTGTAGTTTTTGAGGTCTCTGAAGTCGAGAGGGCAATTGAACACACACTAAAAAACAAGGCCCCTGGCCCAGATGGGGTCCCAGCTGACTTCTTTAAAAGTGATCCGAAACTGTGGTCTAGGGTTCTGTGCAGGGTCTTCAACGTTCTGAGCCAGAATAGCATCCCTGCCTCCTGGAAGGAGCCTGTAATCATCCCAGTCTTTAAGAAGGGTAGTAGGGTTGACCCAGCGTGTTATCGCCCGATATCCCTTATTGATTCATCAGTGAAAATGTTGGGGCGGGTCATTCTCTATAGATTACAGACGTGGCTTGATGATAGAGGGGTTCTATCCAATATGCAATACGGCTTCAGATCTAAACGTGGAACCTTGGATCAGTACATAAACCTGCAGTTACTAGTGGATAAATACACCAGGGCCAAAGATGGTTCGATGTACTTGGGGTTTATGGACCTATCTTCGGCCTTCGACCTTGTGAACCGTACTAAACTATGGCACATCCTGGTTGATCTAGGGCTTGACCGTGCTCTTGTGAACCTGTTGGCGGACCTTCACTCAGGCCTTTTGGCTTCAGTTAGGGTTAGTTCAGACTGGCGACGTACCAGCCATTTTAAATCTAAAAGAGGGGTGAGGCAGGGGTGCATTCTGGCCCCTCTGCTGTTCACAGTTTACATTAATGCCCTTGAACCTGTGCTTAAGGAAGCGACACCTGATATACCGCGCATAGGGGAGACTTGTGTACCGGTCCTCCTGTACGCGGATGACGCTGTGCTTTTGTCACGTACAGGGGTCGGGCTCCAACGGTTATTAGACACCTTTGGTCTATTCATGAATTCCCTAGATCTTAAAATAAATGCTAAAAAAATCACAAATAATGATCACGGGAGGTGGCTCACGGTGTAAGAGAGTGAAAACTTTTTATTGTTGTAAGGAAGAATTATGCAGAGTGTCCACATTTCCTTACTTGGGGATTATTTTTGAGGATAAAGGAAGCTGGGGTCCACAAATAAAAAAATAGAAACAGCGCCCTTGTAAGAACATCGTCAGCTATTATGGGCTTTAGCAGAAGATTGGGGGCAAGGCCAATCTCAGCCCTCATGAACATTTATAAAGTCAAATGCCTGTCTGTCGCCACTATGGCTGCTCATTATGGGGCTATGGCCCGATAGACTGTCTTCAAGCCACAGAGAATAAATTCTTTAGATCAGTCCTGTCTGTGCCCCATTCTACGCCATCTTACTCTATCCATTCGGAGTTAGGGGCTGGTTTTATAACAGAGATAATCAGAGTGGCCCCTTTAATTATGTGGCTTAAGACTTGGCTGAACGATGAACTGTCCCTTAATCGGTCTATCTTTAAAGATTGTCTCTCACTTGATAATGTACATAAAATTAAGTGGTTGACTTATGTAAAAAATGGGTTAACGCACTGGGGAGACCTGAGCTCTTTTCCTCACCGGAAATATTTACACATAAAGACATTGCCATAACCAAAAGGGATATGCATACGAGGTTGACCTCAGTAAGAGAGGGAAAGGAGCTCATAAAACCAACCGTAAGAGCTAACCTTTTGGTTGCGAATCTCCCTGGACCAGAATTTTACCTTACCTTGGTTAACCGCCCCTTTCATAGGTTCCTTTTAACTCGCTTCCGTCTAAACATGATGCATTTGATATTAGGTCAATATCCAACATGGTGTAAGCCTGAACATTCATTACCTTTTACTTCGATAATTTTTCTTCGCAGGACACTATGCACTTCATGATGTTTTGTGGTCATTTCATAGAGGAGAGGAGAAAGTTTCTTGTCCCTGTTCTTAAAAAGCCGGGTCTCGATGCCGAGGTTCTGGCCAATTATAGGCCAATTTCACTGCTCCCGGCTTTGGCCAAGATCACTGAGAAACATGTCCATGGTGTCTTGTCGAGCTTCCTAGAATCCAACAATTTGCTCCATCCATCCCAATCCGGTTTCCTCAGAATTTTTGTACGGAAACGGCGTTGGTGGAGGTCTCCGAGATCATCAGGGAGACCTTGGATGTGGGTGGCAAGGCCATGTTAGTCATGTTGGACCTGTCGGCGGCCTTCGACACCGTCCCCCACGAGGCGCTTCTCGCCAGGCTTTATGACATCGGCCTAAGGGGGACGGTGTTCAGATGGTTTACATCCTTTCTGGACTGCCGCCGCCAGACGGTCTGGGTTTCCCAGAGCTCCGCCGAGATGCCGCCATTGGGAGTCAGGGTTCCACAGGGTTCTGTGTTGAGCCCGACGTTGTTTAATATCTTTATGTCCCCTCTGGCGGCTACGGTGGAGGCTTACGTAGCCCGGATCGTGTCCTACGCCGACGACACGCAACTCCTCTTCACATGTGGCAAAGATCAGCCATTTGATGGGGAGAGAATTCGGGACTGCCTGGACATGGTCTTTGGGTGGTTCCAGCGGAATAGTCTGAAGGCCAACTCCAGTAAGTCGGAGGTTCTATTCTTCGGCTGTGCCATCGATCCCGAGTGGCGGCAATGGTGGCCGGCTGCCATGTGTCCCCCGGCACAATCCTCCTTGGTTGCCAAGAACCTTGGTGTTAAGCTGGATAACAAGCTCTCATTGAGAGCGCACGTTCTTGGCCTGTCCGGCACTTGTTTCGGCATTCTGAAAATGCTCCGCAAATTTCTTCCTCTACTATCTGCGGAGCACAGGCGGATTACGGTGCAGGCGCTCATCGGATCCAGGCTAGACTATGCCAATGCTCTTTTCTTAGGCCTTCCTGATTACTTGGTCCAGCGTTTGCAGGTGGCACAGAACTCTGCAGCCCGTGCGATTTTTGGTCTGCATAGACGAGCACGGGCTTCTGGGCTGCTGCAGACGCTTCATTGGTTGCCGATCCGGAAGCGGATTATGTTCAAATCCCTGACGCTGGTGCACAAAGCTCTGTTTGGCTCAGGCGCGGGATATCTGCAGAAGAGATTGGCTTTCTATCGCCCGGCTCGCTCACTGCGTTCTGAATCCCTTTTCACTGCTGTGGTCCCGCGTGTGAGGAAGGCCCGCATTGGGGGGCATTCTTTTAGCCTCAAGGCCTCCCAGCTGTGGAATTCGCTCCCACTGGCACTTCGCAGTACCACCAAATCTGCTTCAATTTAGAAAAAATTTGAAGACTTGGCTTTTTAATCTTTCTGTTTAGGCGGGTTTCTTCTTCTTTGGAATCTGTTTTTCTTGTTATGTTGTTCTACACCTCAGCCCGTGGAAAGCGCCGGGACACTCTTTTAGAGTAGCCGAGCGCTATACAAACGCATTTTAACATAACATAACATAACAAAAAGGCAGGGTTTTTGCAAGTTAGGCCAGCACTCCTTTACCTGCAGCTACTAAATAACCCTAGTGTCATCTTCCATGTAGCCAGTTACTTGGTGGGTGCTGTGCGTTCAAAGAATAGGCTCATGGGAAACGCAAGATTGACTATATCCTTATGAAGTTTGCATCTTGTTATATAAAGGATACCGTGTATTGGGAGTAAGGACAACGGAGGAGAGATCAATTTATATTGTGATAAATGTTGATTTTATGAAACTAGTGATGTATTTTTAAATTTTACTCTTTTTCTTGCTTTTAACATGATTGTCTTCTTTAAAAAAAACACTGAAGTATATTTTAAATCTTGAATAATGTGTGTTTTGTATGAATTATTGATATTGTATATTTATTGTACCGCGCCTTTTTTTATATTGATTTATCGAAATAAAGTATTTTGACTGACTGACTGACTAACCATATTTAGCAATTTGCAAGCTGTTTAAACAACACATGGCTGGGTGGCATTTTGCACGCCTGCCTGTGTAATTTTAAAAGAAACTTTCAGGGACGTTTTAAAGATTTTGGGGCCTGTGGGCCAAATGTATTTTTGGGGCCCCTGTTCAGACCAGCTTTGATTTTAAGATCCAGTCTCAGCTCTTTCATGCCTTCTTTGGTCAAATACTAAATGTGTGTACATTGGATTTTCAGGGATAGTGATGTGTGTTTTCAGTATGTAACACAACAGCAGTTCACTAATATTACTGCAAATAATCTGTCACACCCTACTATTACTCATATGTGAGGTCATGTATTAATGTAAAATATACTTTTTATATGGATGTCGCATGACGCATAAACACCTTTTGTCTGCAAAATGTCTATAATAGACTTTTACACATTAAAAGTGAATGATAGAAAAACGCTATTTACAACATTGTGTTTAAAAATGATTCAAGGTCATGAGGCAAGACTGTAGAACAGAGCTGGCTCTTTCAAACACCCCCCCCCCCCCAACCCCCTTTGAAAGGCTGGTCCCTGGGCCGGAGCCCACTTTGCCCATGCCTTAAGCTTCTCTGGAAAAGTTGTCTCTGCTCTGAGAAGAGCTAACTCTCCCAGGAGGGGGTTAATTCACAGAGCTGACAGCTTTCAGCTGCAGTGTGAGGCAAGGGGTCTCTTCTGCTAAAACCGAAAGCCTGTCTGTTTGTTTTTGTTTTAACAGATGAGACTACTTGCCTCCCACTGCAGCTGAAGCCGTCAGCTCTGTAATTAACCCCTTCCTGGGACAGTTAACAAGACAAAAGTACAGGCACCTCGTGCCTCATCGATCTCCCCTCCCTCCCCCTTCCACACACCGAGTCCCCCAAGAAGACTTGCAGGGAACAAAGGTCAGATTGGCGTGGAGTGCGCGCCCCCCTGGGATGGTGTCGCGCCCCCCCCCCCCCCCCCCCCAGGGAGGCGCGCCCCACAGATCGGAGAACACTGGCATAGAGGGATATACTGGGCAATGGCAAGGCGGGGGGCTCAGCCGAGGTAGATAACATCAGAAATGGCAGCAGTTTTGAGCATAGACTGACGAGGAGAGAGGTGGGTGAGGGATGGGGCAGCCACTCGTCCAGGGATTCATTTTGAAACAGAATTTTTTTTCTGTAAGTGTGGCTCCCAATGAGGCCTTCCTCGGTGTGAGGGGAATACACACCTCTGCTCCAGGCAAATAGCGATGCACAGGAGGTGGGAGAAGGGGGTGGAGCAGAAAAAGCAGCAACAGCTGGGAGGTGGTGGAAGAGGGCGAGTACAGGAAATGCAAGCGGAGACAAAGGAATAAGTAGAACAGCAAACCTACTTACATGGCCAGAATGGAATGGCTCTAAGTAACAGGGCCAGTCGCCAGGAACAGGAACCACCCACTGAAAGGAGGGACTAATATGAAATCTGGCCACAGAAAAGAAGGGAATTTAGACAGACACACAGAGTAACGAATTGGGAGTGAGGGGTGTAATCAATGCCAATAGAGAGAGATTACGCCATGCCTTGCAGAGCAGCGCAAGCGCTGCTAGGCTCGGCCTAAAAATGAGACTGAACAATCAGCAATTTCAACGTATACAGATTATACCAACAATTTGTTAAAAATAGAGATACTGGCGCAATACATGTGTAAGAACAAGGAAAATAGTGCACATGAATTTATAATTACTGTAAGATATACTACGAGTCCCTTCTACATCAGAAAGTCACACAGAATGCAAACCAATATGTATAAATTGCAGTTTAAACATAATCACAAAACAGACGAAACTCAACAGCATTCATAAATGTATTGAATGAATGAATAATTTTATTGTGTGGTTACTTAAAACCATTACATTAAGACCAAGGTATAAAATTACAAAAGTTAAAAAACCACAAAATTTCTGTAGGCATTCACAAATGTATTGCTACACACAAAGATGGAATAAAAAATTATTTTACCCTGAATTTTTTCACCTCACGTATTACATCATGAATACACTATAAACTGAAAACTACAACTCCCATTAACGATAGAAGCGAGTAGATTATTTTTTTTAAACATATATACTGTATTGTAAAATACCAATAAATCACACATAAAATGAATGGACAGTTCGCGGATATTTACGATGGGGTTTTCTACTATATTACTTATCGATGAATGGATGCCCCACTGCCTCGTAAACATTTAACATAAAACATTGAGGTAATTGCGGTAGTCCTCTTACGCGGGGTTTCTACACATGACATAGAACGTGCAGGTGTTGGTGCAAGTGTTGTGGTTGACCGTCCTAGTGCTCCTATATTATCTCCTGGTTCTGACTTTACTTCGTTTTGCCCTACCTTCAATCATGGGGATTCGTAAGGGTTAAGAAACTTGTCTAGGGTAGTCCACATCTCTCTGTTGTGATTCTTCCATGGGGCGTATCTTAGTGTTGTCAGCACCTCTAAGGAATGTCACCCAGTTCAGCCATCCCTTGAACGTGGCCTTGGTTGTGTCCTTCCAATTGGCGAGCACAGTTTTGGCTGCCGATGTTAGGAGGAAGTCAAGGAGGTTTCTGTCCTGCTGTGTGATTGTGTCCACACTTAAGAGTTTGGTAGTGATTGTGGCAAATTCTTCTTTTAGTGTACATCCTAGGGCCCTGTTTGCGAATGTGAAGACTTAATTCCAGAACTTTCTAACCTTCGAACAGTGGAATATGAGGTGCGCCAGGTCTCCCTTTTCTGAGTCACAGCTCCAGCAGAGGTCAGTTTCTCTACCGGGCAGGCGTCCACCGTCAATTCGGTGCATAGCATAGGTTCATAGTATGCAAGATGGTCCACCGCTATCACTGCCTGTCTGATGGCCTCAAATGCTTTGTTGCAGTTTTCTGTCCACGTGAATGTCTGGCCTTGCTTTGTCAGTTCTCTCAGTGGTGTGCTTACTGTGGCAAAGTCTTTTATGTATCTTGTGCAGTAGCTGGCAAGCCCAAGGAATGACCTCACTTCTGCAACATCATTCGGGTGTTTTGCTTTTTCTAGCGTGTCTACTTTGCTGCGGTCTGGTCGCATTCCTTTTTTGGAGAAAATGTGTCGGAAGAACACCAGTTTGTCTCGCCCAATTTCGCACTTGTCTTTATTGAGCGTTATCCCTGCTTGTTCCAACTGGGAGCATACGTCTCGCAATGCTTTGTCATGTTCATCATCGGATCTACAAAACACCAGAATGTCGTCACTGTAGTTCAGGCTGTTTTTTACCGGCCTTATTACTTGCCTTATTGTCTCTTGAAATATTTTGGCCGCCGATGAGATTCCAAAACGTAGTCACTTGTATCGAAAGAGACCCATGTGTGTGGAGAATATTGTGATGCATCTGGACTGAGGGTCAAGCTCTAGTTGATGATAGCCTTTGGACAGATCCAGCTTTGAGAATCGTCATGTTCCGGTCAGGCAGCTGATCAGGTCGTCGAGGTGTGGTCCAGGGTGACTTTCACGTTCAATTGCTGTGTTCGGTATTCTCAAGTCAACACAGATGCGAATTTTGGATGTGTTCTTTGGCACTGCCACTATTGGTGACACCCATGGTGTTCGTTCCTCTGCCGGCTCTATGATGTCATAACTTAGCAATGCTTGCATTTCTTCCTCCACTTGCAGTTGCAAGTGGATCGGCACTCGCCTGTGGTGTTGAGCCACTGGTTTTACTGCTACATTGATGTGCAGTGTTATTGGTCGTCCTTTTAGCTTCTCTAATCCATGTAGGATCCTGAGATAATCTCGCAGGATGTTCTTCTTCTCTGACATGTGGTACGTCATTGCGAGGAGGCCTATTACCTGCGCTGTGACATTGCTCAGTTGGCATGGTGCTGAATGTCACCCTTTAGTACATGTATGTCTTCTTTGCTTGTTTGGCCTTTATATACCCGTGTCTTTGTAAATTTTCCCATGTTAGTCACCGATTTTCTTGATCCCCACGTGAATACGTCAACTCTCGATGGCCCCAGCGCTGGCTTGACTTTCATTTTGTCATATTCGGATGCATACATGATGTTGCATGTTGCTCCGCTATCTAGTACGAAACGTGTTTTGTGTTTCCCCACTTCTATGGTCACAGTCTCAGTTTTTTTTTATTGATTCTTCTCCATCAGGTGGATGGTCTCTTGCCCCTTGTCTTCTTTTCCGGACAAAGCAACGGCATCGGACATTAGGTATAGTCGTTCTACGTTTTCTTCCTCCGCTTCTCCTTCAGATTCAGCCGATGAGCTGCGGTTTATCGTTTCCATGTGCCTGGCATACCTGCTTGTTGTCATTCGCGGTCTTCCTCTCTCACTTCTGAATTGCATTTGCCGTTCCTTACCCCGCTCCATCTGCTTTACTTGAACAGTCACCCTCGCTTCGGCCCTCACCAACTATAGAATCTTCTCCAGCGAGGTTGGTTCCTTCAGAATTCATGCGCGGAATTCCGTGTCACGACATCCTTCGATGATGCGCAGGCGAATCGCTTGTTCGTTGTCAAACAGTGCGTTACCAACTTGCTTAGCCATGTCGCAAAGTCACCAAGTGATTTGTCTGTGTGCTGAAATGTGATTGTGAACTATATCTCTCAAAATCAATGTTTCTTTGTGGATCAAATCTGTCTGGGAGATACTTTATTAGCCCTTTGTATGTTGTCGTTTCTTCATCCGGGAGTGTCACTAGTAGGTCGTCAACTTCATCGCCTACAAGATTTAGAAACAGATCCATTTGCTTGGCGTCTGTTACAACCATGGCGTGCATGTAACGTATAAACTTGCGAATCCATCGCTCCCATCTGATCCCAACTTATGGCTTGGATAAATTGAACGGGAGGGGTCTGCGGTATTGAGCGCTCTGCTTCTCACTCCTTTGTTCAGTCATTTCCTGTGGTTTGCACTGGATTTTTCGGAGCTCTTTCTCTTGTTCTGTGTGCTGTCTCTTAATGTTCCTGTTATTTTAAGCCTTATTTTATTCATGCCCTTGTTTCTATTTCATCATTTGTGTCTTTTCCACTTGTACTTCTTTCCTTTCTCTTAATTTAATCTATTTTTAGCCCTTTTTGTCCTTATTTTCCTTGGTATTCGTCTATTTGCCTGTCATCAATATGGCCGCCGGGCTTTTCTTGCTCCTTATTGGCTAAACTGCCTGATTCTAAGATGGCCGCCCAATTCTCGTGAGATCGCGGGGCTCTTCTGGCTCCCGCCTGGCTTTAAAATGGCCACAGGATCTTCCGCGATTTCTATTGCCTGCTTTGCCTGACTTTAAGATGGCCGCCACTGCTCTCGCAAGATCTCGCGCGTGATTTCTAGCATCACTCGCGCTTCTTTTCAAGATATCGGGGAAAAGCCTCTTACTGGCCAGATGATTTCTTCACTGGGCCTGTTGCGGCCGGGGCTCCCACGCCGTCTTTCCGCTTGGCCGCACGGACCAGGGTGGGCTCCTGGCTCTGTAGTTTGTTACAGCTGGGCACTAGATACACGCTTTATTCTGCTCCCCACCTTCTCGTCGCCAGTTGTCGTGTCTGCAGACTCGAAGCACAACAGGAGTCAGTAGTCGGGATCAGGTATATTTATTTCCTTTGGTACAGCTCCCTTTGGTGCTCCCCGCAAACTCTAAAGACAGACAATGGCCCACCATTGTCAGGGGAGGAGTTTAGAAAGTTCATGGACTATCTAGGGATCCTTCACAGGTAAATAACGCCCCTGTGGCCACAATGAAATGGCATGGCAGAAAGATTTATGGGGAACACAAAGAAGGCTATACAAAGAGCAAAACTGGCACAGATATTAATAGGGCAGGCTCTATGTCAAGTACTAAGAGACTATAGAAACAATCCTCACAGCTCCACAGGACGGTGTCGCGCTGAGCTAGTGCTGGGCCGATCAAGCAGGACGAGGCTACCGCAGCTGGAAGCAGCAGCGAAAAAGAGCAAGGTAGCATTGCCACCAAAGATCAAAGCAAAAATTAAGACATATGCAGATGCAGAGAGACACGCCACTCCGGCGCAACTAAAACTAGGAGACGCGGTGGTGCAGCAGCGGAGGAAATCGGACAGCTGATTCTCAAAGGAGCCGTTGACGGTGACAGAGGTAAAAGGGCCCATGATAACAGCATCAGCAGGGCGCAACCACGTCACACAAAACAGCTCACACTTCAAGGAACCGAAGATTATGGAGGAGTAATCGCAACAGGAGGCATGCAACAAGCGGAAGGCGCGCAGATGGACAAAGGAGAAACACGGCAGAGAAGAGAGTGCAAAAGACCAAACAGACTGTTTGAAGAGATGTGATGCCCTCGCTCTCTCTCTGTCTCTCTCTTGACAGCAGTTGGCATCAGCAATATCTCTGTTTTGTCTGCAACAAGGGGGGATATGTCGTGACCTGGACACAGTGCACTAGGACCCTCAACAACGAGTGGTGGGAGGGGGCAAGGAACCGGACACCAGTTCCAGTCAGGGGATGAAAAGGGGCAGATGGACAGGAACTGGGGACGAAGCATGTTGTGGGAAGCACGCTGTACCAAAGGAAAAAAATATACCTGATCACGACTACTGACTCCTGTTGTGCTTCGAGTCTGCAGTCTGTCTAGTCTGTCTTGTCCATTTGTATCGTCACGTCCACACAGATGTCCAAAATCCAATATCAGGTAGAACGGTTCACTTTATAGTGCTACTAAAACCACCGTTCCTGACTAACCCAAACAGACTGCGGTGCACCAAGCCTTGTAGCCACCAACCCTACGCAATCCTCCAAACAAACATTCACGGGGGTAGATAAGGGAAAAGATAACGAAAACTACACAAGGTACACAATGACACTTAATAATAATACAGCATCACCACACGACAGCAACACCACCCTGCAGACAGACCTGAAGATAGTGTCGCTCAGCGTGAAGGGACTAAATCACCCGATTAGGAGGAAAAAGGTACTAGACTACCTTGCGAAGACGAAAGGAAATGTTATACTACTACAAGAAACAAAACTATCCAGGGAGGAATCTAACAAGCTTAGGGCAAAGTGGATAGGACAGGTAGCCTGCGCACCAGCTGCGGGCACGAAAAGGTGTCATCACTCTGATTAATAGAAACTCAAAGATAACCATTGACAAAGAACAGTACGGCGAGGAGGGGAGATTACTAATAACTCACCTGAAAAGAGGCGACGATACCATAATAGTTGTTAACACATACGCAGCAAAAAAGCGAGTAGATTTTTTAGAGCTCTTGTATCCCTTCCCACTAGTACTCCTTTGGCCCGCAATATTTGGACTTGAGCGTCAAGAGGTGATCGACTAAAGCCACCCTAAGACCTTTGCTCATTTAGCAGAGACTACGGTTTACCCCGGAGCTGGCCCAGTATGCTGAAGCTTTACATTATATAATTAGGGTGGATATATTTAACCAAATCCCATGGTTGAGATCCATGAAAAATCTCCTAACTCCTTTAGGGAATGTTGGTCACATCCTACGGCAGCACCCATGCCATCAAAGGGTGCCATTAACCCCTCCCATGCTCATGACAAGCTCAGCTCGTCATGAGCCACGGTGGCCGTGTGCTCATGCCGGGCTTAGCTTCTCATAAGGGTCAGAATGCTCGCACGCGGGGATAATTCCCCTGCTGTGCTGAACATTCTGAAGAAACGGGTGTGGCTGTGTCGTCATGAACACATGGCCACCGTGGCTCATGACGAGCTGAGCTCGTCATGAGCACCGGGGCGCTGAGCGCACCCCCCGCCCCCCAGCACAGCGTGGGAATTAGCCCCGCAGGCAAGGGGTTAAGAAACAGTATTGGACCCTGCTAGCATGTAGGGATGAGCAAAAAGTGGTGAGTACACTAACTGGTGAATTTCTCAGTTTTAACTCGTGGCACCGCTTGGAAAATTATTGTGACTTGATTTTTGTCCCTTTTGACAGGAAACTATGCCATCAATTCGGAGTAGGGGCATTACCTTTAAGATGTACCTCAAATTGGCAGGTTCGGACAGTGCTTTGTGTCCGTTTTGTAGTTCAAAAGCTGAGTCCGTACCGCATGTCTTGTTTGTATGTCCTGCCTATGTCCAGCCCCGTTCAGCATGGCTAACACGCAATTTTGAGAACTGGGTACCACTAGTCACCTTGATACTATGAGGATATTAAAAGTGGATACTTGCCCTTTGTTTGTCTACGGGGTAGCAAAGTTCCTGGGGTCTATGTGGTCGATAAGACATTGTAGGGCTAATTTGAGCTAGAAGTGGTGGCATCTGTCGGCTCTTTTATTAGGACATCATGGCTACATACCTATGGATGTTGTATAATTTTATTAACCAGACAGTACTATATTATGCATTGTGCTTTTACATTTGTGCTGCTAAAATTTAGATATCTCATTGTATCAGTTATTTTAATTTGTTATTTATTGTATTATTGGATCTTTTATGGCTTCCACTAAAATAAATATAATTGATGATGAGCGATATATATATGTATATATACATGCCTATATTCACACACCCAAAAAGAATAGTAGCCAAGAAAGTAAATTATGTTTAGATACACACCTATAAAAATTATAAGTGAAAATACACAAGAAAAATGAGAAAATATATTTAAAAAAGAAAGAATGCATAGGAAAGTGGATGGGGAGAAACAGAGGGCCGGGTGAGGTGAAGCAAATGACCAGCGAGCATTGCAAGCAACAAGGAGAGCACAGTAGATGGTTAAGGAGGTATTGGAAAAAAAAGCATAGGAAAGTCGGAGAAAGTCGCGTCAATTATGCAGGACATTTTTGGCGCTAACCGTGCCAGGGTTTCTTCCACATCGTGCGTTCCGTACAGTTTCAGATAAGGAGGGGGCATCGGTGCCAGCCAGTGCTTGGACTGCACCTTGCCCGCATCAGTTGCAGAGGAGGCCTTCACTGCCTGCCCCAGAGTGGACAGCTCACTCATCCCGGCTTGCTTCATTTATACAGGGGGCTTTCCACGAGGAAAGCTGATGAGCCCACAGCTTAGCGCCAAGTCCGAAAAGCATCTTTGATGGGTGTATGCACCTCACTAGTGGATGAGGCGAGGGAAAAAGTCCGAACCCAGATGAATGTCGGGAGTCCCTGCCCCCCTAGCCTGGCCCCAAGCCCGGCTGCCACTTTCCCAGACAGACAGGAAATTCCAAAAGCGGCTGGCCACGAACACAGCAATTCCAGAAATATCAACGGAGCGCCGTGGGATTTCACCAGTCTGACCCTTTAAAGCAACATAAGGACCCTAAAATAACAAGTCAGGTCCCGGGCCGGCGCCAATCACAGCGCGGCCCGGGGAATGACGTCACGGGGGTGTCCCGGGCCGGCAGCCAATCACAGAGCGGCCTGAGAAACACAGCAACAAGGGGCGGGACTTAAAAAAAGACCGAGAAACGCCCCCGAATCGCGTTCCGACTGGGATAGAGTGATTGACAGCCAATCTCTTCCAATGGCTAGCCTTCATTTATGGAGCTAGCCAATGGAAGAAGGGGCGGGTTCAAGTCCCCCATACTGTTTTAACATTAGATTTCGCCTGCGCGAACGCTGCTGTGCAGCGGACGCCAGGCGAAACCTAAAAAGAACAGGTTATAATGTTTGTATGCTCGTTTAATCCTAATAAATTTATTGAACAAAAAAAAATTAAAAAAAATAACAGGTTATCATTCTTTTACTGTCTCATCATTTTAGAAGTGAAGTATTTTCAATATCATATTTAACAAAGCCATGGTTGCAGCTTTTTTTTATTTTAAGCAACTAACAACCATTGACAAAGCCAATAGTCCTGGCTTGTTGTTGGTGTAATGATACTTGCTGTATTATATATCTGGATGCAATGACAGAAATAACAATTTTAATTTTCACGTTTGGGGTGAATTAACACCCCAACCAAAAGCACAGCTAGACTCGCCTGTTTAGGCCGCAGGGGTGGGGAAATCATATCGCCCGACGCCCGAGCCATGTTGATTTTTACCTCGGGCAAGAAGATTTAATGTCTAATTTGTCCGATGGACAAGTAGACATTAAATCGCGTACATAAAATACAGGCTTTGTGCACTTTGAGACTCACAACCAATCAGAAAGGCCGAATATGCTATTAAGGCCTCTGATTGGCTAGCAGTCCATGACTGGCTGTAGCCCGTGATTGGCTGGGGGACGGAAGCGGCAGTATCAACATGCGGCAGTCTCAGAAATCTGGTGTCTCGCTTTCTCAATTTCAATGGGTCGGACGTGCAGAACCACGAGGAAGCGGTTTCCATTTCAACACGAGGGTAGCACAAATAGCTCGTTGCTGGGGCACGACCTGTAGAACGAGGTGAGAAGAAAGTGTGACATTAATGTTACCATCTTAATGCAAAGTGAACTTGAGGCGTCAGGGTCGTAGGAATACAGTTCACTGTATCCTCTCTGCTCGCAAAGGGAAAAAGAAATGCAAACATCCTGCTGAGAGCTCAAATGAGAGCAGTCAAAATAACACGGCATTACGCTAGTGCCCATTTCAGATTCCACTTGAGAAAACAGAGCGTGCTAACTTGGGGTTTGGAGCGAACTGTTCTTTAAGTGGAGCTCAGCCATGCAACTATGCATATTATATTAAATTTGCCATTAAAGAATTGTACTGGGTCGTAAACATTTAACATTACCGCGCTCAGTATCTCAGCATCACCACACGTTAGCATTAGAGGAAATGAGCAACATGTTTGTTTTACCTCGTATTGTCTGTGACAGCTTGTGGAATTTAAAACTGTTGGGACGGATAGGTAATTTGTATTCATTTCCTTTAGGGACAGAAGTTGCAAACCGTTAACCGGCACAGTGCTTTAATCGAAGCAATCTACTTTTTGCCGGCATGAGAATTGACCTTGTGACAGTGAGCCTCTGTATGCTGTTATATAATATATATAAAGACGAAGAGATGTTGAAATTCCAGTGTCCCGAATCAGTCACATAGCGCAGACACTCATTTACTGGTGGGCTAATAGAGTGTGCGGCACACAATGTGACATGAGTTAACACTATCTGTCTCATTCTCTCTCCCTCGCCTCATTTTTCTCTCACACGCCAACATTGCATGCTCTCTTTCCTGCTATTTTTCTGAACCATGTGCCTGTGTAACCACATTTTGAAATAACTGGCTCGTGAGGATCGTGAATGCTGCATGCAGCCACATTCTGCAAGCGCCTAAGCCCTGTCTCTTCCTCCTCAAAGCCCCCTCTTAAGATGATTCTCGCAGCTCATTGCTTGCAGTTTAACTGGTTGACTTGTATGGATCAAACCACATCAGTCCAATCGAGGACGCCTGGCACACTCCCCATTTTGCACATTACATGTTGCGTGTTCGGAGGACCGCATTGTCTGCTTTCTTCCAGGAGACCACAAAGAAAAGGATTTCGAACTAGTGCTCTAATGTAATTTGTGATAATTGGGTGTTTTAACAAGCACTAAAATTGGGCAATTCCCCTAACCCTCTCCCTCCCCTTTTCCTTTTACCCCTCTCCCTCTCCAACAGGTTAATCAGCCCTTCAAACTAGCATACTGGCTTTGGAGCCTGAGACAGGCACATTGTAAACAGATCACGGAAGAAAAGACTCTGCCTGCTGATCTAACTCACTAGGATCGGAGCTGGGGAACTGCAGGTGTCTCTATAGTATATGTGGTAGCAGGCACAAAAGCCCACCAAACTACCATACTTATATCTATCTATGGAACGTAGGTTACAAACTGATCACTGCAGCAGACCTTTGACCTCATTGGCTGTCCAATCGGGAATGGAGGCTGTAATCAGTAAGCATCACCGTAGCCTGTGATGTGATCAGATTTTCTCGAGCTCTATTTAGGCATAGAGCCATCAATGCCTGGGTACGTTAGAAGTACAGAATAATGTTTAGACTGTTGCCCTCACCCCTATTGCCACCCCTGAAGCTCATGCCAAGCCCAAAACCCCACTCGATGCCTGCACTCTCCCATCCGTATTATTTTTTATTCGGACTAAAAAATGTTTTTCAGGGGATCTCGGGGTCATAACTCTTCATCGTCACTGAATTCAGTGTCACCACTAGGTGGCATCATAGCCTCCAGGACAGGAACCTGCGGATACAGAGCTGTTTCATTGCCCCTTCCACTTCCGGTGGCCAGAACCCACCTTCAGCAGAGACCCATTTGCATCTCACAGCCTCCACCTCAATCATAGCCACTCAAAGGCTTGCCCGGTTCTTTTCACAGTTTGATGTTGCCTCTGGTGGAGTTCAGTGGCCTGCAGGATGGATGCCTGTGGCTAGCATCAGAAGTCTGCAGCGAAACTTGCACAGCCACCTGACAGTGAAAGACCATAAAAAGTTAGATAATATTTTGGGTTTTTTAGCCACTGCTTTGACCCCGTCCCCAGATTCACTAACCCTGCTTCCCCCGTTTCGTGCAGCATCACAGTTCCTATCAATTTTTTAATGCAATTTAACCACTGAGCAGACAGCACCTTTTCCAGCCTCGCAAACTGTTCCTGCTACCACCCCTGCACTCTCACTTCCCTGAGAATACAGTATTCAGGACTTGCTGCCATGGGGTTTGGAGGGCAGGACAGGAGAAGAGGTAGGGCCAGGGCCTCCTGTCACAGACTCCAGAGCGGGTGAAGGGAGGAAAGAGTCCCCTATTACGAAGAGAGTCGAATGGGGCTGCCCCACCATTTTACCAACCACCATCCCTATGCCCTTCACACAAAGACCACACACATACCCACCCCGCTCCTGACTCCCCTGTTACAGCCAGAGCTGCTGACTTTGAACCTTGGGTACCAGGTTTGAGTCTCAGCATTGCTAAACATTCTGTGATTCTGGGCAGGTCACGTAATCTGTTCTGGCCTAAAAATAAAAAATACATTAACCTGATCTTGTGTATTGTAACTGGTGCTCATGAGAAGCACTCCAATACCTTTGGGTCATGATGGCGCTATATAAACAATCAGCAAAAAATAAACGCTCACATGACAAGCACGGTGCTTTCCTTTCACAGACGAAGCAGACTCTGAAGCTTTCACTTTTTAAATGTGAAAGGAACGAATCCTGCATCTTGAACTCAGACTCTACCACCATCAGTGCAAGAGGTGCATGGAAAGTACCTCGTTGTTTAGGCCTGTGTCCTGGCTTGATAATATAACTTGCATTTGTAAAGCACACATTTACCCAGAGGGGTAATTTTGTGCTGAATAATAGATGTTTATTGTTACCCAACTCAATGGTACTAATTATATCGACGCCAGAAGGATGAAAGGCTAAGTGGTCCCTGTGGGATGTGAACCTGTGACCATGAGGTCAAACCCAGTGCCGTACAATAGATGCATTAGTCCACTAATCCACCACACCTGATATGTCACTAGAGAAAATACATTTTGTGGTGCTTTTGGGTGTTTGCTCAGCTATTATTGGATTTCTAAATTCGCTGCAGAATAAACAAACTTCATTCGCCAGATAGCATTTGACTTTCCAAGAGGCCAGAACAGTGTTTCCAACTCTACTGTGACTGAGCCTAGGCGTCATTGCCAGGTGTGACATAAAATGCTGAGTAGTTGCAGTTATTCACTAGCCCCCCATCTCAATGATGCTCTGCTCTCCACTTCTAGATTTACTGTCATTTTAACTTAACACTTCTTCTGTTTGCTTTGAGACTAGTGCTTCCTTTCCAGCTTTGTGAGTGTGAAGATTTCACAGCTGCTACATGTCCTACATATCTGAGGCAGACAAACTTGAACATAAGTTGCTAAGCTGCACCTCTTCATGTTATGGTAGCTTACTCTGCTGCTGCCTACTATATGCATGAGAGAACCCTGTACTGCTACTGCCAGTGCTGCATATGCTTTTTGTGTGGGAGAAGAATGTGGAGATGTTAGCAGTGAGTGCACAATAATATAAACACACCACACAGAAGTGTAAAAGGAGGGATTGATTTAACTGCCCATTACTGCCTATTGCGTATTTGTGTATACTGCCTCAGTGAACCACAGCACATCTGCTAGGTGATTTTGCTGCCCCACGAACCATTCATAAGCTCTGCCAAGAAGGGCAGTTATTCCCATCCATAAGTTTCAGAGCATAACATTTGAGTATTTTTGAAGCTGGACAGCTATGAGTTGGCCCTATGATGAAGAACACCCTTCTGTCCTACAGCTTCATATTTCGACAGTCTGGTCTGTGCCAAAAACACTTCAAGAAATGTAGTCCATTACCAGTCTGCACTTTGTCTCAACTCATGAAAATGTGTTACATGCACACTAGTTGATAATTGGTTGCAGTGCGCACTGACACATCTGCACGCATGCTGTACAACCATAATTGGATTTGCATTTGAAATATGTATTGCTCAGTATGTTGCACTGATTCTAGTGCAGATTCTCTGTGCAGACCTACCATAGTAATTTATGGAGTAGGCGGGGCAAGCAGTTACCTTCCCAGGACAAGTAGATTTATGTAACATTTTGTCCCCTGGCCAAGTAGATTTTTGAAAAATTTCCACACCCCTGAGGCCGTTATCCTGTTTTCCGAGTAATCCATGTATTCCATTATAATCAGATTTTTTAACCACTTTTATCCAATAACAACATAATAACAGTCGGGCGGAACACTATACTAAGCGCAGATTTTTAGCCGAGGTGTTTTAAACCACGCCCTTCATTACATCGAACAACTCCTTTGAAGAGACCCCCCAGTTTTTTTACACCACTTAAAGCCCTGGAAACA
Source organism: Lissotriton vulgaris (assembly GCF_964263255.1). Classification (NCBI taxonomy): domain Eukaryota; kingdom Metazoa; phylum Chordata; class Amphibia; order Caudata; family Salamandridae; genus Lissotriton; species Lissotriton vulgaris. The sequence continues at coordinate 842,498,814 of NC_141697.1, forward strand.
ACACCATGTCACAGTCACCTCACATTCTGGCACTGTGCATCATGCATGACTCATGACTTCTACGTTTTCAGACTCCCTGTGTGCAGGGGCATAGTGAACTTTCCCCCACCCCACCCCTTGCTTTAGGAACTACAGCAAGGTGAAGTTCTTGATGGGCCTCTTCTATCTGCAACTCTGCTGACACAGCTCATAATGTGAAAAGGTGGGTGAGTAAATAAGTGAAGGAATGTGTGAATGGCTGGATGGATTACGGAAAGGCTGGATGGATGAATGAAAGGGTGAATTGATAGATAATGAAAGAAAGGATGGATGAGTGAATGAGTGGAAGTATGGATGAGAGAAAACGTAAATAGATGGATGTATGGGTGGAAGGGTAGATGGATGGATAAAAGGGTGGATGGATGTGTGAAAGGATGGGTGGATAGATGAGTGAAAGCTTAGATGATGGGCGAGTGAATGGGTGGATGGATGAGTGAAAGAATGGATGGATTGAATTGATAAGTGAAAGACGATGGATGGATGGATGGATGAGTCAAAGGGGGTAGATGGACAAAAGGATGGATAGATGAGTGAAGAAGTGAAAGGGTGGACGGATGAGAGAACGGATGGATGGATGAGTGAAAGGGTGGATGAATAATAGGATCAATGGATGGAATTAATCGATGGATGAGTAGATGGATGGGTGGGTGGGTGGATGGATGGATAAGTGAAAGGGGGATGGAGAGAGAAAGGGAGGATGAATGACTGAAAGGGTGAATGGGTGGAAGGTTAAATGACTGGGTGGATGGATGAGTAAGTGAATGGATGGCTGGATGGGTGAAAGGGTAAATGGCTGGATGGATGAGTGAATATATGGATGGGTGAAAGAGTGGATGGATGACTGTACAGATGGATGGGGTGAAAGTGTAGATAGATGAATAATGGATGGATGAGTGAAAGGGTGGATGGAGGGATGTATGAGTGAAATGATGGATGGAAGGATATATGGTGGATAGGTTTGCAAATGGTTGAATATGTTTGGATATAAATGGGCACATAGATGGAAGGACAGAATGAATGGTGAAAGACTGGATGATAGATAAAAGAATGATACACCTTGTAGCACCCATTATCTTAAGTAATATTTCCTAAACATTTCATGTTTGTTAGAACTGGCTATGAACTGGCTATTTCTGTTAGGCTATGGCTGACGCCAAAGCCAGGCAGAAACCAACATTCTAGTCAGGGCAAGGGAGTCACACGCCAAGATAACCCCTGCTCACCCCTTGGTAGCTTGGCACGAGCAGTAAGGCTAAACTCGGAGGCAATGTGTAAAGCATTTGCGCCAGCACACAACAGCAACAACATACTAGGCACACCAGAAAAGGAACTCCACACAAGATTATTATGAAATAACTTTTGTATTGTAAAAACACATCAGATAACGGGCAATATTCACAAGAGATTATTTACAGGAGACAGGGCCACGTGGGCCACTGTCAGAATCAGAAATAGCACTTCTAGAATAAATAATAATAAAGAATAAAAATCATAGTAGCACAAATTAGCAACTATGGCACACAACCAGTAACCACTGGTAACAGGAACCAGGACCTCACTAGGACCACCTGTACTAAAATAAGAACCACCTAAGAATAAAATACATTTAGGGGTTTAAACAAGAACACATTACCCATGATGAATGAAACACATTCAGAGGAGTAGTAAAGGGAAACACATGATGCATAAACCTACACATTCAGCGGTGTTAAGAACAAGGCACATGATGCATCACAAACACATTCAGAGGTGCAGCGCTAGAAGACACATGACGCCTAAAACATTCAGGACGTGCAGCGCAGGGAAAGAAAGACACATGATGCATAAAAACATTCAGAGGTGCCAGAACATAACTCAATAGCGCAAAAACACCTTAGCAATTACTATTAAAAACATAGAAATCACATTGCGCAGAAATCACATACCAGCCCCATCTAATAAAGGGACTAAAGAGCCCTGTGTCCAGAATGTCAGGGCGTGCTGCCAAGCAGCGCCAGTCAGGGGTGCGCCAGTGCGCAAAACCTAAACGTAGCAGGTGCCCACTACTTGCTGGGCACCGGAGGACAATCACAAGACCTAAAAGGTGCAGCTGCCCACTAATTGCTGGGCAGCTGGGAAGCAGAACTGCGGCAGGGCTCTCACTAGCCCTCAGAGACAGAACTGCGCTCAATCGTTGGAGCCACACAGGCTCTGACATCACACTGCGGCCAAATGCTGGAGCCACACAGGCTCTGGGCATATCACATGCCCCAAACGTTGGAGTCCCCCCTCCTGGGGACTCGGAATCTCACACATGCCCCCAGAGCCTTCTAGGCCGTAACAAGACACATATGCCGCCTCACGATGATGGAGCCCCTCACACGGGGACTCAGAAACAACTGGGAGCCTCTCGGGGCTCTTGACTACGAAGAACTGCCCCTCGAGCCTCGGCCGGCTCTTAAATAATAATGCTCCATCGTTGGAGCGGCCCACTAAGCACATGGGGCCGCTCTGACTCTGCGCCTGCCCTGGCACAGCCACCACTTGGCCTCACGGAGCCCCTCCAGCCCTTTCTACTCACCGGGCTTTCTTCGGCAGGGCTCCTCTGCAGAGGCGTCAGGTGGGGCTTGGCGCTGGTCTCCCTCTCCTCACGGGAGACCAGCCAGGTGCGGCCCGCACAGGACGGCTTCTTCCCTTGGTGCGGGGCTCTCCCAACTTCACGGGAGACCCGCGCCATCTGTGCCGCACTTCTCCTTCTCCCGGGGCTCCCTCAGCACACGGGAGCCCCGCAACAGCCCGCACTTCCTCAACCGGGCAGTTTCTCGCTCACGAGCGCTGGACCAATCCCAGCGCGGGGCTAACAACGAGCCCCCGACCACGTGACTCTTCCCTTGGCCGAGCCACAATCGGTGCGCAGCTCTTCTGTTGAGCCCTCGGTGATGCGCCAATCACAGCGCGGCTCGCTGAGGGGGGCTTGTCTCTCTGAGCCAATCAGGGCTCAACTCCTTCGGTTTCTTCTCTCCGCGGCCATGAAACACAGCTCGGGCCACGGCGGTGAACAAAGGGGCATAACGAGGGATGGGCACCCTCGGTCACAAAAATAAACGTAGAAACGGGGTGAGCACCTGTTAGGCACTTAAATAAATGGGGTGGCACCCATCAATAAAAAATAATTAAAACACGGGCAATAGGCAACAACAGCGCCCGGCGCTGTAAGAGTTAAACAGTGCTCCCCAGCAAGGAAAATAAAGCGCTCTCAAGCGCTAAAGACAAAATAAATCCACCAGGCGCTAGGGGTGAAAGCAAAGCACTACCAGTGCTAGGGACAAGTAAAGGTCCACAAATCCAGCAAGGTCCTTAAGCAAAGTGAAGCAAAAGGGGACCCAGTAAAAGGTCTCCAGAGTCCAGGACATCAGCAGTCCATCAGGTGTCCAGGGGCTGGGCAGGGCCCAGGGATTCCCCTGGGCCCAAGCAGCAGCACGCCCCTGGTAGGATTTAAGTCAGAAACAAGAACATTTTTAGAGTGTCACAGCACCCTTTTCATACCCAAAATCCTTTGTCTAAAGGGTGAGAACCAGCTAGAACTGGTTATAGGGAACTCCTTTCAGTGTGAGGGGCAGAGGCGACAGTCGCCCAGCAGGAGGTGGAGCCAGCATTGTGGCAGGCAGGCACAGCCCTCTTCACTTCCAGGTGCTATCTCCTCCCACTTCCCTGGCAGCAGATGCAGCCTTTCATCCACGGGCTGACTCAGACAACCTCCTGGGGCTCCCCAGTCCCTGTCACCCTCAAACCAGACAGTCAATCCACAAGCAGGCCCAGGCACTCCTGGACCAGGCTCACCAGCCAATCACACGCCAGACACAAATTACACAAATATGCCAACTTCTAAAAGTGGCACTTCTACACTAGACACAGTCATGCCGCATATATCATTATGCAGCATTCAATCTCACGAGTTTGTACATATCAAACTCGACCCTGCACTCCCCACACATCAGGAACTACCATGGGCATACATATTCCCCATTCATTCCTATGGGAGGGCAGGTCACTCACCACACATACACAGAGAGCTCAAGCACTTTACACTGTACCACAGTGAAAAAGTGCGCAGAGGCCTAAAATCACCAACACCAGGTCACAGAAACAGGCTAGGAAAAAGCAAAAAGTTTTGGGGTGAACCTGCCAAAAGGGCCGGGTCCAACAATGTTAATATGAGTCATTGTCTCTATATAATGTGTGTGATGTAACTCAGTCAGACACCCTGCCCTACATAATTGGGATGAGTGACACTATAAAAGAAATTAAATACACATGAGAGACGGTCTAAGTGTTAAATACACATGAGAGACGGTCTAAGTGAAGATGAGGGGCACAATTGGAGGGTGGTAGCAAGGCCGGACTGGGCATCGGGAGTTTCCCTGGGAGGCTGGAAAGGGGAGGGGGAGCGGTGTTGTTACTGGGGGCTGGCACTACAAAGTTCCTTGTATATCCAGTACTTTTCAATCAAAAATAAAAGCGGCCTCACTTATATTCAGGTGCGCTTCACCATTTTCTGGTGACTAATGTACCTGCTGGAGGGAGATGTGAATTTGGAATCGTCTAAGGTAGCAAGCTGCAGCCATACTGAAAAACCTTGAAGTGCACGATTATCTCAACCTAATATAAACTTATTTTGACTTGTACTTAGGTGGTTGTCTATTTACTTACTTATATACTATTGGGCGACCACCTCTGACGTGTCTGTAAAACTTACCTTTTGTCCCGAAGTTTTGTTCTGAATTTTGACCTTTTGTCCTGAATTTTGTCCCTTTGTCCTGAATTTTTACACTCACCGTCCTGAATTTCCACCTATGCCAGTTCGTCCCCCTACCCACAACGTTCTATATACTACTTTAAGCACTTCACCGCCCCCAAAAACAGTCATTTATGTACGATGACCTCACCTATATGTCCAGGTGAACATCCAAGAACCATATGTATTATGACTGGAATCCTGAGTGCAATGTATTCCTATGTTCTCATCTCACTTACTCTCCTCATCCTGTCAAAGTTGTCCCTGAACCCGGAAGTTAGCGCTTTCCATTTGTACAGTCCAGAAGGCTATCCTCGATTTTTCAATGTCTCCTATATTAAATAGCCTCCTCTTCTCATCTCACTACTCTTATCCAACCAACTCACTCACTTTGTGTCAGGTGTGACTCTCGGTTACTTCTATTTGCCCACCTGGCAAAAGAAAATGCATCCATATACTTTAATGGGGTCACCAGCTTTTCAAATCTATGTAATCGTCTAGTGTTTGCTCTCTCCTCAATAAGCGAGCGCCTGTGATATGCGTTGCTCTTACCCAAATGTCCAGTTGGATGTCTCGTAAGCCCCCTTGACCCTGGTACAGGTCTAAGCTCAGCTGGTCCAGGCTGAGTCGCTCCTGCAGGAAGTGGCCCAGGTAGTGCTGCAGCAGGTAACGGCTGGCGCGTTTTTTGATAGACGCAGACCAGGGGAAAAACCAGCGGGACATGGTAAGAGTTCAGAGGGCACATAGCCCTAATCAAAAAGGTACCAGCTTTCAATCAATTCCTTGTTTATTCTCCTCCTGGAGGAGGGAGGCGCAGAGGTGACGTCACCTGCCGCGACGCTAATCGCACGAAAGTGACAGCGTAATAGACATAGAAAGGGGACAGAAGAGTATGAATTTAGGGCGATTGCCATTTTGAAATGGAACCGCTGTTTAAGGTTTGAACGGAGTAGACCTCGTTCATTTATCTATTTATGCAATATTATATAGCGCAGCCAGTACTCCAAGATGTTGGACGCCTAACAATAACATGAGAATCATAAGTTACAATATAAGGCAACATTTGTAAAACAGAGAAAGGTAGATTTTAAAAAAGGGGTGAGTTTCGCCATTGACTTGTTAGGTCTGGGCTGGCGATGCTCTCGGCATCCGAGAGCTTCTTGAAATCAATACGGTTGAGGAAGGGGACTTGAAGCCCCGCTCCCTCTTCCTATTGGTTGTATCATAGTTTAGGCTAAACCCAGGCTTCTCATTGTAAAGGAGGCTTTTTAGTCCCTCCTTGTTGCCGCCTTGTCTCCTTTTGGCCCCGCCCACCAGGATTGGATCGTTTACTGGCGGCAGTACACAGGCTGTTTTTAGGTCTCGCCTGCCGATGCGCTTGCGCATTCGAGCTGGCGAGAGTTCAAGTTTAAGTTCCAAAATTTGTATAGCGCACTACTCACCACGCGCGCAACACCCATTGAACTCACCGGGCTTCAGGTCCCCAACCCCCCCCTTCGTGTGTGGCAGCCCGGGATGAGACAGATCCCGGGCACACACAGAGCCGCACCCGAACGTTTCACAGGTCGTTACAAGACCATTTGAATGTTAATTAGGCCTTGCAGTTGTTTCACCACTTCTAAGAGCCACTGCAGCCCCACGCTGCCTTCTGATTAAAGGTTCAGCCCCCCCTGAAATTTTTTCAAAGCCCCCCCCGAAATTTGGCTCTAGTTGCGCCTCTGCTACTCACCCAGAGGGTCTCAAGGCGCTTAAGGGAGGGAGGTGCTTTACTTGTCGAATATCCAAGTTTTTAGTTGCTTTCTGAAGGAGAGGTGGTTCTGTGTAAGGCGGAGGTGGGTGGGGAGAGAGTTCCAGGTCTTGGCCGCTAAGTAGGAGAAGGATCTTCCTCCCATGGTGGATCTGTGCATGCGCGGAATAGCGGCGAGGGCTTGATTGGACGATCGTAGTTGGCGGGAGGGGGTGTAGAAGGAAAGTCGCGTGTTGAGGCATTCGGGTCCTAGGTTGTAGAGGGCTTTGTGTGCGTGGGTGAGGAGACGGAACGTTATTCTCTTGTTGACAGGGAGCCAATGGAGGTCTTTGAGGTGGCCGGAAATGTGGGCTTGCCGAGGGATGTCCAATAAGAGTCTGGCTGAGGCGTTTTGGATGCGTTGGAGTTTTTTCTGTAGTTTGGCTGTGGTTCCGGCGTAAAGGGTGTTTCCGTTTTTAACCCAGTCGGTTTGTGACCAGTGCGTGGGTGACTGTCTTTCTTGTGTCGGTGGGGATCCAACAGAAGATTCTTTTGAGCATGCGTAGGATGTTGAAGCATGATGATGAGACGGCGTTGACTTGTCTGGTCATCGAGAGGGAGGAGTCCAGGATGAAGCCCAGGTTACGTGCGTGGTCCGTAGGTATGGGTGCGGTTCCCAGGGCCGGTGGCCACCATGAGTCGTCCCAGGCAGAGGGGGATGACCCTAAGATGAGGACTTCCGTTTTGTCCGAGTTTAATTTTAGACGGCTGTTCTTCATCCACTCGGCTACTTCTTTCATTCCATCGTGTAAGTTGGTTTTGGCAGTGTTTGGGTCTTTGGTGAGGGAGAGGATCAGCTGGGTGTCGTCTGCGTAGGAGATGATGTTGAGGTTGTGTTGGCGTGCGATGGACGCGAGGGGACTCATGTATACGTTGAAGAGGGTGGGACTGAGTGATGATCCTTGTGGTACGCCGCAGATGACTTCGGTGGCCTCTGATTTGAAAGGGGGGAGGCGGACTCTCTGGGTTCTTCCGGCGAGGAACGAAGTGATCCATTCCAGTGCTTTTCCTTGTATTCTGGCGTTGTATAAGGGTGCTATGACAGACTGTGTCGAAGGCTGCGGAGAGGTCAAGTAAGATGAGGGCAACTGTTTCTCTGTTGTCCAGTAGTGTTCGAATGTCGTCTGTTGCTGCGATGAGGGCGGTTTCGGTGCTGTGTTTGGCTCGGAAGCCGGATTGTGAAGGGTCGAGGGATTTGTTGGATTCGAGGAAGGCGGCGAGATGACTGTTGTCGGCTTTCTCAATGACTTTGGCAGGGAATGGGAGGAGCGAGATGGGGCGGTAGTTCTTAAGTTCGGTGGGGTCTGCTGTGGGTTTCTTCAGAAGGGCGCTGAGTTCGGCATGTTTCCAGTTTTCCGGGAAGGTAGCGGAGTTGAAGGAACAGTTGATGGCATCGCGGAGATGGGGTGCGATGATGGAGTCTGCTTTGTTGAAAATGTGGTGGGGACATGGGTCGGTTGGCGATCCTGAGTGGATGGAGTTCATCAGGCGGATGGTGTCTTCAGTGGTGATTGGGTTCCAGGTGTAGAGGTTGTTAGAGTGCAGTTTAGGTTCGGAGGTGAGTGGAGTGGACTGGTCATCGGACTGGTTTTCAAAGCTGTTATGTATTTCGGTGATTTTGTTGTGGAAGAATGAGGATAGGGAGTCGCAGAGGTCTTGGGAGGGAGTGATATCATTGGTGCCGGCGGTGGGGTTAGTAAATTCTTTGACGATGTTGAAAAGTTCCTTGCTGTTTTGGGCATTGTTGTCAAGTCGATCCTTGAATGCTGATTTCTTGGTGGAACGGATTAATTGGTGGTGTTTGCGAGTGGCGTTCTTGAAGGTGGCTAGGTTGTCAGTGGTTGGGTTTTTTCTCCAGGTTTTCTCGAGAGTACGACAGAACTTCTTGGATTTCTTAAGATCGTCGTTGAACCAGGGGGCTTTTTTGCTGCCTTGCTTGATTAGATGGTTTTTCAAGGGTGCTAGTTCGTCGGCGCTTTGGGTGATCCATTGTGTGAGGTTAGTGGCTGCTTGGTTTGGGTCCGATGATTTGGCAGGGGGATTTTGGTGAAGTGATGTGAAGAGCTGGTCGGTGGTGATTTTGTTCCAATTTCTTCGAGGGATAGGTTGTGGGGGGTTGTGGGTCGGAGTCTTTTTGTAGTTGAAGTGAACGCAGCTGTGGTCCGTCCAATGGAGAGCTGTGGTGCGATCGAAGCAGACGTGCTTGCTGGAGGTGAAGATAGGGTCGAGCGTGTGTCCGGCCAAGTGGGTGGGGGTGTCAACAAGTTGTTTGAGTCCGAGATTGGCTAGGTTGTCCAGAAGGGTGGTGGTGTTGCTATCGTTTTTCTTTTCCAGGTGGAAGTTGAGGTCTCCCAGTAGAATGTTGTTGCGTGCTTATCTAGGTTCCTGATCGATACTGTGACCTTATGCCCCTATTCGGCTATAAATCCCTTTATTCCCTATATTGGCATAACCGTTCAAGTGCGATTTTCTGAAAAGTCATCTCTGGCCTCACACGAACAGAGCCACATTCCAGCATGACTCTCTGCTACTTCCTTTGCGACCAATTAGTGCAATGACAGAGCAGCAGTCACTATCTGATATTCCTAGATAACACTCCGAGTTCTTCAACAAGATAAAAACTTAGCAAACCTGGAAATCCCCGCTTGCTATGTTTTGATTAGTAATGGAACTCTAATGAGCAACTGATAACTGTCACTTCCTAGTGACATCTTTAATTGACGTCTTATGTCCAGCAAACTTGCGTCAAACCCGGCACCTGTCAGGTATAAATATTACCAACGTTGCCTTAAGCAATGCGAAGCTGTGAGCTGAGAGAGATACGAACTGCGAGTTCGTTCCCTGTTGCTGATGCCAGCTGCCTGCATGACCCTGTGTTGGTAAAAACTAGCACTCTGTCGCTGCAGCCTGCTATCCTGTGGTGGTGAAGCTGCTGATTACCATTATCGCCGCTACAGCGCGACCTATGGTGCAGTACGCTTGAGGAGCCGTGCAGCCGTCCTCTGCGAAGACATCCAGCCGATTCCAGCTGCCCGCGGACGCTGTCACCCCTCCTTCCTCGACGCGCTGAGAGAAGCCGCTGCATTTCTCGTGCAGAGAAATCCAGTCCCGGCGCTTCCGGTTTACCCTCGCGGGTGACTGGGATATCGAGAGAGACCCCTGAAGGAGATACCAATCCTCCATCATTCTATTCAGAGGTATGGTGTTGACTAAACCCTTAGACGAGAATTCTTGAAACAAACCTTGGCAAAACCAACTTAACTTAAGCTACTTACTTACTCCCTTTTCACGTGTTAGGCTTAGGTCAGGCACACTGGGGTAGGCTTAGTTAGAAGCACCAGTTGAGTATGTTAGCCTAATGTATATATGACTGTATATATGTTTTATTACTTTTAAACCATTGTATGGCTAAGAAACCATATCAATGCTTTTACAGTTCTATTTCGCAATACTTATCTTACTGTACGTACTTTTCATAATAACAATTATTGCAATTGTGGCAATACATTTCTCTTGTACGAGAAGAAAGACTGTTCAATAAATGTTAACCCTTTATTGATAAACGCCCGTCTCTCTATTCTCTACATACTGTGAAAGTAAACTGCACTAGACTGACTGAGTGAAATCTATGTCTATTGTTCACACGACCCTAGGGATCGACTCTTGATCTGAGGAGCAAAGTTGTCATGTTGCACGGTTGTTGGAAAACTGAATCCCTTCTTGTCTGTGCCAAGGAAGCTGATCACTTCCTATGCAGAGAAGAAAGTTTCCAGTGACCTCTGAGCTAGTTGGTAACACAACCCAATTAAGTTTAGCATAGTCAGTGGAGGCCTGGAATATAAGCAGTTCCACGTCGATACTACTGTTTATGTTATTCCAATGCGCAGGGCCTAGTGGGAAACTAAGAACTACACTACATGGCGCCCTAACGTTTGGTAAGGCGATAAACTAACGCAAGACTTGTAGAGTAACTCAGTCGTGCATATTTCACACCCCTTTCTCCCGTAAATACTCCAATAGACGTCTGGAGTGGGTGAAAGGTTAAAATCCGCCCGACCTTAGTAGGAAGAGATTCCTATGTAAAGCTCTGGTTTATTCAACGTTGAAGGATACAGTGTTCCAAAATATTGTGCACCTAATCTTTGTCTCCTTGGAGACCTACTCTGCAAAACTCGCATTTTTACAATGCCAGAAAACGGAGCCCCTGGGGCCGCAGTAGATGCGACTCAGCAAGGTCCCGAATACACAGACCCGGGTGCTATTATCATCCCGGTCCAATTAAGAAGATCTATAACTTTAAAACTTATAGAAAACGGACTGCCACCTCAAGGTGGTACAGTAATTTTCGTGATAGAGGCTCACGAGTATCGGCAGACAGAGGTATTCTATTCATGGATAAACTTTCCAGCGGTAAACGCTATAACACAAGAGTTTCACTATTACAAAATAGAGGAACCTCCGGAAGAGTACGCTCCTTTCGAGGAGGTTGAAATTCCACTTAAATTTCAAGAGCACCTGCTCTGGTTTAATGGCGCCCTAAAACACAATGATCACATTACCAGGCTCGGTCCACTAGGTAGACCAGGAGCCACGTGGCCGGTTCTAGCCAGCTACACACCACATCCTGACATTGCAAAAATGTCTAGAGAAGAGCTGTTAGTACAGCTAAACACATTAATAAAAATACATAGGCAATTAGTCCAATATGTAATACGGACTACAACAGTCCAGCCAGCTGTTAATTCACCACAGCTGACCCCTCATCAGGGGAACACAAATAAAATTACACCACAGAACATACAGTCATGTCTTGGTAAAACACCCGTAAAACGGGAACAAATTCCTTTCTGGTTAGCCCAGAAAATCACTCAAATAGAGGCAGTATTTCCTGATACTACCCCTATTGAGAAACACAGAATCTTGACCATCTGCCTTCCTATGGGAATCGCACCACACGTGGAGGACTGTGACACTTGGGGTACAGTCTTTGCCTCCATTTACACAAAAACACACGGTGTTCCGTCTATGGCGGTAATACCAGAAGTGCTAAAACAAATTCAAAATGAATTCGGTCCAGAACCCGCTTTAAATCTAGGTATGAAATTACTGAAAGACTTCAAGCAGGTCACGGCTATATTATTAGCCAACATAAAGGGAGAAGCAGCATCTGTGGCGATTCGCCAGAAGTTGAGGGAAACAGATATAAAAGATCCTGTTGAGCTTGCAAAAATCATAGAAAAATGCTATGAAGAATTAGGTAGAGACAGCTTGGGTGGAAAACCAGTTAAGCCCCAACTGCTCGAAAATCCTGAAAAATTATTTATTAAAAATAATTTAAATACTCCTAAAAAGAGCTGGGATGGAAATAAACAATCCACTCCCAAGGAAAAAGTTTTCCAGTCCAGAGGAAGGTCTCCTCGACGGAGGGAAAGAACTCTGACTCGAGAACGCCAGTCTCCCCAACGGGAGCCCTCTGAGAAAAGATATAACCTTAGAAATAGGGATAATATAAAAAAACCTGATAGATATTAAAGTATTGATACACGTCCCTCTCGATCTTTTCCACAGAATTCGGAAAGAAGAGGACGGTCAGACCCAGAAGAGCACACCAAGTCCAAAGACAAGGAACCTGCTCAGAGTAAAAAATCTCAATTTCAGAAAAAGAAGGTAGCCAGTATTAGAGTAATCAACAATGCCGAGAATACTGAGGACACAGTTGAAAAACGGGGAGTGGGCATTGACAATGTTGGACAGTGCAGCAGAAATCAGTATAGCGCGCAAGAACTTGATGAGTCATCTGGAGACAGTGGACACGAATGAATACATTCAGGTTGAAACTGCAGACGCCAGACTTAGCGAGCCCCATAAAATATACGAAATAACATTGCGTATGGAGGGTGATAAGACTAGGAAAATTAAGGGTCTGTTTTGGGATAAGCTCTCAAAAGGCTATGATATTCTGTTAGCTGAAAAAGATTGGCCCCCGGAGTTTGTCAGGGAGTGCCCTCGTGGCGAAGAAGTGATTATGCCTGCCTTCTCGAATCACATTCCGATTCATAAAAAATACACATATGCAAGGAAATGGGCAGTGGCCCAGGCACCTGCATTGTATAAAAATCATGTAGGATGGGATGAGGATTCACCGCCTCACAAAATCCAACTAAAAAGTGAACCAACTGCCCAACGGCAGTATCCCATAAAGCAAGAAGCTAAAAAACAGGTCAGGGAGATCTTAGATCAACTTGAGTACCAGGGGGTGATTGAAACATGCACCTCTCAGATGAACAATCCTTTGTTTCCTGTCTCCAAGCCAGACAATTCATATCGTCTAGTTTTGGACTACAGACATCTTAATACATGTTGCAAAACTTTTGCAGTACAAAACTCGCATAGTGCAGCCCTAATGAATAACATAGTTAGGAAAAAATACAAAACGACATTAGACATTTCTAATGGTTTCTTTTGTCAAAACATTGCACCAGAAAGCAGATACTTGACCGCTTTCTCCGCATTTGGGTCACAGAAAAAATTCTGTCGACTCCCACAGGGGTTCAAGAACAGCCCAGGACTATTCTCAGCCAGGGTAACAGAGTTACTACAAATCTATGATGATGAAGCATTGTCTTACGTAGATGATATTTATCTCACAGACGACGACTTGGATACTCACTTGAAAATAGTGAACACCATTATACTTGGGTTCGCAGCAGAGGGTTACAAATTCAACTTTAAAAAGTCCCGAATTGCCCATCTGACAGTACTATTCTTAGGGTACGAATTATCAAGTGAAGGGAAAAGCCTAGCGGACAACTTCTTAGAGAAGTGCGCTGTACTCCAAGCTCCAAAAACGCTGAAGAATTTACAATCAATACTAGGTTTTCTGAATTTCGGAAGAACTTACATATTAAATTACGCAGAGAGGGTTAAACCTCTCTACGAACTAATAAAACCTGATTTAAAACAAATCAATTGGACTCAAAAACACACAGAAATTTTGAGATCGCTGCAAACAGACATGTTAGCAAAAACTAAATTAGATACGCGTGACAACACGATCGATCTTGTAATCCGAGTCATCCCAGGAAGATGCGGATTCACGTACCTAACCTCTAATGAGGGAGAAAAGGTACCAATTTCAATTAAATCTCACTTGTACACACAAGCAGAAAAAACATTCAGTCACACAGAAAGAACTGTGAACGCAGTGCAAATCGCATTAGCAAATGAACGAGAACTAGCACACGGCAAACGGATTAACATCCTTACAGCGGAATCCGCCTTCGAAGCGCTATTCAGCCCAGTAAACCTGCCTACAGTGTCACTGGATCCGAAATGGATACAGTGCATAGATTCTCTAGGAGCGGAGGACGTGAAATACTATTTCGCTCCGCAATTTGAAGAACTGAATGATTTAGAATATGAAGAAGAATATCCTCTGCCAATCGAAATCCTGCCTCTCCCACAATACGCCTGTATAATCTATACAGATAGCTTTGTACAGCATTTTAATGTAGAGAGCAAATCCTACAATGCAGCATGTGCTATTATTAAAGGTCGTTGGCTGTGCGGTAAATTCAGACCGAAAATAACAAAAACCGAATCAGTAAAGTATTGTTCGGCTCAAAGAACTGAAATCAGATCTTTAAAGATGGCGCTCGAAAATGCAGAACGCGAATTCCCCACACTTATAGTGTGCGATTCTCATTTTTGCGTCAATTCTTACAACAATAAACTGCAGAGTTGGATCGAAAACGACTACAAAGATGACACAGGTGCCACAATAAAGCATAAAAAGCTCTGGAACGAGGTAGCTCTTTTACACAAAGAACTACAAAAGACTCACGTGATTCACGCACAGAGTCTTCAACGTGATGGCGTTCACGTTGCAGGGAATTCATTGGCTAATACAGCCACCGCGGAAGCAACTAACCCGGCTTCCGTAGCCACAAAAAAGCGTACAGATAAGTACATAGACGGGGAAACCATGCTGGCAGTAAAAACGACCGTAAAAGGCGACTGTGCAGCACTACCCGTAAACTATCCACTCAATTATGCATACATAATCGATGCAAACTCCGTTCCTTTTGCTCGAATCCCTGGAGTGGGGGATAGAGTAATTCCAAACAGGAGCAGGAGGGGCTTCCTATTACTGGAAGCACACATGGGGTTGGGTCTGATACACCAAACAATCAAAGCCTCTCTGAAAGAATTGCAATCAGAGTACTGGTGGCCAGGAATGAGTATAGATATTCAATGTTTTGCTCAAAATTGTGAAAACTGCAACAGAGATCGCAGTAATGAACAGGCCAGTGTAGTTTCAGGATCCCTTCTAGACAGCATAAGGCGGTCTATCTGCGCAATCAAAGAAGAGAAGCGCGTCCCAGTGTACACCATTAAGACGAAAAGCACTTAAATAATGAGGCCTCCAGCGCTCGGCTGACGCTAGAACGGTTATAAAAGATTTGCGAGTCCATATCGGCACATACGCAATTACCACGTTCCATTCTGACCAGGGTCCTGCTTTCAGCTCTCGAGCCTATAAGGGGGCCATGGCTAGCATGGGAATTGGGTTGCGGTATTCTTGTCCGTCGCACAAGTGTGGTAGAAAGAAAAAAACGGGATATAAAGCAATCTATAACAGCGAAGGTATTAGGTTCAGGCGCTGGGTGGGTCAAACATTTAATAAGTGTCCAGACTAGTCTTAACAACATGCCAAGAAATTCTCTAAAAGGTTTCAGCCCATACGAACTATTGTTCGGAATTAGAATGAACGTTCAGGACCTCGATAGTCAGATGTCAGTGGTACAAGAAGAAACAAAGCAGTTTGAAGTAAAAGACCGTTTGGCTGTTTTACAGGAACTGAATGAAACAAGAAAATCATTAAGCAACATAAAGTTAAAGCAACAGCCAAGTACCACTGACGAGGCACCACCCGCAACAGCCCCATCAAGGCCTGTCTGGATTCCAAAGATTGGGGATCTAGTCAGAGAAAAGATCGCGGTGAAGAAGGAATTTGGGCCTTCTTACAGAAAAGCAGTACCTGTCTTAGCAGTCACCGGAACAAGATCAGTTGTGCTATCGCCCCTTGCTGGTAAAAAGGAGAACAGAGTCGTGTCTATCGATCTGGTAAAACCACAAGCATGTGGCCTATAATCAACAGTAGGCCCAGTGGACTCCCAAGAAACAACAGAATACCAAACTTGCAACAATCCAAGAGGTTCAAACTGAAAGACTAATCACATTCGATCAGCCTGCAGTGCACAATGAAGGACTATGCAATAATGCCATGGAACTCGTGCCTCTTGAAACACAGATTGAAACAGTTCGTCAAGAAACAACACCAGTCTACACTAATGTGGCATCAGAAAGTGCTACCGAGAGACAGATTGAAAGAACAATCCCATCAATTGACAGAACTGCCTCTGGTTATTTCATCAACTTCGACAACTTCTCTGAAGATCAAAATGACCCCGAAGTTATGCCAGAAACAAAAAAGTCTTTTAAAGAAAAAGCAACGGAACTCTTTCATCAACTGAAGGAAATCTACTTAATTTCCCCTTGGCTAGAGTTCTGGTTCGGTCTAGGTGTATTTTTCCTCCTGCTTTGGCTCATCATTGTACTGTGTTTGGGAAAATTCATTGAAGGAAAATATATTACAATGGACACAGCAAGTCAGAACATCAACCTAGTCCTGAAACCACACAGATCATCCCACGTGAAGAAAAGAGAACTGTCAACAGTAAATGTCACAGCAATTCCAATACCTGGTGGGGTAGTATGGGAGAAAACAGACTATGAGATCTATGGTCCGGTCGAAATCCTGAAGTATCCTCATCAACTAAAGGTTTCCTTAAGTGACTTTGTGACACCAAGTACATTCTCTGATGATTGGGACTTTAACAGTATTAATGACATGATGTCTGATTTAGTAATGTCAGCTAGATTCACAGATCATGATTATTTACAAGGTTCATCTAGTTATGAGCAGTTATTCTGTTACACCCACTATGGGGATCATTACTTGCATAAATCTGCACAGCCTAGAAATGTTTTTATGTATAATCAATGGGAACATTGTTCTACACCACCTAAAAGCAGTTCTAAAGCATTTTTTGAGAAATTCAAATACTTCTCAGGGTTTAACACCAGTGATGCAGAAACGTTTTATTATAAACTGTTAGACAAAACAGGAATGAAAACAATGCTGACAAATTCTAAATTGATATATTCAGAAGCATTTTATGACAAAATGATGACATTTGGTTTTGATTATTGGAAAAATAATATTGAAACGAAAACAATTTGGGGTACAAAAGATTGGCAGGTGCAAGGCATAGAAGCACTATTTAGAACCTGCATGATACCTGAACAAATGTTGTTTTTAAATGACACAATACACCAAACATCTTGTCTTGGCCTAGCCAAGAACAAAGACCTGAAAACACCGTCCATACCGAAGCCAATACCTGAAAATGCAACAGCTGATATTGAGTTAGACGTGTCACAAATTTTACATTTCAACAGAACACATCCTGATTGGAAAAAGTGGTTAATCTGGCCTACAGACACAAATAGCTGTCAAGATAGGTTCCTGAATAAAACACAGGGTTTGAAAATGACCAGATTAGACCCTAGATACTCCCAGAGACAACATCCAGGGATTATAACAACATACAGTGTAGGGAAACTCTGCCTAGAATGGCTAACTTCGTCCACACTGGCTGAAATTAAGCAACACTTGTCTTTGTTAAAAGATGGTGCTGATTTGCGCGACTTCATTCTTGGACCACGCAAACAGCGTCAAAAGCGTTTCATAGCGACCAGTATCTATGCTGCTTACAACGAGGCTTGGAAAGTAAAGCAAATTGAAACTGCTGAAAAAATACGAGAAATTGATCGTATTAATTTGGAGAAATCACTTTCTGTAGTAGACAATGGGTTAATGACTCTGTCTTCCAGAATATATTCTTTGGACAATATTGTATCCTCTGCCTTTGATGTGATAGACAGAGATTTGCTAATGTTACAACATGGCCAGTCTCAATTACGCTCTATTATAGAATTAGGCTGGACGCTGCAAAATCTTCGTTCAGGCTATGTGCCTTGGCGTTTAATCAACACAACGTCATTATTTTCCATTTTTAACCTTACTGATAAACAGATCAGTTTGGCACAGAAAGGAGCAGACTATACAATCTTGAGCATCGAGAAACTCGAGAGATTACCATTGACAATGTCAGAGAGCCCTGTCATTGAATGGATAATACACGGAATTATCACAATTCCGATTACAACTTTCCGATTTCATAAATGCCTTGAGTACATACCTGCTGGCCAATATGAACAATTGGGTAAGGGATATGTAAAATCCGAATGGAAATTACCATACACTCATTCTTGCTATAGTGACAGCGACAAAAATGTATTTCTTAGTGGTGACAACTGTTAACACTCACTAAGCGGTATACTTTTGTGTCAAGGTATTAATTTACACGGAGCATGTGATGGAAATTCAAACAACCTCTCATGCCACCAGCTAGTCACACCTGCAACTCAGATAGAGCCCTTCTTTATGCAACTCGCAAACGGGAGTTACATCCTTAGAACGGATCACAGGTGCTGTGGCCTCGCGCCCGGGAAAAGTTATCTAGTACAAGTAACGTCCATGGTCAAATGTTGTATGCAAGCATTGTTTCCGAGCGGGCCTCCAGACATAGTGACTCCTCTCTGGCCTCGTCTGAATCTCTATTCTATACGAATTGATACATTAAGCAAAATGAAATCTGTGCTTTTACAGACAACAGTGCCTATAACGTCATCTAAAGAGACGTATGATTTTCTAGTCGCAAGGACGGCTACTGAAGTCCATGACCTTTTATCAACAAATTGCCCCGTGCATTTCGTAGAAATGTTCAGCCAACTCCTTAACATGTCTAGTACAACAAGCATCCCAGGCATATTTAAGACAGTCTTTACGGGACTGCTAACACCCTTCCAGGCAATTTTGGGAATCTTTCCTAATTTTGTGCACTCCATCTTTGGTGGTATACCACTATTTTTGGGACTCATCGCAGGGATTCTATTTTTGACCATCCTGCTACGTTATGGCAAGCCTCGGCTCAGACATAGCTCCCATGGGAATGGAAGAGACAATCCTAGCAATGCGCTACAGGGACAGGATAACTAACGTCCTCGGATTGGCCAGGCTGAGAGATCTAAACATGACCTGGTTCCTTTCATTCAGACCGATATGGCAAAATTGCATTTTACCTGTGCTACGGTGTATGCTTTGCGGCGAGGAATGCGTGTTGGACATCTGTCTTTCACTTCCATCAGCAGTACCAATGGACGTCGATACTTTGCTCAGTCCAATAACGGCTCACGCATTGTGTTGTCCCCAGCGGCTACCAATCCTGATGACGGCATTCGTGGAGACTCCTGTACTACAGCCAAGTGGTAACAGTGGAGCGAGTGACAAAAGCAACATCATCCAGGTACAACGTTCTGTGAGCATTGCTGGTCCTGCCTTCGATGACAGCAATCATTCTCACACCTGCCAAGTTACAGCGCTATCTAATTTGGTTGAACTATCACCTGATTTTGTAGACCAATTCTTTGCGAGCCTGTCTGATACGATGTTCTCACCCATAGAGAAACAATAACTTTTGAGAAGCTTTCCGACACACAGCGTTCCCATGAACTCTGAATTCGGCCTTCAGTTTTGATCAACAAAAACTGCCAAGAGCTTTGGAAATCTATTTTTTTTTTTAAATTGGACATTTTTAATAATTCATCCTTTTTGGCACGAACAATTCTTTGCTTAGCGTAAAAACTATTCTTAGAGAACAGAAGCTTCACACTTCTATTTCTAAACACATCTAGAGACATAACAACATAACACCAGCCTCTAGCACACATGTTATTACAATGCATTTTTATGTGATGATTTATCTCGCATTTCTTCTGTCAGAGATACTTCATGTGTAATTCTTTTTGCATAATCGTTCATTGATTTCATATGCAATACCTTTTGAATGATTACTATGCTTTAAAAAACGTACAGTACCTAAATTCCATGTATTACAAGTACGCCTATTTCGAATGCATTTATGTATTTTGGGGTGGGCAATGTTACACATGCATCTTATTGCTTAGTTTTAGTAATTTTGATGGACATGAAAACGTGGAGTGGGTGTTGCGTGCTTATCTAGGTTCCTGATCGATACTGTGACCTTATGCCCCTATTCGGCTATAAATCCCTTTATTCCCTATATTGGCATAACCGTTCAAGTGCGATTTTCTGAAAAGTCATCTCTGGCCTCACACGAACAGAGCCACATTCCAGCATGACTCTCTGCTACTTCCTTTGCGACCAATTAGTGCAATGACAGAGCAGCAGTCACTATCTGATATTCCTAGATAACACTCCGAGTTCTTCAACAAGATAAAAACTTAGCAAACCTGGAAATCCCCGCTTGCTATGTTTTGATTAGTAATGGAACTCTAATGAGCAACTGATAACTGTCACTTCCTAGTGACATCTTTAATTGACGTCTTATGTCCAGCAAACTTGCGTCAAACCCGGCACCTGTCAGGTATAAATATTACCAACGTTGCCTTAAGCAATGCGAAGCTGTGAGCTGAGAGAGATACGAACTGCGAGTTCGTTCCCTGTTGCTGATGCCAGCTGCCTGCATGACCCTGTGTTGGTAAAAACTAGCACTCTGTCGCTGCAGCCTGCTATCCTGTGGTGGTGAAGCTGCTGATTACCATTATCGCCGCTACAGCGCGACCTATGGTGCAGTACGCTTGAGGAGCCGTGCAGCCGTCCTCTGCGAAGACATCCAGCCGATTCCAGCTGCCCGCGGACGCTGTCACCCCTCCTTCCTCGACGCGCTGAGAGAAGCCGCTGCATTTCTCGTGCAGAGAAATCCAGTCCCGGCGCTTCCGGTTTACCCTCGCGGGTGACTGGGATATCGAGAGAGACCCCTGAAGGAGATACCAATCCTCCATCATTCTATTCAGAGGTATGGTGTTGACTAAACCCTTAGACGAGAATTCTTGAAACAAACCTTGGCAAAACCAACTTAACTTAAGCTACTTACTTACTCCCTTTTCACGTGTTAGGCTTAGGTCAGGCACACTGGGGTAGGCTTAGTTAGAAGCACCAGTTGAGTATGTTAGCCTAATGTATATATGACTGTATATATGTTTTATTACTTTTAAACCATTGTATGGCTAAGAAACCATATCAATGCTTTTACAGTTCTATTTCGCAATACTTATCTTACTGTACGTACTTTTCATAATAACAATTATTGCAATTGTGGCAATACATTTCTCTTGTACGAGAAGAAAGACTGTTCAATAAATGTTAACCCTTTATTGATAAACGCCCGTCTCTCTATTCTCTACATACTGTGAAAGTAAACTGCACTAGACTGACTGAGTGAAATCTATGTCTATTGTTCACACGACCCTAGAGATCGACTCTTGATCTGAGGAGCAAAGTTGTCATGTTGCACGGTTGTTGGAAAACTGAATCCCTTCTTGTCTGTGCCAAGGAAGCTGATCACTTCCTATGCAGAGAAGAAAGTTTCCAGTGACCTCTGAGCTAGTTGGTAACACAACCCAATTAAGTTTAGCATAGTCAGTGGAGGCCTGGAATATAAGCAGTTCCACGTCGATACTACTGTTTATGTTATTCCAATGCGCAGGGCCTAGTGGGAAACTAGGAACTACACTACAATGTAGTCCTCGGAGGGAAGGGCGTGAGGGGTGATGAAGTCAGTGATGTCTTCGCTAAATTGTGTGTGGGGTCCTGGTGGTCTGTAGATGAGGGTGCCTCTGAGTGTGGTTTTGGGGTCGGTGTGAATCTGGAAGTGCAGGTGTTCGGCGTTAGCGAGGTTATCGTCGGAACTGGTAGTGATGCGGATGGTGTTCTTATGGACGATGGCGATGCCTCCTCCTGTTTGGTTGATGCGGTCCTTTCTGATGATCTTGTAGGCGTCCGGGGTGGCTATGGCGATGTCGGGTGCTGATGAGGCGTTCATCCATGTTTCTGTAAGGAAGGCGACGTCCGGCGATGTAGTGTCGAGTCGGTTCCAGAGTTCAATGGAGTGTTTGTGGATTGAGCGGGTGTTGAGCAGGATGTAATTTAGGTGGTTAGTTTCGGAGCTTTCTTTGGAGTTTGTGGGTTTGGTGTGGGTCTTGATGCAGTCGAACTTGCAGGAGTGGCAGGTGAAGGGTCCATGGGAGTGTCCTGGGGCGGCTTGGTAGCAGTTTGGGAAACGGCCGGGGTTAAGGGCTGAGAGGGTTGCGGCGTCGTATGTTATGCAGGTGGAGTAGGAATTGCGGGGGCCAGGGGGTATGGCGCTGGGTGCGGTCCAGGCGCGAACGGGCGTAGACGGGCTTACCTTTGGCGCACCTTCGGCGTGCATGGGGCGCGATTGCTGCGTGTGAACGCTGCGCACGGAGACATCTGTCATAAGAGGGTAGTGGAGGGGGGAGGGGCGAGGGAGGAGCAGCTGGGAGGCGGGAGCGGGGTGGAGATCCGGGCAGGGAGGCACGACAACAAACAACAAAATGGCAGCAGGCCAAAAAGCGAAACTGGATTGGGGCACAACCTTCAATAAACGCTTTGCACAAATGAATGAAATTATTCAGCCAAACGCAGCCACGCACAATGCAATGCTACTGGATGTGCACTTTCAGAATATAGCGCTACGATAAATATGTAAGCAGAACAGCAGACAGGCACTAATGCGCGTTTTCGAAATAAAGCGCTATGATTACAATATTAATAGCAGACAGGCACTAATGGGAATAGGAGCAATGCGAGCTCTCCAACTATCTGGCAGTAAAAGCAATTTGGCAGTGAAAAGCGCTACGATACCACGACAGTGCAGGGAGCAGCGTGGGGAGCGACCGCTTCTGAGGGCTTCAGGACGGTCACAGCGTAAATGCACGAGGGTAGAGCTTACAGTATCAGTGGGAGGCAGGAGCAGCTGGGAGGCAGGAGCGGGACGGAGATCCGGGCAGGGAGGCACGACAACAAACAACAAAATGGCAGCAGGCCAAAAAGCGAAACTGGATTGGGGCACAACCTTCAATAAACGCTTTGCACAAATGAATGAAATTATTCAGCCAAAGACAGCCACGCGCAATGCAATGCTACTGGATGCGCGCCTTCAGAATATAGCGCCACGATAAATATGTAAGCAGAACAGCAGACAGGCACTAATGCGTGTTTTCGAAATAAAGCGCTACGAATACAATATTAATAGCAGACAGGCACTAATGGGAATAGGAGCAATGCGAGCTCTCCAACTATCTGGCAGTAAAAGTAATTTGGCAGTGAAAAGCGTTACGATACCACGACAGTGCAGGGAGCAGCATGGGGAGCGACCGCTTCTGAGGGCTTCAGGACGGCCACGTCGTAAATGCACGAGGGTAGAGCTTACAGTATCAGTGGGAGGGAGGAGCAGCTGGGAGGCGGGAGTGGGGTGGAGATCCGGGCAGGGAGGCACGACAACAAACAACAAAATGGCAGCAGGCCAAAAAGCGAAACTGGATTGGGGCACAACCTTCAATAAACGCTTTGCACAAATGAATGAAATTATTCAGCCAAAGGCAGCCACGCACAATGCAATGCTACTGGATGCGCGCTACGATAAATATGTAAGCAGAACAGCAGACAGGCACTAATGCGCGTTTTTGAAATAAAGTGCTACGATTACAATATTAATAGCAGACAGGCACTAATGGGAATAGGAGCAATGCGAGCTCTCCAACTATCTGGCAGTAAAAGCAATTTGGCAGTGAAAAGCGCTACGATACCACGACAGTGCAGTATAGGGGCTTTCCCAGAGTTTAACCAGACTGGCGATTTGATGCAGTGCACGTGTGCTTTTAGCTCAATGCGCAAGCGCAATAAGTTAAAATGCACGTGCACAGCATCAAATCTCCAGCCATAGCCATTCTGATAAAACAGAAGTGATGACATTCGGGAGACTACAACCAATCTGGTCTCCACAATGGTGGCCCCAACAAATGGGACAACCTCCAGAACCAGTAGTCAAGGTACGAAATTTGGGGGTTATCTTTGACAACAAATTGTCCTTCCAGCAGCATGCCAATTCAGTGGTTTCATCCTCCTTCCACACCTTAAAAAAGATCAAAAAACTCATTCCTTATTTACCATCTTCTGCAGGCAAAACTTTAGTCAGCACATTAGTCTTTTCCAAAACGGACTATTGTAATGCCTTGCTTCTAAATGCACAACAAAAGGTCCTCAACAAATTACAGACTGTACAGAATGCAGCAGCCAGGACCCTGCTACCCATTCCTAAATTTGCATCTGTCTCCCCCTACATCCAACAGCTACATTGGTTGCCGGTGAGGAGCCGCATCAAATTTAAAGCTTTGTGTATAGCTTACAAAGCGATCCACAATCATGGCCCCCTATTCCTAAAACAAGCCTTCCACCCGCTCGAACAGCAAAGAACATTGCGTTCATCCTCGGCTCACCTGCTAACAGTCCCCCGCACAAGAAGGGCTAACTGGGGAGACAAACGCTTCACCGTTGCCACAGCAAGATTTAATTTAATTTAATTTAATTTAGGTTTTTGTAGAGCGCGTAGTCACCCTCGAGTATCCCAGCGCTGAACCTCGCATTCCTACAGGGGGGGGGCAAGGGAGACTTCAAGTAGATCAAGGAAAAAGGAGAGTTTTGAGGGACTTCCTGAATTTTAGGAGGTTAGGTTCTGCTCTAAGGTTCGGGGGAAGAGCGTTCCATTTTCTGGCCGTGTTTACCGAGAATCTGCGACCGCCAAAGCGGGCTTTCTTCACCCTAGGGACAACGATAAGGTTGCCTTGTTCAGACCTGAGCGCTCTCGGTGGTCTGTAGGGTGTGATCCACGTGCTCAAAATGGGGGGGCCAGCGTTGTGTAGGGTCTTATGGGCTAGGCAGAGGGCCTTGAATGCGACTCTTTCCCTCACGGGGAGCCAATGAAGTTTTCTCAACGCTGGTTTGGCCGATGTTCTTGATGGGGTGTTTGTGAGCAGGCGGGCTGCGGCATTTTGGGTTTTTTGAAGGATCTGGTAGGTGGCTTCCGGCGCGCCGAGGTAAATGGCGTTGCTGTAGTCTAGCCTTGCTAACACTAGACCTTGAATTAGCAGAAGGCGAGACTGGAATGGTAGTAGGGGGAGTACCTTTCTGCAAGATCTCAAAAGCCCATAGCAGATGCCAGCAGTTTTCCTCGCCTGAGTCCTGAAGGTTAGGTCTGTCTCAAGCCACACTCCTAGACTCTTGACCTCTGTTTTGGGGGACGGGGGGTCGCCCATACAGGCGGGCCAGATGTCAGGTGGGAGACTCGAGGTTTTGTGGCCGAGGAGCAGGATCTCCGTTTTTGACCCGTTGAGTTTTAAGTCAGAGTCGCTCATCCATTGGTGGACGGTGGAGAGGCAGTCATGCAGGTTGGAGGGTTTTAGCTTGGGGTGTGAGAGGGTCACCACCAACTGGGTGTCGTCAGCATAGCTGACGATTGTGACTCCGAATGGGGCGACCAGCTCCTCCAGTGGGGCCATATACACGTTGAAAAGCGTGGGGCTCAGTGAGGAGCCCTGTGGCACTCCACACCGGAGAGGGATTGGGGGGGAGCGGCTTTCTCCTTCCCAAACTTGGAAGGAGCGTTGGGAGAGGAAGGATGTAAGCCATCTCAGCGCTCTGTCTTGTATGCCTATGTTGTCTAGGCGCTGGTCTAGGACCTGATGGTTGACGGTGTCAAATGCCGCGCTGAGGTCCAGGAGGACCACTGCCACTGATCCTCCTGTATCGATGATTTCCCTCGCTTTTTCTACGGCTGCCAGGAGGGCGGTGTCTGTCCCCTGACCTGGTCTGAAGCCGGTTTGGGAGTTTTTTAGGAGAAGGTTTGCCTCCAAGAAGTGGGACAGCTGTTTATTTGCAAGTTTCTCTGCGACCTTCCCTATCCAGGGGAGGAGCGAGATCGGTCTATAATTGGACAGGTCCGTGGGGTCTAGTGATGGTTTCTTCAATAGGCCTTTGACCACGGCCTCCTTCCAGCTTTGAGGGACTTCCCCTTGGGTAAACGAGGTGTTAATTAGGGCCGTAAGTCTAGCTGCAATGGTCCGGACAATGTTTTTTGTGAACCGAACGGGCACCGAGTCGCTTGGATTGTGGAACACACTCCCTCTCCACATCAAATGTGCACCAACTCTGCTCAACTTCAGAAAAAAACTGAAAACATGGTTGTTCCAAGCCTAAACTCTCCTTCTCCGACAGAAAGTTCTGTGACAATAGTGCCGAGACACCCTCGGGTATTTGCGCGCTCTAAAAATCGCTATAATAAATAAATAAATAAATAAATCGCCATCTGTTCCCCAGCTTGGTGCCGCCATCACCTCCCCTCTCTCTCCCCGCACATAGCCTTACTCGCATTTCTCCTCCCCCACCCCAGCTGCCAGCACCTCCCCTCGCCAGCAGCTTCATCGCCCACTGCTGCATCAAAGGCTTTCGGAGCTTTCACTTTCAGGGCCGCCAGGCCGTGTCTCTCGTTTCTCCTCCCCCCTCCCCACTCGCTCATCAAAGGCTGCTCACTCTCCTTCTCCCCCGCCCCCCACCCCATCCGACTTGTTCACTTAGTTGCAGCACAACATAAGATTGCATGTGTTTGCTGGCCATCGCCCCCATCTCGCTCTACATTGCTGCTTACCACATTCCATCCTGTTGCTTGTTTTACTTCTGTTACCCCACCATAAAAACTAAATGCAAACCGAAGCCGATCCCGCGACCGCGGTTTTTTTACATTCATTTCAAGGCCGCAAGCCTTTCCTGCCGAGCGTTTTCATTTTAATTTTTTTCTGCACCAGTAGGTTTATTATAAAGGCTCGCATAAATTAAGTGACCCACTGTTCGTAATCTGGCCTAATTAATAAACGTGCTCCAAGGTCCTTTCAAGAAAGCACAGAAAAAACATGCATGCATGTCTGTACAGAGGCCACATTACATGGGCACAGAAGTCCGCTTTTCACTTCAGCACTGTCCTTGGGAAAACGTAGCATTTCTATTACTAGATACACTCTAAATCGGAGCAATAAACCTTTTCTTCTAAAGACCCGGTGCAAATATGGCTGCCTTCTTATCCAGCTTTTAACGGTAATGTCCGCCGTCTTGGTTTTTGTAGCTGATTAAGTGCCAGTTCCTATTAGGGAAGGGAGTAAAGCATGTCTTCAAATTACTTCTTGTGTAAGAAGATTTTTTTTAGATGGCTGCATACTACGTCACGCCCCATCTTTACAAATTACATCTATATGTATTTTATCCAAGGAATGCCACAAGCAGTTTCCGTGTTTGGCATTTCACCAAGTACGTTGTGGTAAGTTTGGACTGTGATTAATACCAAACTGAAAATCATAATCTTTGGGGTGCACATTTGATCCTGTCGTCCAGGAAGTGGAACCCAGCCTCCTGCTAGACAACACAATTTGAGCTCGATTGAGGCGATGCCAACATTCAGAGCAAAAACCTTTTCTCTGTTTTGGGAGTGTCCCACCACATCTAATGGTACAGCAGTTGTCTTTGCAACATATATTTTGAGCTTAGGTACATATTCCACACCCTACATTCTGGCAAGGTTCCAGTATACCCCCATTCACTATGGCCATATTGGTAGCTATTTGGACCGATAATACCGTCAGTTCAAGTTTGCATTACAGGTAACCACCAAATCAGACAATAAGCTAACCCATTTGTGAATGGTTCCAACAAATCTGATGTCCTTAATGTTTCTAGGGCTAACTGGGAAAATCTTGGATTTTAGGGCATTATTAGTTAGTCCTTAAGTATTCCTGTCTGATCATCATCCTTCAAACGATGATGGTGTTGTCTGCAAAGAAAAAGATGGCAGCTTCTGTGCCCAAAACTAAGATTGTCCTCAGATACTCTCAGGAGTTCCTCTTCTTGGTTGTTTTAATTGTGGGTGAATAGGAAAATAGTTCACACACACTAATGGCAGATTCCCTTTTGATTTCTAAATAAAGTGGTACGATTTCCTCCAGGTCCATATCGACCTCTGCCTGCTCTCCTCTCTCTCCCCCTCCCCTCTCTCTCGCCTCCGTCCTTCGCTCTGGTCCTCCCCCTCTCTTCTTACCCCCCTCTCGCCCTCTACTCTCTCTCCCTTTCCCTCTCTCCCTTTCCCTCACTTCCCTCTCCCTCTCTCCCTTTCCCTCTCTTCCCTCTCCTCTCTCCCCGTCTCCGTCTCTCTCTCTCCTCTCTTCTCCTCTCTCCTCTCTCACCCTCTCCCTCTCTCTCTCCTCTCTCCCCCTCTCTCTCCTCTCTCCCTCTCTTTACCTTCCCCCTGCTCTCCTTTTTCTCCCTCTCCCCATCTCCGCCTCTGCCTTCTCTCCTC
Source organism: Lissotriton vulgaris (assembly GCF_964263255.1). Taxonomy (NCBI): domain Eukaryota; kingdom Metazoa; phylum Chordata; class Amphibia; order Caudata; family Salamandridae; genus Lissotriton; species Lissotriton vulgaris. Next base: position 842,526,841 of record NC_141697.1, read on the forward strand.
TCTCTCCCCCTCCCCTCTCTCTCCCCTCCGTCCTTCGCTCTCGTCCTCCCCCTCTCTTCTTACCCTCCCTCTCTCTCTCTACCCTCTCTCCCTTTCCCTCACTTCCCTCCCCCTCTCTCCCCGTCTCCGTCTCTCTCTCCTCTCTCTCCCTCTCTCTCTCCTCTCTCTCTCCTCTCTCTCCTCTCTCTCTCCTCTCTCCCCCTCTCTCTCATCTCTCTGTGGAAGGGGGACGACACATACCTCAACTGAGAGATACCCGAGTGAGGGTCCCTCGGGTTCTAATCCTCCTGCGTCTCTGACGACCAGGAGTCCTTCTCCTTTGTTTCCCCTGCAGGCATGCAACCAGCGGATCGGACCCAGACCCGTCCCGGGAACGGAACCTCACGAGCACCCTGACCCCGGAAGTCCCGAACCGGAAGCAGCCTACCGGGAAACCGGAAGTCCCACCCCCATCCTAGGACCCGGAACTACAAAAGACGACGACGAAGAGAGGAGAGCGTTCCCGATAGCCGACTCGTGGCAGGAGACAGCGCGCAGAGAACCATCGAGGGAGAGCGGAAGGAGTGCGAGGATCGAAGACGGAGAGTTGGAGGACGTCTGGACCGAGGAGTGGTGGAGTCCTCAGGAGGTGGCTGGAGAGCGGCCGTAACTCGCGGGAGAGTTACGGCGGGGCACGTGAGTACCGTGTTACCGTCTCCGTGTCCCCACTTTGTAAAAACCTGTAAATATTTGTATAGAGCTACACCACACTGTTAGAGCACCTTTGCACTGTATATAATAGACTTTAGAGACACTGCACTTGTAAATCTTGTATCATATTCCCTACACACCCACCCCATCACGAGAGCACCTCTCTTCTACCCTCCCCACACCTCTTTGTCCCCCCCCCATCTGTATCCCTATCCGTTCCCCTCCTCACGGTTCTCTCTTTTCCCGCACGGCCTTGGTGTTGGTACCGGTACCGGAGAAGTCTATACTAAAAGGACTAACCCCTGCTTCTCTGTTTTCCCTCCGAGGTCATCCCAACGCCCGGAAGACGTGAAGACCTCTGGAAGATCCACTGGCCCGTATACACCTGGGAGCCGACCACAGCTTCACCCCTGAACTCTATATATATACGCTCACGTACTTTTGTCAGACAGAACAATAAAAGAGCTACCATAGCCCAATATATACGGCCTCCACGCCTGTTATTCCGGCCCGCAGCAACCCACAGACCACACCTGGTGTCAGAAGTGGGATCCGGAAGCATGGAGGCCGCCGTGAAGCAACTCGCAGAAAGCCAGGAACTCCTTGGGAAGATGATGGAGCGGTTTCTTAAAACCGCCGAGGATGATCGAGGCCAGCTGCACGATGTCCTGAAAGACCAGGGCACCGCTCAAGACCGAGCCCTTGGGAAGCTAGTTGACGTCATGGGGCAATCGAGACCCGCGACTGCGTTACCCTCGGTGGTATTACAGAAGTACGTTCCAGGAGAGGATCCGGACTTCTTTTTTACGAACTTTGAGCGCTTGGCTGAGGCCGCTGCTTGGCCCTTTGACCGCTGGAGCCACTACCTTGGGCCTCTGCTGACGGGTGAACTCCAGGCGGCGTTCCAACAGGCCAATATTCAAGGGCAGACCCCGTACCAGGACATCAAAACGTACATCCTTGAGCGGCTTGGGATTGACGATGAGACCTACAGGACAGACTGCGACAGGCACGTGAAGGACCGCAGGAAACCCCCAGGGCCTTGTCGTTCCGCATCCAAGACCTCGCCAACCGCTGGCTGAAGCCCGCCACATCCACCAAAGACGAAATTCTTGCCAAAATTTACCTGGAACAATTTTTGGCCTCCCTACACCCAGCTACACAGAAGTGGGTCCGTCAGCACTCGAGACTCACTTTAGACACCGCTGTTGAGATTGCAAGTGCCTTCAGCCGGGCACAGGACTTTCAGAAGAAGGACGAACATCCTGCATGAACAATCCATGGAAGCCATCCTCGACCCCCGAGGCCGTTAGTACCCCGAAAACCGGAACCTATTCCTTTTGTTCCCTTTCCGGTGACCCCAAGACCAAACCTTCCTGGCCCTCAATGCTACCATTGTGGGGGTTATGGACATATAGCACGGTTCTGTCCACAAAAGGAAGAACCGATGGAGGTCGGACTAACTCGGAACTATGTGTGTCTCACCCAGGAGGCTAGTCCACCTCCCTTCCGGTGTCCGGTAAGGATCGACGGACATCCAATGATGGCTTTAGCCGATTCAGGTTGTCGGCAAAGCGTGTTACGGCCGCAAGAAATGCCCAAACCAATGGGGCCGATGACTGGCACCGTAGATATCCAATGCGTACACGGTGATACCCGGAGATATCCCACCACCCGGGTACAGGTACAACAGTACTCTGGAGAACGTAGTCCCCTTAATGTGGGCCTAGTACCCAACCTGCCGGAACAGGTAATCTTGGGCAGTGATTACAACGGACTACCCCGACTGTTATACGACGCCACAAACTCCTTGGAGAAATGGTGGTCCGAGGCTCCTTTTTCCCGAAACCCTCCTCCTGTAGAGCCCGCAACCAAGGTCCCGAAGACAAAAGGGCAAAAGAAGAAAGATAAAAGGACATACGCCACTGCCTATCCTGTTCAGGTGGACCCGCATCCTTGGGAAAATGACCGAGAGTTCCGTGCAGCGCAACAAGAAGACCCAGTATTACAGGACGCCTGTGGGCGAGCCCTTGAAAATGAGGATCCCTTACACGTATGTCCCTATTTCTTTAAACGAAACGGTCTATTGTATAGGAAAGGCGGACCCCAACAAGAACCACAGCTGCTCGTTCCCGGTCCCTTTCGCGAGAAAGTACTGTTCTTAGCACATAGTCATTTGTTAGGAGGGCATTTCGGGGACGACAAAACAGGACAAATGATACTGGAAAAGTTCTATTGGCCGGGCGTACACAAACAAGTGAGCCAATACTGCAAAGAGTGTCCGGTCTGTCAAAAGAACAGTCGATACCGGCCTCCAAGAGTACCCCTTCAGCCGCTCCCCCTCATTGATGTCCCTTTCACTAGGGTGGGGATGGACCTGATAGGCCCCATGTTACCCTCAAAAAGTGGATGCCGGTATGCTCTCGTTCTAGTGGATTACGCCACTCGGTTCCCTGAGGCCGTCCCACTAAAACATCCCACCACTCAGAACATTGCGAGAGCCCTGGTAACCATCTTCACCCGAGTGGGTTTTCCCCGAGAGATATTAACGGACCAGGGTACCCCGTTTGTTTCGTCTCTCATGCGTCAGGTGTGTTCACAGCTGGGTATAAGACAAATAAGAACCTCTGCCTATCACCCCCAGACCGACGGACTTGTAGAACGATACAACGCGACCCTAAAGACCACTCTCAAGAAATTGCTGGGACTGGAAAGCCGTCGCTGGGAGGAAATGCTTCCTTTGGCCCTCTTCGCTATCCGCTGCAAGGTCCAGAGCAGCACAGGGTATTCTCCCTATGAACTCCTCTACGGAAGACCCCCGAGAACCCTCCTAGATATGGCTCGGGAAGCTTGGGAAGCCGAGCCTGACCGTACCCGACCTCTGCCTGAATATGTTGCCAACCTTAAGACTCACCTGGGCCAGATTAGGGAAATAGTGAGGCAGAACCTATTGACCGCCCAGGCCACACAAAAACGGCAATACGACAGGGGAGCCAAACCCAGAACCTTCGTTCCCGGAGACCTAGTGCTACTTCTCCTACCCTCATCCGATCACAAACTACTGGGACAATGGCAGGGCCCTTATCCGGTGACGAAACAGGTAACCCCTGTTACCTATGAAATTGAACTAGACCCTACTCGTAACCAGAGACAAATCTACCACATAAATTTGCTCAAGAAATGGGAGGGGCCCCAACCCGTGCTCTCCAGCATACCCAACCCAGGGGATCCGCTCTTCATAAGTTGTGTTGACCCGGAGCTACCGCCAAACAAAAGGCAAGACCTCAAGAATATCCTGTCCCCCATACAAAAGGTGTTTTCCACTTCTCCGGGACACACCACAGTTATCGAACATGCGATCCATACAGAACCTGGAAAAGTCGTGAGACAACGTCCCTATCGCGTCCCAGAAGCCCGCCGTAAAGTCATCCAAGAGGAAACCCAAGAAATGATGAAAATGGGCATTATCGAGCCATCAGTTAGTTGCTGGAACTCACCCATCGTTCTTGTTCCTAAACCCGATGGCTCCACAAGATTTTGTATTGACTTCCGGGAAGTCAATAAGGTATCAAGTTTTGACACGTATCCGCTGCCCTGAGTAGATGAAATGATAGAACGCATTGGACGGGCTCGCTATATCAGCACGCTGGATCTCTGTAAGGGATACTGGCAAATCCCCATGAAGAGTGAGGATAAAAAGAAAACGGCGTTTTCTACTCCTGACGGACTATTCCAGTTTAGAGTTATGCCCTTCGGGCTTCACGGGGCCCCAGCAACCTTTCAACGGGCTATGAACATTGTCCTGCAACCACATGCCCAATACGCAGGAGCTTACCTTGACGATATAGTCATTTATAGCAATGACTGGCCTGAACACCTGTCCCACCTGGAACGAGTGATCACCTCTCTGGGTGAATATGGGTTCACCATTAACCCTGCTAAAACCACTCTTGCGGCACAAACAGTGAAGTATCTGGGTTACCTCCTCGGGAAGGGGGTCATACGACCTCAAGATAACAAAATAAAAGCCATCCAGTCAATACCCTTCCCCCAAACCAAAAAGGACCTCCGGGCCTTCCTTGGACTTTTAGGATATTATCGGAGGTTCATCCCAAACTTTTCTCAGATTGCAGTACCCCTGACCGATCTCCTAAAGAAAAGCCCTGGAACAGAAACCCTACTACGACAACCCTCCCCTCAGATGTTGAAAGCTTTTCAGGATCTGAAACATGCACTGTTGTCTGAGCCAGTTCTCATCAGTCCTGATTACACGCAACCCTTCATTCTCCAGACTGACGCCTCAGAACAGGGACTGGGAGCGGTCCTCTCCCAAAAAGACCAGGCAGGCATAGAGAGGCCTATCCTCTACCTCAGTAGGAAACTCTTCCCCCGTGAGATGAACTACGCGGTAGTCGAGAAAGAAGCCCTAGCCATTAAATGGGCCATAGAGAGCCTGCGTTATTACCTGGAAGGGCGAGAGTTCTTTCTGTACACGGACCACGCACCCCTAGAGTGGATGGCACGCAATAGGGGACATAATGACAGAGTGCTACGCTGGTTTCTATCCTTACAGCCCTACAGATTCCAGACATTACATAGGAAAGGGGCCGAGCAGGGCAATGCAGACTACCTGTCCAGATATCCCCCACCATCCACCCCCACAAGAAGGATAGCTAGGGAAAGGGGATGTGGAAGGGGGACGACACATACCTCAACTGAGAGACACCCGAGTGAGGGTCCCTCGGGTTCTAATCCTCCTGCGTCTCTGACGACCAGGAGTCCTTCTCCTTTGTTTCCCCTGCAGGCATGCAACCAGCGGATCGGACCCAGACCCGTCCCGGGAACGGAACCTCACGAGCACCCTGACCCCGGAAGTCCCGAACCGGAAGCAGCCTACCGGGAAACCGGAAGTCCCGACCCCATCCTAGGAACCGGAACTACAAAAGACGACGACGAAGAGAGGAGAGCGTTCCCGATAGCCGACTCGTGGCAGGAGACAGCGCGCAGAGAACCATCGAGGGAGAGCGGAAGGAGTGCGAGGATCGAAGACGGAGAGTTGGAGGACGTCTGGACCGAGGAGTGGTGGAGTCCTCAGGAGGTGGCTGGAGAGCGGCCGTAACTCGCGGGAGAGTTACGGCGGGGCACGTGAGTACCGTGTTACCGTCTCCGTGTCCCCACTTTGTAAAAACCTGTAAATATTTGTATAGAGCTAGACCACACTGTTAGAGCACCTTTGCACTGTATATAATAGACTTTAGAGACACTGCACTTGTAAATCTTGTATCATATTCCCTACACACCCACCCCATCACGAGAGCACCTCTCTTCTACCCTCCCCACACCTCTTTGTCCCCCCCCCATCTGTATCCCTATCCGTTCCCCTCCTCACGGTTCTCTCTTTTCCCGCACGGCCTTGGTGTTGGTACCGGTACCGGAGAAGTCTATACTAAAAGGACTAACCCCTGCTTCTCTGTTTTCCCTCCGAGGTCATCCCAACGCCCGGAAGACGTGAAGACCTCTGGAAGATCCACTGGCCCATATACACCTGGGAGCTGACCACAGCTTCACCCCTGAACTCTATATATATATACGCTCACGTACTTTTGTCAGACAGAACAATAAAAGAGCTACCATAGCCGAATATATACGGCCTCCACGCCTGTTATTCCGGCCCGCAGCAACCCACAGACCACACTCTCCCTCTCTTTACCCTCTCTCTCCTCTACTTTTTCCCCCTCTCCCCATCTCCCACTCAGCACCACCACAGCACCACTCAGCACCACCACAGCCTCACTCAGCACCACCACAGCATCATTCAGCACCACCACAGCATCACTCAGCACCACCACAGCACCACTCAGCACCACCACAGCACCACTCAGTGCCACCACAGAACCACCACAGCACCACTCAGCACCACCACAGCACCACTCAGCACCACTACAGCATCACTCAGCAACACCACAGCATCACTCAGCACCACCCCAGCATCACTCAGCACCACTCACCATCACCACATCATCACTCAGCATCACCCCAGCATCACTCAGCACCACCACAGCACCACTCAGCATCAACACATCATCACTCAGCGCTATCCCAGCATCACACAGCACCACCACATTATCACTCAGCACCACCACATTATCACTCAGCGCCACCCCAGCATCACTCAGTGCCACCCCAGCATCACTCAGCGCAACCACAGCATCACTCAGCGCAACCACAGCATCACTCAGCACAACCACAGCATCACTCAGCGCAACCACAGCATCACTCGGCGCCACTCCAGCATCACTCAGGACCACCACATCATCACTCAGCGCTACCCCAGCATCAGTCAGCGCTAACCCAGCATCACTCAGCACCACCACATCCCCACTCAGCACCTCCACAGCATCACTCAGCACCACCACAGCACCACTCAGCACCACCACAACATCACTCAGCATCACCACAGCACCACTCAGCACCACCACAGCACCACTCAGCGCCACCACAGAACCACCACAGCACCACTCAGCACCACCACAGCATCACTCAGCACCACCAAAGCACCACTCAGCGCCACCACAGAACCACCACAGCACCACAACAGCATCACTCAGCATCACTCAGCACCACCCCAGCATCACTCAGCACCACTCACCATCACCACATCATCACTCAGCACCACCACAGCACCACTCAGCATCACCACATCATCACTCAGCGCTACCCCAGCATCACTCAGCACCACCACATTATCACTCAGCACCACCACATTATCACTCAGTGCCACCCCAGCATCACTCAACACCACCACAGCATCACTCAGCGTAACCACAGCATCACTCAGCGCAACCACAGCATCACTCAGCGCAACCACAGCATCACTCAGCAGCACCACAGCATCACTGGTTCAAATATGTTCTTTCAATGTTTCAAGCTGTTTTCAAGCTTTCAAGCTTTATTACATATCACAAAAAGATGGTAATATTTCACTTCTGTTCTTGGATTTTCATCACAATAAAAAACACTGATTATAATCTTCACAAAAGTTATTTACAAAAGTTTAAGCTATTGCCATTACAAATTAAATACATTATTTAACAATTAATTAAAAAATAAATAAAAGCCATTATTATTTGTAATATCAATACATCTAAGTCACGCAAATACAAAACATGTTGCATTACAAATGCTATAGATGTCAGATTTGCGAAAGTTATAACTATTACCATTGTAAATGACAAAGCTATTAATTGAGCTATTTTAACAAACAACAAATACATTAAAAAAAATGTCATTTATAAGACCAATAGCTCAAGCTTTCCTAATGCGAGACCTATTGCATTTCAAATGCTTGTTTAGGTTTCGGCCTAACGTAACCTGCGCAGCAGTGTCGCGCATCCGAGTATTCATGTTTCTTACGGGGGATTGAACCCGCCCCTCTTCTCCATTGGCTAGCTTTCTAAACGGAGGCCAGCCATTGGAGGAGAGGGGCATCACTCCGTTCAAGTCCCGTCCTTTTCGGATTCGGGGCGTGTTTTTTGCAGTTTTCTCGCAGTGACGTCATCCGTCACTCAACAAAAAACACACCCCCCAGTTGCAAAATGGCGGCTCGTTTCTCCGAGGCATTTCGGCTTTGCCTCGGAGAAACGTGGTGGTGTGGAGTGCTCCTCGGGGAGACCGGCGTACTGGCAGCTGAGAGGTCCTGCTGGCGCGAGTGAAACATTTTTAAGAATTGCCCCCGAAATCACTGTCACCGCTACTAGCGCGAGTGAAACATTTTGTAAGAATGGCACCGGAAACCACCGTCACCGCTGCTGGCTCGGGTGAAGCATTTTTAAGATTGCCCCTGAAATCACCACCGCCGGTCCCGAGTAAACAACCAGATTCAAATTGCCCGCGAGCTGTGATGAACGAGTTGCCCAGCAGGATGTCAGCGTCACACCGAAGAGAAGAGTTGCGCTCGACTCAGGAGGAGCGCTCCTGTTCCCCCGAGCAGCGCCCTCAAAGTCACCTAACCCAGAGACCGGAGGAGCATCGCACCGGCACCCGCCTCAATCCCCCCAGGCAAATACTTAGCGCAGTGCTGCATTGGGCGGGGAACGGGCTGCGGGTCGGAGGTTGCCCAGCCAGCAATTCTGAGACCGGGCCGCCGGGGACTGTATTAATTTGATAGCGGGACCTGTGGGGACACTCACCTGATCGCGGGGTCTCTCCCCCCTCCCCTGGTAACAATCTCGGCCCATACGTGCCCAGCATGACCTTGTGATACCGGGACCTTTTACTCCTGAACTTGGGGTAAATTACAAGCATATAACCTAACCCCAGCATGATTAACCCCAGAGTCCATACTGCAGCTTTGCCGGGTTCAGGACAGCAGCTCTCCTGCCCCCTCCCCGCCCATAATCCGAGCTCCGTGCAACCCCCCTGAATGTGCCGTTTCCCCTCGTTGCTTGTTGTGCCTCTGTGCTCCCCTGCCCCTTCGTTGCTTGTGTTGCCTCCATGCCCCCCTGCCCCCTTGTTGCTTGTTGTGCCTCTGTGCCCTGCTTGTGATCCGGTTTTTGTGCCTTTGTGCCCTGCTTGTGATACGGTTTTTGTGCCTCTATGCCCGGTTTTTGTGCCTCTGTCCCCCCTGCCCCCTCGTTGGTTTAGCTTGCTCTCCTGAACCCCCCCTCGTTGGTTGTGCTTGCTGTCCTGCCCCCCCTCATTGCTGTCCTGCCCCCCCTCGTTGGTTGTGCTAGCTGTCCTGCCCCCCCCTTGGTTGTGCTTGCTGTCCTGGCCCCCCCTCGTTAGTTGTGCTTGCTGTCCTGCCCCCCCCTAGTTGGTTGTGCTTCCTGTACTGCCCCCCTCGCTGGTTGTGCTTGCTGTCCTGCCCCCCCCGTTGGTTGTGCTTGCTGTCCTGCCCCCCGCCACGTTGGTTGTGCCCTGCTTGTGATCCGGTTTTTGTGCCTCTGCTCCCTGCTTGTGCCTCTGCTTGTGCCTCTGTTCCCTGCGTGTGCCTCTGTGCCCTGCTTGTGGTCCGTTTTTTGTGCCTCTGTGCCCTGCTTGTGATCCGGATTTTGTGTTGCACTCCTGCCCCCCCCTCGTTTGGTTGTGCTTGCTGTCCTCAACCCCCCCTCGTTGGTTGTGCTTGCTGTCCTGCCCCCCCCCTCGTTGCTTGTTGTGCCTCTGTGCCCTGCTTGTGATCCGGTTTTTGTGCCCTCCTTGTGATCTGGTTTTTTTGTTGCTCTCTTGCCCCCCCCCCTCGTTGGTTGTGCTTGCTGTCCTCAACCCCCCCTTGTTGGTTGTGCTTGCTGTCCTGCCCCCCTCGTTGCTAGGGCTTGCTGTCCTGCCCCCCCCCCCCCTCATTGCTTGTTGTGCCTCTTTGCCCTGCTTGTGATCTGGTTTTTGTGTTGCTCTCCTGCCCCCTCTTTGGCTGTGCTTGCTGTCCTGTCCCCCCCCCCCCCCACTCGTTGCTTGTTGTGCCTCTGTGCCCTGCTTGTGATCCGGTTTTTGTGCCTCTGTGCCCTGCTTGTTGAAATGTGCCTCTGCTCCTCTCCATGTTGCTGCACGTTAGCCTGCCACCCATTCAATTTTGGGAAACTCATCTACCTTAGGTAACCTGCCCCAGCCCCTGTGAGCGGTCTTTCCTGCTTTCCTTCCAGGAATATATTCTACTTTTTCTGCTGAGCAGTTAAAACCGGTTGTATATTGCGTCTTTTAATTGCCTCCTCCAGACTCTGAGTTCTCACACCAGCATCCGTGCAGTACTTTCACAATCAAAGGGCTGTTACTTTTGCCTCGAGGCATGGACAGCATGTTTGGTCCCGAGGCTTCCTGTGTTGGGAGAGGATGTGGCATAGTGGCCAAAGCTGGCAATTAAGGGACTGGGGAACTAGGTTTGATTCTTGTTTTTCTTGCCTCTGTTCCCTGCTTCTGCTCGTGATCTGGGTGTGTGGCTGACCTAGACTGAGGTATTTCTGTGTGTGTGTGTGTGGCTCTGTGTGTGTGTGTTTGTGGCTCTGTGTGTGTGGCTCTGTGTGTGTGGCTCTCTGTGTGTGTGTGTGGCTTTCTGTGTGTGTGGCTCTGTGTCCGCTAATACTCTCTAATGCTCAACTATTGCCATTGTAAATGACAATACCATATCTTTATGTTTTTTAAAAAAACGAAAAATGAAAAAAATGCCATTTGCAATGCCAATAGCTCTAACTTTAACAAAGCCGAGGCCATTGCATTGTAAATGCTTGTTGTTGTTTAGATCTTGACTATAGGATAGGCGAGAATTATAGTAAGCACTTCAAAAACTCTACCAAACTTGCGGATCACGCACAGTTCATGTGAGCTATGCGCATGCACAAACCAGCCACGTCACACCACTACGTCACACCACCATTTGTCTCTGCCTCCATCAGACTTCAAAGGATCCGCTCCCCAGCCCCCGCATCAGACTTCAAAGGAATGCAATCCCACTCCGCACCCCCGTCCCCGCCCCGCCACAACAATGCCAAGAGCTTGTTGTTATTTGTTCACCCCCATGGATCACCATGATTACTTGTGGCATACAAACTTCTCCCATTATAAGCTCTGCATGCAAATGTTTGTGTTTCCTTTCCCTTAATCAGCGCAGTGCCTATTCACAGCCGCCTGCTTCATCTTTCACACCAGACCATTTACATTTTTTTATCGTCTTTCCTGATTAGTGCCCACATAGGTACATGCGACAATGCGCTAGTCCTTCCATCTTAAATTGGTTTTCCTTGCATTACAACCAAAATAAGCACAGAGACAACAGAGGAATTTCTATTTGGGAGAGCAGAATCTGCTCTGATGCTCCACGAAGTGCTACCACTCTGCACCACACATTAACTGTGGCCATTGCACGGTGTCGGCAACAAAAGGCAGAACCACTCCTCCTATAAACGTAGCACGTCTGTGCTGCTTTTTCAACCATGGCCTGGGCTTTAATCAACATGCAAGCATTCCCATAATGTACAAAGTCACATTTATTTAGTTTCAGCTACAGCCCCCTCCCCCCCACCACCCCAGTAACAGATTTGCTTTCGGCATGAGGCGATGTTTTGGGTTTTGTTTTAGTCTAGCTTCCCCGCATTTGTTAGCCCGCATTATTCTTCACACCTCACACTGCTGCACGCCACACACTGCTGCACGCCACACACTGCTGCACGCCACACACTGCTGTACGCCTCACACTGCTGTAAGCCACACACTGCTGCACGCCACACACTGCTGCATGCCACACACTGCTGCACGCTACACACTTCTGCATGCTGCACGCCAAACACTGCGGAACGCCTCACACTGCAGCACGCTGCACACTGCTGCATGACTCCCACTGCTGCACGACTCACACTACTGCACGACTCACACTGCTGCACGCTACACACTTCTGCATGCCACACACTGCTGCACGCCACACACTGCTGCATGCTGCACACCACACACTGCTGCACACCTCACACTGCTGCACGCCACACACTGCTGCACACCACACACTGCTGCACGCTGCACGCCACACACTGCTGCATGGCTCACACTGCTGCATGCCTCACACTGCTGCTCGCCGCACACTGCTGCACGCCACACACTGCTGCACGCCACACACTGCTGCACGCCTCACACTGCTGCATGCCTCACACTGCTGCACGCCTCACACAACTGCATGCCACACACTGCTGCATGCCTCACACTGCTGCACGCCTCATGCAGCTGCACGCCTCACGCAGCTGCACGCCACACACTGCTGCATGCCACACACTGCTGCATGCTACACGTCACACACTGCTGCACGCCTCACACTGCTACACACCACACACTGCTGCATGCCTCACACTGCTGCACGCCTCACACTGCTGCATGCCGCACACTGCTGCACGCCGCACACTGCTGCAAGCCAGACACTGCTGCACGCCACATACTGCTGCACGCCTCACACTGCTGCATTACTCACACTGCTGCATGCTGCACACTGCTGCACGCCACACACTGCTGCACTCTGCACACTGCTGCACGCTGCACATTGCACACTGCTGCATTACTCACACTGCTGCACACCACACACTGCTGCATGCCTCACACCACCACCACATCCCTCAGGGACACCACCATATCACTCTAGGACACCACCATATCACTCTAGGACACCACCACATCACTCTAGGACACCACCACATCACTCTGGGACACCGCCACATCACTCTGGGACACCACCACATCACTCAGGGGCATCACCACATCATTCAGGGACACCACCACATCACTCTGGGGCATCCCCACATCACTCAGGGACACCACCACATCACTCAGGGACACCCTCACATCACTCACAGGCACCACCACATCCCTCAGGGACACCACCATATCACTCTAGGACACCACCACATCACTCTGGGACACCACCACATCACTCTGAGACAACACCACATCACTCTAGGACACCACCATATCACTCTAGGACACCACCACATCACTCTGGGACACCACCACTTCACTCTGGGACACCACCACATCACTCAGGGGCACCACCACATCACTCAGGGGCATCACCACATCACTCAGGGACACCACCACATCACTCAGGGACACCATCACATCACTCACAGACACTACCACATCACTCATGGAACACCACCACATCTCTCACAGAACACCACCACATCACTCATGGAACACCACCACATCACTCACGGAACACCACCACATCACTCTGGGGCATCACTCAGGGGCATCACCACATCACTCAGGGGCATCTCCACATTGCTTAGGGACACCACCACATCTCTCACAGACACCACCACATCACTCACAGACACCACCACATCACTCACAGAACACCACCACATCACTCACGGAACACAACCACATCACTCACGGAACACCACCACATCACTCTGGGGCATCACTCAGGGGCACCACCACATCACTCAGGGGCACCACCACATCACTCACGGACACCATCTCATCACTCAGACACCACCACATCACTCACAGACACCACCACATCACTCACAGAAACCACCACATCACTCATGGAACACCACCACATCACTCATGGAACACCACCACATCACTCACAGAAACCATCACATCACTCATGGAACACCACCACGTCACTCACGGAACAGCACCACATCACTCTGGGGCATCACTCAGGGGCACCACCACATCACTCAGGGGCATCACCACATCACTCACAGACACCACCACATCACTCACAGACACCACAACATCATTCACAGACACCACCACATCACTCTGGGACACCACCACATCACTCTGGGACACCACCACATCACTCTAATACACCACCACATCACTCTAATACATCACCACATCACTCAGCCCAACCACAACAGCATCACTCAGCACCACAACAGCATCACTCAGCACCACAACAGCACTGTCCTTGCTTGCTACCAACAAGCATTGCCATAGCCAATAGGACTTTTTTTTTTTGGTCCCACTCTGGAACAGACCGTGCCCGACCCCCGCAGTGTCCTCCCATCGCCCGCCGAACTGCAACCCTACCTAAACGACCTCAGAAGGATGAAAGGACCCTGCTGCGACCACCCCCTTAATACATTGTCTCTCCTGCAAGCACCCCCTCTCCTCCCGTGCACCTCCGACCCCCCCCATTCCTCCACCTCCATTCAAACCCTGCATCCCAGGACACCACCCCTCACCAGCGCCCCTCCTGTACCCATCCCCTTTCCTCCTCCTCCTGAGCCATGCGACCCCCCACCTCCCTCACCCATCCGAACTGGGAGCCCAACTCCACCCCACTGAAACCTCGGGCCCTCTCCCCACTCTCCCCAATAAGCTCCCCCAGCACCTCGACCCCGGCAAACAGCCTCTATCCTCACTGACTGGTGACCAAACCGCACCCCACCCACCCTGCGTGCCGCAGCAAGGTCCGTCAGGTGGCACTCGGCCCCAGCCCCCAGCGGAAGCGCAACCTATCTGCCCCGTGGAACAGCACACCCTCCACTCCTGGTCCCCCTGGCCACGCTCCCTTCATGCCTTCATTTATTTAATTCTATATATTGCGGAGGGTAATTGTCTGTGCGGCACCCCTGCATCCGTCGCCCTCAGCCATCCCGCATCCTCCACTACAATCCCCCCTTCCCAACAGCGCCTGACTCCACGCCATATGTGTGTGGGGGGTCCCAGCGCCCGCAGAACTACACTCCAACCGGCCCAAGAAGGATGAAAGGCCCCTGCATGACAACCACCCAATTCATGCAAATGTCCCTTCCTGCAAACCACCCCCCTTGCTCCTGCACACCGCCGTCCCCCAACCACTCTACCGCCCTCACTCTACCACCCTCACTATAACACTCTACCGCCCTCACGCCCTCACTCTACCGCCCTCACTCTACCGCCCTCACTCTACCTTCCTCACTCTACCACCCTCACTCTACCACTCTACCACCCTCACGCCCTCACTCTACCGCCCTAACTCTACCACTCTACATCCCTCACTCTACCGCCCTTACGCCCTCACTCTACTGCCCTCACTCTACCACCCTCATGCCCTCACACTATCGCCCTCACGCCCTCACTCCACCACCCTCACTCTACCACTCTACCGCCCTCACGCCCTCACTCTACCGCCCACACTCTACCACTCGAACGCCCTCACTCTACCGCCCTCACTCTACCACTCTACTACCCTCACGCCCTCACTCTACCGCCCTCACTCTACCACTCTACCGCCCTCACAACTTCACTCTACCGCACTCTCTACCACTCTACTGCCCTACCACCCTCACGCCCTCACTCTACTGCCTTTACGCCCTCAATCTACCACCCTCACTCTACCACTCTAACGCCCTCACTTTACCGCCCTCACTCTACCACTCTACTGCCCTCACTCTACCACCCTCACTCTACCACTCTACCACTCTACCGCCCTCACTCTATCGCCCTCACTCTACCGGCCACACTCTACCGGCCACACTCTACCACTCTCACTCTACCACTCTACTGCCCTCGCTCTACTGCCCTCACTCTACTGCTCTACTTCCCTCACTCTACTGCCCTCACTCTACAACACTACCGCCCTCACTCTACCACCCTCACGCCTTCACTCTACCGTCCTCACTCTACCATTCTACTGCCCTCACTGTACCGCCCTCACTCTACCACTCTAACGCCCTCACTCTACCACTCTAACGCCCTCATGCCCTCACTCTACCGGCCTCACTCTACCGCCCTCACTCTACCACTCTACTGCCCTCACGCCCTCACTCTACCGCCCTCACTCTACCACTCTACCGCCCTCACGCCCTCACTCTACCGCCCTCACTCTACCACCCTCACTCTACCGCCCTCTCTACCACTCTACCGCCCTCACTCTACCGCCCTCACTCTACCACCCTCACTCTACCGCCCTCACTCTACCACTCTACCGCCCTCACTGTACCGCCTCCACTCTACCACTCTACCGCCCTCATTCTACCGCCCTCACTCTACCACTCTACTGCCCTCATGCCCTCACTCTACCGCCCTCACTCTACCACCCACACACCCTCACTCTACCGCCCTCACTCTACCACCCTACTGCCCTCACGCCCTCACTCTACCGCCCTCAAACCATCACTCTACCGCCCTCACCTCCTCACTCTACCACCCTCACTCTACCGGCCTCACTCTACCGGCCTCACTCTACCACTCTACCGGCCTCACTCTACCGGCCTCACTCTACCACTCTACCGCCCTCACTCTACCACTCTACCGCCCTCACTCACTCTATCGCCCTCACTCACTCTATCGCCCTCACTCACTCTATCGCCCTCACTCACTTTATCGCCCTCACTCACTCTATCTATCTATGGCCCACCCTCTATCTATCGCCCTCCCTCTATCTATCTATTGCCCTCCCTCCTCTATCTATCGCCTTCCCTCTCTTCCACCCACCTCCTTCTCAAGCTCCCTGTTCTCTTATCTTCTCCTGTGCTGATCTGCTTCTCTCTTCCACCCTGCCACCTTCTCTAACTCCCTGTTCTCTTCTCTTCTCCTGTGCTGATCTGCTGCTCTCTTCCACTCGCCTCCTTCTTTAACTCCCTATTTTCTTCTCCTTTGCTAATCGGCTGTTCTCTTCCACCCGCCTCTTTCTCTAACTCCCTGTTCTCTTCTCCTGTGCTGATCTGCTGCTCTCTTCCATCCTCCTCCTTCTTTATCTCCCTGTTCTCTTTTGCTGTGCTGTTATGCTGCTCTCTTCCACCCGCCTCCTTCTTTAACTCCCTGTTCTCTTTTGCTGTGCTGATCTGCTGCTTTCTTCCACCCACCTCCTTTTCTAATTCCCTGTTCTCTTCCCTTCTCCCGTACTGATCTGCTGCTCTCTTTTACCGCCTCCTTCTCTAGCTCCCTGTTCTCTTCTCTTCTCCTGTGCCGATCTGCTGTTCTCTTCCACCCACCTCCTTCTTTAACTCCCTGTTCTCTTCTCCTGTGCTGATCTGCTGCTCTCTTCCACCCACCTCCTTCTTTAACTCCCTGTTCTCTTCTCCTGTGCTGATGTGCTGCTCTCTTCCACCTGCCTCTTTCTCTAACTCCCTGTTCTCTTCTCCTGTGCCGATCTGCTGTTCTCTTCCACCGGCCTCCTTCTTTAACTCCCTGTTCTCTTCTCCTGTGCTGATCTGCTGATCTCTTCCACCCGCCTCTTTCTCTAACTCCCTGTTCTCTTCTCCTGTTCCGATCTGCTGTTCTCTTCCACCCGCCGCCTTCTTTAACTCCCTGTTCTCTTCTCCTGTGCTGATCTGCTGCTCTCTTCCCCCGCCTCCTTCTTTAACTCCCTGTTCTTGTCTCCCGTGCTGATCTGCTGCTCTCTTCCACCCTGCCCCCTTCTCCAACTCCCTGTTCTCTTCTCCCGTGCTGATCTGCTGTTTCCTTCCACAGCCTCCTTCTCTAACTACCTGTTTTCGTCTCCTGTGCTGATCTGCTGCTCTCTTCCACCGCCTCCTTCTTTAACTCCCTGTTCTCTTCTGCTGTGCTGATCTGCTGCTCTCTTCCACATGCATCCTTCTCTAACCGCACACACACATACATACAACCACCACACACACACATACAACCACACACACACAACTACACGAATACACACAACCACACACACACAATCGCACACACAACCACACACACACAACCACACACATACAAAGCAAACCCATCCACTCACACAACCACACATACATACAACCACACACACAACCACACACACACACACACACACACACACACACCCAAACACACACACACACACACACAACCACACTCCATCTATCTATCGCCCGCAATCTCTATCTATTTATCAATCTATCTGCCTCTCTTTATCTACCTGTCTATCTATCTATCGCCTTCACTCTATCTATCTATCGCCCTTACTCTATCTGTCTATCTATCTATCTATCTATCTATCTGATCCTATCTATCTATCTCTATCTATCTATCCCCTCACTCTATCTATCTATCTATCTATCTATCTATCTATCTATCTATCTATTATCTATCATCTATCTATCGCCCTCACTCTATCTATCTATCTATCGCTCTCACTCTATCTATCTATCTATCTCTATCTATCTGTCTATCGCTCTCACTCTATCTATCGGCCTCACTCTAACGATCTATCTATCTATCTCTATCTATCTACTCTATCTATCTTACTATCTATCTATCTATCTATCTATCTATCTATCTATCCCCTCCTCACTCTTCTTCTATCTATCTATCTATCATCTTCTATCTATCTATCTATCTATCTACTATCTATCTATAAACGCCCTCACTCTATCTATCTATCTATCGCTCTCACTCTATCTATCTATCTATCTCTATCTATCTAGTCTATCGCTCTCACTCTATCTATCGCCCTCACTCTACGATCTATCTATCTATCTCTATCTATCTATCTATCTATCTATCTATCTATCTATCTATCTATCTATCTATCTATCTATCTATCTATCTATCTATCTATCTCCCTCTATCCTATCTATCTATCTATCTATCTATCTATCTATCTATCTATCTATCTATCTATCTATCTATCTATCATCTATCTATCGCTATCTATCTATCTATCTATCTATCTATCATACTATCTATCTATCTATCTATCTATCTATCTATCTATCTATCTATTCTATTTATCTATCTATCACCCTCACTCTATCTTTCTATCCATCTATCTATCTATCTATCTATCTATCATCTATCTATCTATCTAGCTATCTATCTATCTATTTATCTATCTATCACCCTCACTCTATCTTTCTATCTATCTATCTATCTATCTATCTATCTATCTATCTATCTATCTATCTATCTATCTATCTATCTATCTATCTATCTATCTATCTATCTATCCTATCTATCTATCGCCTCACTCTACTATCTATCTATCTATCTATCAATCTATCTATCTATCTATCTATCTATCTATCATCTATCTATCTATCTATCTATCTATCTATCTATCTATCTATCTATCTATATATCTATCTATCTATCTATCTATCTATCTATCTATCTATCCATCAACCTCACTCTATCTATCGCCCTCACTCTAACTATCTATCTATCTATCTATCTATCTATCTATCTATCTATCTATCTATCTATCTATCTATCTATCTATATCTATCTATCTATCTATCTATCTATCTATCTATCTATCTATCTATCTATCTATCTATCACCCTCACTCTATCTATCGCCCTCACGCTATCTATCTATCTATCTATCTATCTATCTATCTATCTATCTATCTATCTATCTATCTATCTATCTATCTATCTATCTATCTATCTATCTATCTATCACCCTCACTCTATCTATCACCCTCACGCTTCTATCTATCTATCTATCTATCTATCTATCTATCTATCTATCTATCTATCTATCTATCTATCACCCTCACTCTATCTATCTATCTATCTATCTATCTATCTATCTATCTATCTATCTATCTATCTATCTATCTATCTATCTATCTATCTATATCGCCCTCACTCTATCTATCGCCCTCACGTCTAACGATATATCTATCTATCTATCTATCTATCTATCTATCTATCTATCTATCTATCTATATAGTATTATCGATCGATCTATCTATCTATCTATCTATCTATCTATCTATCTATCTATCTATCTATCTATCTATCTATCTATCTATCTATCTATCTATCTATCTATCTATCTATCTATCTATCTATCTATCACTCTCACTCTATCACTCTCACTCTATCTATCTATCTATCTATCTATCTATCTATCTATCTATCTATCTATCTATCTATCTATCTATCTATCTATCTATCGCCCTCACTCTATCTATCTATCTATCTATCTATCTATCTATCTATCTATCTATCTATCTATCTATCTATCTATCTATCTATCTATCTATCTATCTATCTATCTATCTATCTATCTCCCTCACTCTGTCTATCTATCTATCTATCTATCTATCTATCTATCTATCTATCTATCTATCTATCAATCTATCTATCTATCTATCTATCTATCTATCTATCTATCTATCTATCTATTTATCTATCTATCTATCTATCTATCACTCTCACTCTATCACTCTCACTCTATCTATCTATCTATCTATCTATCTATCTATCTATCTATCTATCTATCTATCTATCTATCTATCTATCTATCTATCTATCTATCGCCCTCACTCTATCTATCTATCTATCTATCTATCTATCTATCTATCTATCTATCTATCTATCTATCTATCTATCTATCGCCCTCACTCTATCTATCTATCTATCTATCTATCTATCTATCTATCTATCTATCTATCTATCTATCTATCTATCTATCTATCTATCTATCTATCTATCTATCTATCTATCTATCTATCTATCTATCTATCTATCTATCTATCTATCTATCTGTCTGTCTGTCTGTCTGTCTGTCTGTCTGTCTGTCTATCTATCTATCTATCTATCTATCTATCTATCCATCTATCTATCTATTGCCCTCACTCTATCTATCTTTCACTTTCACTTTATTTTATTTTATTTTATTTTATTTGGTACTCTACTGAGAACCACAAATATTTAATACACCATAGTCAGTTTTGACCGTTCTGTTAAAAACTTTCGTTCTAATACAAAGATAAAAATGGTTTTAAAAATGAAAAAATGTTATAACATGCAAATTCATTTGGCGGAGCTTTACATAAGTTAATCATTTCATGTGACGAGTTAATTCTACATTTGACATAGACTGGGTGTAGGAACCTCTTCCTTGCTTTAACAACAGTTACAATCGGGCAGATAAACAATAGATGCTCTAAGTCCTGCTCACCCCCATTACACAATTTACAAGTGGTGCTTTCTTTTGGATGCCACCTAGATGTAACGGATTTTACAGGAAGTATTCCTAGTCTGAGCAGGACAATCGCTCTTCTAGCCCCAAGGTTAAGATTACATTTGATGTACTGTTGGGGTTTCTTAAATTCAAAAGACTCCGCAACGTTTTTATATAGGCGCAATTTAAGACAATGCTGCAAGTCCAGGTCAAAGCTAAGTCTTGGGGTAAAATGCTTTAAAAAGAGTTTCAGGTGTCCAGGATAATAGAAAATTGGTGTTAGTCTCTGAGAGATTGTAGGACATTAAAATGTTCCTTGCAAATACCAGCTTCGATGGTCCGCGTTCAAATGTTTCTAGTTTAGCAGGTATCTGAGCGATCCTTCCTCCGCATGTAAAAGATTGTATGCCCACCTGATTACGTTGGCGATTCCTCAGGCGTAGGTACTAGTTAGTGAGAACTCTAGGCGAAGAGCTTGTACTGGTACTTCCTGGGATACCTTCGTTATTTTCCGAAGAATCTTTCCTTCTCTTAGGTCTAGAAAAGACCATTGACTTATTGGAATGTATTCCAAAGCGTATGACAGAACTGATGGTATTTTAACGCTGTATACTTTAATCAAAGAGAAGAAGTGTCTTTGTCCAGAGGCGGCGTACAGCCTAGAGAGTGCTCCCACGTGAATATCTGTTTTCCGAGTCATATTCAAAGTGTGGGACCTGTTGTGTAAAGACTTAGTAAAGATTCGGCCTAGATAGGTATATTCGTTTACGACTTCCACCCTTTTTTCACCTAGGGACCAGTGAAATTTGACACTCCTTTTCCTTCCTGAGAACGGGACTATTTTTGTTTTCGCGATGTTAGGGAAGTTTTCCACTGAGTAGTTGTGGAGTGCTTGAATGCTCCTTTGCAGGCCAAATGGGGTTAGATCTAGTATAATTATATCGTCTGCATATAACAACGTATGAATTTTGTGAGAGGCAATTTTTGGTGGGTAGTTACTTATCTGCTGGAAATGATGTGCGAAATCAGTGAGGTACATGGAAAACAGAAGGGGAGCGAGGAGACATCCTTGCCTTAGGCCATTTGGGGTCGGGATAGAACTGGTGAGACCCTTTTCCCTGCCCATTTGAACCTGGCACCAAGTTTTTGTATGTAGTGATATTAATATATGCAGTAGTTTGTCTGGGATGCCCATTTTACCAAGTTTTCTCCAGAGGGTTACCCTATCCACTCTGTCAAATGCCGTGGAAAAATCGATAAAAGCTGCATATATGACCTGAGATTTAGCAGTCACGTATTTATCTACTAAGGTTTGTAACACTGCAATGTTGTCCGTGACCGAATGCTTTGTTCTAAAGCCAGCCTGATATAGCGGCATTTGACCAGATGAAAAGGCCCAATCTTTGAGATGGTTTAGAACTGCTGCACTGAAAACTTTTCCTGTTGCGTCCAGGAGGGCTATTTGCCTGTAATTGCCGGGATATAACCTTGTGCCCTTTTTATGTATAGGTATTACTATACTCCCTTCCATGATTTGGGGATTTCTCCAGTGGTGAAAATATAATTGAATAGGGGTGATAACAGCTTACTCCATTCTTTAGGGTTGCACTGAAGGACCTTAATCGGTATTTGATCTGGGCCTGATGCTGCTGTAGTTCGCGACTTTCTTATGTGTAGCTCGATAGAGAAAGGACTCGTTACTCCACTATTTAAGGATTTTGTTTCTATGATCATGTTGGGATTATGGATCCTTTCCGAGTTGGTGTTTAATTTGTATAGATTGGCGAGGTAATGATCCCATTCCTTTGGAGGGACCGGAACAGCTTGTAGGGCTTTTTTCGTGCCCGTTTCTTTGGCGATTATACTCCAATAAGATCGTTGGTTTTTTTGCTTTTCTGCTAGCTGCAGGTCAACCCATTTTTGATCTTGTGCTAATCTCTTGTTTTTGTCCTTTTCTCTCTTACGTTGGTTTTTTAGTTTGTTAATTACTAGCTGTTTAGACGGAGAGTTTTCTATAAACTGTTCTCTAATCAGTTTATTCAAAAGTTTCGTGTTGGTTGCTGATTGTGGTCTTTTATTTTGATTCATTGTTGTTCTCGATTGCCTTTGTTTTTCCTGCAATTTTTGTGTTAACTTTTTGATGACCATTTCAAAATTTGTTATCAAATTTGCAGAATGGGAAACTTGCAAAAGCTGCGTTGAGTCTATTATGTTGATTATTTTATTAAATGTAAGCGAATTCCAATGAATATGTCTTTGTATTGGGTTCGCCAGAACTGAACTATGATTGTACATCATTCGACTTGAGGATGTACATTGCGTTTTCCACTCTGTTTTTGCTAGTAGAGTGGCATGATCACTACCTTGAACAAAGTTTATTTTGAATTGCACAACTGAGCTATATAAATCGTAGCTACAGATCATGTAGTCCAGTAGAGATGGACTGCTATTACCCTGCCTTGTATTGGAGGCGGGGATGTCGCCGTCTACGTTGCCATTCAGTATTACTCCATGTAACATTGGAAGTGATGCTAGCAAAATTTTGCCTCTTTTGTCCGCCTTGTTTTCTTTAGGCAATAGCGGTGTGGAAATTCCCAAGGCCTCCTCTTTGTGCCAGTCTGCCCACTTTTGAAATGTCTCATTGGATATTTTCCCATTTAAGTCACCCATAATTAGGAATGATGGGTACCCTTGATTTTCTATTGTTTGTTCAATGTCTTGTAGGATTTCTAAGGCGAGTAAGTCCATTTTTGCTCCTGGGGGATATAGATGTTATAGATTAAGAGATCTTTTAAAGTTTCTGAAGGATTAATCCTAAATTGGACCTTAATGCATTGATGGCTATTTGTATTAGTTGGTATTATTTCTTGGTCCCATTTGAAATCTTCATTTAATAAAATAGCTATCCCTCCTTTCGCATGTCCCCGTTCAACCTGCTCTGCAAAGGTATCGTATACGAAATAATTCTCTTGGTTAAAGTTTTGTGTGGACCATGTTTCTTGGAGGGCCACTATGGAAGGGCAATTCTTTTTACTTCATCCATTTTTGGTTTTGTTTTACCTGCTATATTCCAAGAGGTGATCAACAAGCCTGTGCTAAACAGGGTTTTTTTGTCTTTGATTTGTTTATTAGAATTCAGGGTCTCCGAGACCCAAGTCCATGAGTATTCCTCCTTTGTTATTTCCTCTCTGGGGGTATTTTCCTTCCAGACTTCTCTTTCGCCATTCTTTATGGAGACCAAAAACTTTTCTGCAGTAGGATATGGAGGATTGGTCATGGCGTTAGAGTTTTGCTTCGACCACTGCGATTTAAGAGATTCTTTTGTTATGAGTTTTTTGGGGGCTTCGTGCTGTATTACTGGAGTCAAGTCGTATTCATATTTTTGAAGGTTCTCGCTCTCCTTTAGTATTATTCCGGGAATTACAGGAGACCAGAATTCAACGATTGCTGTTGTTGTTTTTGATTTCTCCGGGAACGTAACTAATTTTATTTCATTTCGCGCCAGGAGTTGTAATGGTTGGATCTTTTGTAGCAAGCTAATAATTCGGTCACGGTTAAGTGGTGCATCGTCTGCCGGAAATAATTCCGTGACTGTGAGAAGTTGGCCTGATATATGATGTCTCCAATTCTGGGGGCACCCTGTATCAGTCCAAACAATCCCTTATGGTGATGGTTGTAAGTCAACCTTATAGACAAGCTATCCTAAGGGTAGCATGGACTAAGCAGCCTTAAAGGCTTAACTCAAGAGGTCATGTTAAGCAAGCTGTTTTACCAATCACAATCCTGTAATATCAAATGAAAGGACACCACACAAGTTATATATTATAAAAATATATGTATTTATTACTAGAATAATCCTCTGTACTCTTTATGAGTGTAGAGGCACAAGCGTTTAAACAAAAGCACAGTTAAACATATAAAAGTTGCACAATTATGGATGAGGCCGGGGGGCCACGTAAACCATATATTAAAAAATGGTATAACAGATACCAATCGAACAGTGGTTAGGCCTAGGGCCTAGGGAATCGCTGGGAGCAGTCGGGACTAGCAATGCTGAAGTCGGGAAAAGCCCGCGGGATTTGGGTGCAGCGCTTAAAACATACACATGCACCAATGCAAAGTCAATGGTGCGTAAAAGTTATAAAGTTACTGCAAAAGGAGACTTCCGCTTAACCTAGAAGGTTGAAACTTTAGACACATATACTAGAGGTGTGTACCAGTGTAGGAACACCGGTGTTGCTGAGTTACCTCACCCACAGGAAGTGGGAGGACAGATGCGAAGTAGTGTCGGGTTTCGTCACGCAGGTTGATGGTGCCTGAGGATGAAGATGCTGCAGGCGTCGTGAAGAGAAGTGTTCGGTGTGATCCAAGGGTGGATCGAAGATATAGATGATCTGAAAGCAGAGGGGACAGAGTCTGGGTCACTCAGCAGTGACCAGGGTGGAACCAGGAAGGAACCAGGCAATGTCGGGCGCAATCAGTTTGATGGCGGGAAGCTTGTCTCCGCTGCCACGTGGACTCTGGGGCACCGAGGGCATCCAGGAGTGGATCACGAGCTGCCCCACAAAGGCTCTTGCTGTCTGCGGTGTCAGCTTCTGGATTGGAGCATACAACTCTTGGCAAGCGCAACCCACGCAGGATTCGAAGATCGCTTAACTCTCGGACCAGGAGGGTCAGAGCGGGTGCTCCTTTTCAGGGGAGCGAGGGCAAGTCTAGAGCAACCAGACTCACAAGTCAGATTTCGAAGTTCGTCGGCACAGGGGCCACAAGCCAACGTGCAAGTGACCAGACCAACACGTTGAGCCAAAAGATGCAGAAGGGCCCCATGCAGCACTCAGTGAGTGTAGAGGGGTGAGCTTCGGTGCAAGAGAGGCTCAGGGCTGGGGCTTTTCAAACCCCAATGCACAGCTTCGAGGTGGCCTCGGATGCTGCACGGTCAGCGCCTCGTGGTCTTTTCAAGATGGCGGGCCCCATGCTTCAGGTCGCCTCCACGGGTCTCAGCTCTGCAGGGACTGTGGATCGGGCTGTTAGAAGGCAGGCACACTGGGTCTTGTCGAACTCTGTTGCTCGAGTTCCGGCGGGAACTGCAACAAAGCAAACGTTGAGGTGCTGGATGGTGCCTGTTTGCACAGGGTGGTCACTGCTTGACCACAAGGGAAATTCGTCAGTCTTCTACGTCGAGTAGGATGTCGAAGGGTCCAGAGTTTCGTTTCATAAGTTTCAGTCAGGATAATCTGAGTGCGTTAGCACAGCTCCCATTCTTATACCAATCTAGGGGGCTGGATTACCTGCTAGGTCCCTCCTATGGGTGGGACCCAGGAAGGGGGTGGTTACACCCCTTTCCATTTGTCCAGGGTCGCGCTGGGACTGGGGCTGGTGTGCCCCAGAACCGGTTTGACCGGATTATGCAAGAGGAAGCCTTGTGCGCCCCAGGCACTGTCTAGTTTCTTTCAGCCCTCCCTGCCCCAATACACTATGTCCTATCTGGGGTGGTGTAGCACCTCCCCGCAACAGGAAACCCTTTGTCCAGGCCTCCTTTGCCAAGTTTCGGTCAGCAGCAGGAGGTCAGACTTGTGTCGGTGGCAGCAGCATCCATTTTGTGATGCTGAGGCTCTGGTTAGAATTAACCGCGTTTCAGTAAAGTAACATGTCTTCTCCCTCTAGAAGGGTGGAATGCTATCCCCGTCGACTGGACTGTCGAGGGGATAGTATTCCAAATCGTATGACACCTTACACGACATGTTTTGATAAAGCCAAACCAAAGTTAGCACCTAACCGCGATGAATTATAATGTATTAAGAGTATATGGTATGGCATTATCACGGAACAGCTTAGGGAGTTGTTCCCGACAGCTGCAGACAGGCTCAGCTCGTGCTCGAGCACCATCTCACGTTAAACCAAGCACTCTGCCTCCAGGATTGATAAGGCCTGCAATAGGAGTGACTTATAGGTTTATATGTGTCCAGATATAGATTTAGATATAGGTATACTATATCTAAGCAAGAGGTGATTACACCAACTTGCCCCAGCTGAGTGATCAGCCAGTTGTGTCAATTTAAGAACCAGCCAGGGGTGGCAAAAGCTATGCTGCAGCCCCTGGTAGGCCTTGGATGCACCTATGCCCTTGGCACCTATAGTGCACTATATAGGTGCTGACAAGGTGTCCAGTACCAACTTGGTTATGCACCTAGGATGCATGGAGTCAATTTTAAGGAGAGAGCAGATAGCCTGGGGCCCTGATTAGCAGGGAACCAGGCCAACTAAGTCAAAAACCAGCTAAACACAAGGCAAAAAATTTGGAGTAACCATAGTCAGGTGTCCACCTTCCTACACCCCCCCCCCCCCCCAAACGAAAGGAGATAAGGCTATCCTTGACCAGGTAAGCCTGTTTTGCCTGAGTGGCCATATAAGGAAGTACCTGCAATAGCACGGTTACCCCCTGTCTCATGGTCCACTAAGCAATCCCTCACCTTTGGGGTATTAGAGGGTCTCCACCATAGGGAATCACTACCTTGGGTGTGTCTTTGCAAAGTAAAAGGCTGGTGTTGATATGGAGTATTGAAGTGAGGCTCCACTAATTTAGGGCTCAGCTTTCTCCAGTTATCTTCCACCATGTGTGCCTTTCTTTCTTCAACTAAGTTTCACTGTGCTCTCAGGGTCAACCTCTGGCTACCTAAAGCTGGAGGCTGGGTCCCTTTTGTTGGCTTACTGGAGGGACAGTTCAGGTTTGGGCCCTTTGGGTCCCAGGTTTGGCTGTGCCCAACAGAATCCATCTGTGGGAGGTCCCTAACTACTTTTAAGGGGGATCCCTCAGGAGTTTTTAAAGTTTTCACCTGGCTAGGGCTGCTAGCTTTGGTGCCCCTAATCTGCTGATGGGGGTGCTTTATTTGACAGGGGGCCCTCTGGGGCTCACTGTCCTTCTTGTCCTCTGCAGCCCTGGGCTGGCTAAGGCAAGGCAGAGAGGGGCAGGTTACCTGCTCCAGACTGGGTCCCACATGAGAAGGGTCCACTGCCATCAGGGGCTCTGTCAGGCTAGGCCTAACAACCTCTGGGACAGTTCCTTCATCAGGGGTAAGATCAGTTCCCTGAGGAGGCTGATCATGTCCTAGTGTCTGGTGGGAGGGAGATTTCTCTTCCTCCTCAATGCTCTCTGTTTGTGTGGAGTGATCCATCATTTCAGGCTTCACAACACAGGAATCAGTTTGAGTTTGGGCTGTGGCCATCACAGCCCCTCCAACCTTTTCAGGTGGAGACTCAGTTTGGGTATGGGCTGTTATCATAACAGCTCTGCTAACTTGTTCAGGAAGGGCTTCTGCTAAAGATGGGGCTGAGTTTTGCACAGCCCTACCAACCTTTTCAGGAAGGACATCTTGGATTGGGGCTGTGGCTAACACAGCCCCACTAACCTTTCCATTGACATTTACCATTCTAGAATGGATTTCCTGTTCAACTTCAGCCCAGGCTGAGATTTCCAAATCATTTCCTAGTAGGCAGTCCACAGGCAAGTTTGGTGACACTGCCACTCTCTTTGGGCCAATGACACCTCCCCAGCTGAGACTTACTACTGCCATGGGATGATTGGTTTGTATTCCATCAATATTGATCACCTGGTATGTGGCACCAGGTATGAGTTGCCTTGAGGGGACTAGACATTCAGCCACCATGGTGATGCTAGCCCCTGTGTCTCTAAAGGCCTCAATTTTCAGACCATTGATGACAGGCTCCTGTCTGTACTTGCTAAAAGTGTTTGGGCAAGCAGTGAAGTTGGCAAACCCCATGCCATTATCACAAACAAGAGTAGCTAAGTTAGGGGACCTGGTTATGCCAGAATCCATCTGTGCTCCAAAAGTAAACCCAGCCACATTCTTGGGGGTGCTCCCACCACCTGGGGGACCACTGCTGACAGTGACAGGAGGTGTTGGAGCTGTTTTTGGAGGAATATTTTCTTTATTGCCATTATTTGGACAACAGCTGTCTGATTTCCAATGGCCAGTCTGTTTACAGGCATGGCAGTATGGTTTTTTCTGAGTAGATGAAGTGTCTTGGGACCCACCCCATCCTTGGAGTTTTGGGGCCCTGGGGAAGTCTTTTCTTTAGATTTATCCCCACCCTTATCTTGAGGTTTGGTAGACTCCTTCTTCTGGTCATTGCCCTGATTCCTAGGCCTAATCCTGGTTCTGACCCATTTATCTGCCCTCTTACCTAATTCTTGTGGAGAGGTCAGATCTGAGTCCACCAGGTACTGGTGTAAAAGCTGGTTCTGACAATTACTTAGGATCTGCTCCCTCATAATCAAATTATACAATCCTGTAAAGTCATGTACTTTGCTGCCATGTAGCCAACCTTCCAGAGCCTTAGTAGCACAATCTACAAAATCAGTCCAGTCCTGTGTCTGTGTCTTCTGGGTATCTCTGAACTTTAACCTGTATTGTTCAGTGGTTAGGCCAAACCCATCTATCAGAGCACTCTTCAGGACAGTGTAAATTATAGCATCCTCAGGTCTAACTGTGAGGAGCTTATCTCTCCCTTTCTCAGAAAAGGAGTACCATAAGATTGCTGCCCACTGTTCTTCAGGAACCTGCTGTACCACACAGGCTCTCTCAAGAGCAGTCATCCATTTGTGGATGTCATCCCCTTCCTTGTAGGGGGGCATAATCTTTGTCAGGTTTCTAGTATCATAGGACCTGTCTTTCTCTCTAGGAATTATGCTGCCACCAGTGGAATCTAATCCACTCAACTTTTGTTCTCTTGCTAAAGCAAGTTTAGCTTGAGCCAGGGCTACCTCTTCCCTCTCTATCTGGAGTTGGACAGCCCTCATTCTGGCCCTATGCTCTTTTCTCTGGGGGGAAGTCATTCCCCTTTGAGATTCCCTTGAGACACTAGAAATATGAAAATCCCTTGAGGAGGATCTCAACCTTCTGTTACCTGAGGGAACTTTGTTATAGGATCTGGGGAGGTGCTCGCCCTCTCCATTCCTATGTAGGACCAAGTTGGTTTGGTTAAACCTCCCCACTAGTACCTGGTTTGTCCTCTGATCCTGATCTGAATCTTCATTAGTATCTGATTCAGGTTCCTCCTCTATCTCAGGGGAGTTCTCAATCTCAGGGGGGTTCACTCCATCTCCTGCATCTAATGGAACTGCACTCGCCTTATCTAAGTCATCCTTCTCCAGGATGGCTATCAGGATGGGAATGGTAGGGTTGTGACCCTTCTCAGCCCCCTTGAAGTGCACAAGGCACTCAGGTCCTTATGGCTGAGGGTGTCATAGCTGGAAGGTGCCTTGGTAAGGTCAACCAACACAGGTGAAGAACCTGAAGTTCCCTCTGTGCCTGCCATGACTGCTAGTGAGGTGTAAGTGGTGCACTTACCTACACTAAGTGTTTTCCTACTGTACCTTGCTAGTGAGTTGTAGTCAGGGTGTGCTAAGCCCTTTGATCTACAACTACTAAATTCAGTAGAACTTAAATATGCTAAGCTTTGTTTATATGTACCTAAGGTACTTGATGTGATCTTTCAATTTGATAAAAAGATTGCAATGGTAAAACAACAGCAAGCTCAAATCCGCACCGCTGCTCACCAATATGAGAAGTTGGCCTGATATATGATGTCTCCAATTCTGGGGGCACCCTGTATCAGTCCAAACAATCCCTTATGGTGATGGTTGTAAGTCAACCTTATAGACAAGCTATCCTAAGGGTAGCATGGAGTAAGCAGCCTTAAAGGCTTAACTCAAGAGGTCGTGTTAAGCAAGCTGTTTTACCAATCACAATCCTGTCATATCAAATGAAAAGACACCACACAAGTTATATATTATAAAAATAGATGTATTTATTACTAGAATAATCCTCTGTACTCTTTATGAGTGCAGAGGCACAAGCGTTTAAACAAAAGCACAGTTAAACATATAAAAGCTGCACAATTATGGATGAGGCCGGGGGGCCACGCAAACCATATATTAAAAAAATGGTATAAGAGACACCAATCGAACAGTGGTTAGGCCTACGGCCTAGGGAATCGCTGGGAGCAGTCGGGACTAGCAATGCTGAAGTCGGGAAAAGCCTGCGGGATTCGGGTGCAGCGCTTAAAGCATACACATGCACCAATGCAAAGTCAATGGTGCGTAAAAGTTATAAAGTTACTGCAAAAGGAGACTTCCGCTTAACCTAGAAGGATGAAACTTTAGACACACATACTAGAGGTGTGTACCAGTGTAGGAACACCGGCGATGCTGAGTTACTTCACTCACAGGAAGGCGGTGCACAGATGCGAAGTAGTGTCGGGTTTCGTCACGCAGGTTGATAGTGCCTGAGGATGAAGATGCTGCAGGCGTCGTGAAGAGAAGTGTCCCGTGTGATCCAAGGGTGGATCGAAGATATAGATGATATGAAAGCTGAGGGGACAGAGTCTGGGTCACTCAGCAGTGACCAGGGTGGAACCAGGAAGGAACCAGGCAATGTCGGGCACAATCAGGTCGATGACGGGAAGCTTGTCTCCGGTGCCACGTGGACTCTGGGGCACCGAGGGCGTCCAGGAGTGAATCACGAGCTGTCCCACAAAGGCTCTCGCTGTCGGCGATGTTGGCTTCCGGATTGGAGCAAACAACTCTTGGCAAGCGCAACCCACGCAGGATTCAAAGATCGCTTAACACTCGGACCAGGAGGGTCAGAGCGGGTGCTCTTTTTCAGGGGAGCGAGGGCAAGTCTGGAGCAACCAGACTCACAAGTCAGATTTCGAAGTTCGTCTGTACAGGGGCCACAAGCCAACGGGCAAGTGACCGGACCAATGCGTTGAGCCAAAAGATGCAGAAGGGCCCCACGCAGCACTCGGTGAGTGTAGACGGGTGAACTTCGGTGCAAGAGAGGCTCAGGGCTGGGGCTTCTCAAACCCAATGCACAGCTTCGAGGGGGCCTCGGATGCTGCACGGTCAGCGCCTCGTGGTCTTTCCAAGATGGTGGGCCCCGCGCTTCAGGTCGCCTCCACGGGTCTCAGCTCTGCAGGGACTGTGGATCGGGCTGTTAGAAGGCAGGCACCCTTGGTCTTGTCAAACTCTGTTGCTCGAGTTCCGGCAGGAACTGCAACAAAGCAAACGTCGAGGTGCTGGATGGTGCCTGTTTGCACAGGGTTGTCACTCCTTGACGACAAGGGAGATTCTTCAGTCTTCTACGTCGAGTAGGATGTCGAAGGGTTCAGAGTTTCATTTCATAAGTTTCAGTCAGGATAATCTGAGTGCGTTGGCACAGCTCCCATTCTTATACCAATCTATGGGGCTGGATTACCTGCTAGGTCCCTCCTATGGGTGGGACCCAGGAAGGGGGTGGTTACACCCCTTTCCCTTTGTCCAGGGTCGCGCTGGGACTGGGGCTGGTGTGCCCCAGAACCGGTTTGACCGGATTATGCAAGGGGAAGCCTTGTGCGCCCCAAGCACTGTCTAGTTTCTTTCAGCCCTCCCTGCCCCAATACACTATCTCCTGTCTGGGGTGGTGTAGCACCTCCCCACGACAGGAAACCCTTTGTCCAGGCCTCCTCTGCCAAGTTTCGGTCAGCAGCAGGAGGTCAGACTTGTGTCGGTGGCAGCAGCATCCATTTTGTGATGCTGAGGCTCTGGTTAGGATTAACCGTGTTTCAGTAAAGTAACATGTCTTCTCCCTCTAGAAGGGTGGAATGCTCTCCCCGTCAACAGGATTGTCGAGGGGATAGTATTCCAAATCGTATGACACCTTACACGACATGTTTTGATAAAGCCAAACCAAAGTTAGCACATAACCGCAATGGATTATAATGCATTTAAGAGTATATGGTATGGCATTATCCCGGAACAGCTTAGGGAGTTGTTCCCGACAGCTGTAGACAGGCTCAGCTCGTGCTCGAGCACCATCTCACGTTAAACCCAGCACTCTGCCTCCAGGATTGATAAGGCCTGCCATAGGAGGGACATATAGGTTTATATGTGTCCAGATATAGGTTTAGATATAGGTATACTATATCTAAGCAAGAGGTGA